>NW_027397063.1:51553607-52119385 GCF_003265705.2 Callorhinus ursinus | reverse complement strand
AGTTTCTTAAAACAGACCAAAATATACCCTAAATCTCTAGTGTATGGCTTTGTTCTAGTCTCCTGCCTGATCACATTCTCTCCTTTTTTTAATTTCTCTTCTTTCTTTTTTCAACTAACTTCTTAACAATTCCTTTTATAAAATCTTTTATAACTTTCATCTTTACAATCATATTCCCTCCCTTCATCATATTTACCCTTATTTTTGTACATATGTAAGATTTTCTTTTTTTAAAATTTTGGGAGGCAGTTTCTTCTAACAGACCAAAATGCACCCAACATCTAGTGTGTGACACTGATCTGTTCACCAGGCTGATCGTATTTAATCATATTCTTTTTTTTTTCTTTCTTTCCCTTTCTTTTCCTCCCTGTTTTGGGTCTCTTCTGATTTGTTTAGTGTGTATTTTTCTGGGGTCATTGTTACCCTGTTAGCATTTTGTTCTCTCATTCATCTGTTCTCTGGACAAAATGACAAGATGGAAAAAATCACCTCAAAAAAAAAAAGAAGAGGCTGTACCAACTGCCAGGGACCTAATCAATATGGACATTAGTAAGATGTCAGAGCTAGAGTTCAGAATGATGATTATACAGATACTAGCTGGACTTGAAAAAAGCATGGAAGATACTAGAGAAACCCTTTCTGGAGAAATAAAAGAACGAAAATCTAACCAAGTCAAAATCAAAAAGGCTATTAATGAGGTGCAATCAAAAATGGAGGCTCTAGCTGCCAGGATAAATGTGGCAGAAGAGAGAATGAGTGATATAGAAGACCAAATGATGGAGAATAAAGAAGCTGAGAAAAAGAGAGATAAACAACTACTGGATCACGAGGGCAGAATTCAAGAGACAAGTGATACCATAAGATGAAACAATATTAGAAAAATTGGGATCCCAGAAGAAGAAGAAAGAGAGGGGGCAGAAGGTATTGGAGCAAATTATAGCAGAGAACTTACCTGATTTGGGGAAGGAAACAGGCATCAAAATCCAGGAGGCACAGAGAACCCCCCTCAAAATCAATAAAAATAGGTCAACACCCCAACAACTAATAGTAAAACTTACAAGTCTCAGAGACAAAGAGAAAATCCTGAAAGGAGCTCGGGACAAGAGGTCGGTAAACTACAATGCTAGAAACATTAGATTGGCAGCAGACCTATCCACAGAGACCTGGCAGGCCAGAAAGGACTGTCATGATATGCTCAGAGCCTTAAACGAGAAAAATATGCAGCCAAGAATACTATATCCAACTAGGCTGTCACTGAAAATAGAAGGAGAGATAAAAAGCTTCTAGGACAAACAAAACCTAAAAGAATTTGCAAACACGAAACCAGCCCTACAAGAAATATTGAAAGGGGTCCTCTAAGCAAAGAGAGAGCCTAAAAGTAACATAAACCAGAAAGGAATAGAGACAATATACAATAACAGTCACCTTACAGGCAATACAATGGCACTAAACTCCTATCTTTCAATAGTTACCCTGAATATAAATGGGCTAAATGCCCCAATCAAAAGACACAGAGTATCAGACTGGATAAAAAAAAAAAACAAAAAACAAGACCCATCTATATGCTGTCTGCAAGAGACTCATTTTAGACCCAAAGGCACCTCCAGATTGAAAGTGAGGGGTTGGAAAATGATTTACCATGCTAATGGACATCAAAAGAAAGCTGGGGTGGCAATCCTTATATCAGACAAATTAGATTTTAAACAAAAGGCTGTAATAAGAGATGAGGAAGGACACTATATCCTACTTAAAGGGTCTATCCAACAAGAAGATCTAACAGTTGTAAATATCTATGCCCCTAACATGGGAGCAGCCAATTATATAAGCCAATTAATAACAAAATCAAAGAAACACATCGACAACAATACAATAATAGTAGGGGACTTTAACATCCCCCTCACTGAAATGGACAGAACATCTAAGCAAAAGATCAACAAGGAAATAAAGGCCTTAAATGACACACTGGACCAAATGGACTTCACAGATATATTCAGAAATTCCATCCCAAAGCAACAGAATACACATTCTTCTCTAGTGCCCATGGAACATTCTCCAGAATAGATCACATCCTAGGTCACAAATCAGGTCTCAACTGGTACCAAAAGATAGGGATCATTCCCTGCATCTTTTTGGACCACAGTGCTTTGAAACTAGAACTCAGTCACAAGAGGAAAGTCATAAAGAACTCAAATACAGGGAGGCTAAAGAGCATCCTACTAAAGAATGAATGGGTCAACCAGGAAATTAAAGAAGAATTAAAAAAATTCATGGAAGCCAATGAAAATGAAAACACAACTGTTCAAAATCTTTGGGATGCAGCAAAGGCGGTCCTAAGAGGAAAGTACGTAGCAATACAAACCTTTCTCAAGAAACAGGAAAGATCCCAAATACACAACCTAACTCTACACCTAAAGGAACTGGAGAAAGAACAGCAAATAAAGCCTAAACCCAGCAGGAGAAGAGAAATAATAAAGATCGGAGCAGAAATCAATGAAATAGAAACCAAAAGAACAGTAGAACAGATCAACGAAACTAGGAGCTGGTTCTTTGAAAGAATTAGTAAGATTGATAAACCCCTGGCCAGACTTATCAAAAAGAAAAGAGAAACGACCCAAATAAATAAAGTCATGAATGAAAGAGGAGAGATCACAACCAACACCAAAGAAATACAAACAATTATAAGAACATATTATGAGCAACTATATGCCAGCAAATTAGAGAATCTGGAAGAAATAAAAGGCATCCAAATCGGCAAAGAAGTCAAACTCTCACTCTTTGCAGATGATATGATACTTTATGTGGAACACCCAAAAGACTCCAACTGCTAGAACTCATACAGGAATTCAGTAAAGTGGCAGAATCTGAAATCAATGCACAGAAATCAGTGGCATTCCTATATACCAACAATAAGATAGAAGAAAGAGAAATTAAGGAGTCGATCCCATTTACAATTGCACCCCAAACCATAAGATACCTAGGAATAAATCTAACCAAAGAGGCAAAGAATCTGTACTCAGAAAACTATAGAATACTCATGAAAGAAATTGAGGAAGACACAAAGAAATGGAAAAGTGTTCCATGCTCATGGATTGGAAGAAGAAATATTGTGAAACTGTCAATGGTACTAGAGCAATCTACACATTTAATGCAATCCCTATTGAAATACCATCCAGTTTTTTCAAAGAAATGGAACAAATAATCCTAAAATTTGTATGGAACCAGAAAAGAACCCGAATAGCCAGAGGAATGTTGAAAAAGAAAAGCAAAGCTGGTGGCATCACAATTCTGGACTTGCAGCTCTATTACAAAGCTGTCATCATCAAGACAGTGTGGTACTGGCACAAAAACAGACACATCGATCAATGGAACAGAATAGAGAGCCCAGAGATGGACCCTCAACTCTATGGTCAATTAATCTTTGACAAAACAGGAAAGAATGTCCAGTGGAAAAAAGACAGTCTCTTCAACAAATGGTGTTGGGAAAATTGGACAGCCACATGCAGAAGAATGAAACTGCACCATTTCCTTACACCATACAGAAAAATAGACTCAACATGGATGAAAGACCTAAATGGGAGACAGGAATCCATCAAAATCCTTGAGGAGAACACAGGCAGCAACCTCTTCGACCTCAGCCACAGCAACTTCTTCCTAGAAACATCGCCAGAAGCAAGGGCAAAAATGAACTATTGGGACTTTATCAAAATAAAAAGCTTTTGCACAGCAAAGGAAACAGTCAACAAAACCAAAAGACAGCTGAAAGAATGTGAGAAGATATCTGCAAATGACATATCAGATAAAGGGCTAGTATCCAAAATCTATGAAGAATTTATCAAACTCAACACCCAAAGAACAAATAATCCAATCAAGAAATGGGCAGAAGAAATAAACAGACATTTTTCCAAAGAAGACAGACAAATGGCCAACAGAAACATGAAAAAGTGCTCAACATCCCTTGGCATCAGGGAAATCCAAATCAAAACCTCTTACACCAGTGAGAATGGCTAAAGTTAACAAGTCAGGAAACAATAGATGTTGGCGGGGATGCGGAGAAAGGGGAACCCTCCTACACTGTTGGTGGGAATGCAAGTTGGTGCAGCCACTCTGGAAAACAGTATGGCGCTTCCTCCAAAAGTTGATAATAGAGCTACCCTATAACCCAGCAATCGCACTACTGGGTATTTACCAAAAAGATACAAATGTAGTGATCTGAAGGGGTACGTGCACCCCAATGTTTATAGCAGCAATGTCCACAATAGCCAAACTATGGAAAGAGCCAAGATGTCCATCAACAGATGAATGGATAAAGAGGATGTGGTCCATATATACAATGGAATATTACTCAGCCATCAAAAAACCCGAAATCTTGCCATTTGCAAAGACATGGATGGAACTAGAGGGTATTATGCTAAGTGAAATAACTCAATCAGAGAAAGACAAGTATCATGTGACCTCACTGATATGAGGAATTCTTAATCTCAGGAAACAAACTGAGGGTTGCTGCAGTGGTGGGGGGTGGGAGGGATGGGGTGGTTGGGTGATAGATATTGGGGAAGGTATGAGCTATGGTGAGCACTAATGAAGTGGGGGGAATTGGAGGGGGAGATGAACCATGAGAGACTATGGACTCTGAGAAACAAACTGAGGGTTTTAGAGCGGAGGGGGGTTGGGGGATGGGTTAACCTGGTGATGGGTATTAAGGAGGGCACGTATTGCATGGAACACTGGGTGTTATACGCAAACAATGAATCATGAACACTACATAATAAATAAATAAATAAATAAATAAATAAATAGAAAGATATTTTCATTACTACTGATGCACTCACATTAAAAGGATAATAAAAAAACTACTATGAACATCTCTATAACCACACATTTGTTATCTTAGATAAAACAGACCAGTTTCTTCAAAGATACAAACTATGAACATTCAAAAGAGATCAGACAGATAATCCAAGTCAGCCTATATCTATTAAAGGTATTAAATCAATAGTGAATAAAAGCACCAGCCTCAGATGACTTTATTGGTGAATTCTACCAAATGTTGAAGAAATAAATGATACCAGTTCTCTACAATCTCTTCCAGAAATTAGAAGGGGAGAGACTACTTTCTATTTCATTCTATGAGACCAGCATTACCTGACTACCCAAACCAGATAAAGACATAAGAATGTAAAACTATTGACCAATATAAATTTTAACATCTTAAAACATTAGCAAATCAAATCTAACAATGTATAAAATGAACTTAAAACCACAACCAAGAAGAGTTTATTCTAGGTATGCAACACTGGGTCAGCATTTGAAAATCAGTTAACATAATCCACCCCTATCAACATAGTAAGGAAGAGAAAATATATGATCACATCAATTGATAAAGAAAAAGTATTTGACAAAATCTGACACCTATTCATTATAAAAACTCTCAGTAAATTAGGGATAGATAGGAAGTTCTTCAACTTGATAAAGAGTGTCTACCAAAAACCTATAGGTAACATATTTAGTAGTGAGAAACTGGGGTCTTTCCCTCTATTTGGGAAAAAGCAAGCATACACCCTCTTACCATTCTTATTCAGCATCATACTGGGAGTTCTAGGCAATCCAAACATACAACAAAAGGGGGAAAATGTAGACAGACTGGGGGAAAAAATAAATCAAAATGTTGTTCTTCCCAGATAACATGACTGACTGTGTGAACAATCCCAAAGAGTTGAAAGAAAAAAGAAAAAACAGAAAACCACTTGGAACTAATAAGTGATTATGGCAAGATCTCAGAACACAAGTCTCAAATAAAAAAATCAATTGTTTTCCTATATACCAGCAATGAAAAATTATAATTTGAAATTAAGAAGATGATACCATTTAAAATAGCAACAAAGACTGCAATTCTTAGGTATAAATCCAATGATATATGTACCGGATCTCTATGTGGGAAACTACAGAATTCTGATGAAGGGTCTAAACAGACAGATATTCTTGATTTTTTTAAGCTGTCAATTCTTCCCAACTCCTCTATATATTCAATATAATTCCAATCCAAATCCCAACAAGCTATTTTGTAAGTCTCTATAAAGTGATTCTAAAGTTTGTATGAAAAGGCAAAAGACCCAAATACAATAGCCAGCATAATACTGAAGGACAAAATTGGAAGACTGACACTGTCTGGCTTTGAGACTTATTGAAATCTATAGTGATCAGAACAGTGCATTATTGAAAGAATAGGCACACTGATAATGGCTCAAAACAGAGAGCCCAGAAATAGAGCCCCACATGCCTAGGTGGCTCAGTAGGGTAAGCATCTGACTCTTGGATTTGGACTCAGCTCCTGATCTCATGGCTCATGAGATAGAGCCCCACATCAGGCTCCCCGCTCAGCGGGAGTCTGCTTGGACATTCTCTCCCTCTGCCCCTTCCCAAATTCTATCTCTGTCTCCCTTTCTCTCTCTTTCTCTCTCTCTCTCTCTCAAATAATAAATCTTAAAAAAAAAGAAATAGAGCCCCACATATACATTCAACTGATATTTGACAAAGACAGAAAGGCAATTTAATGGAAACGAGATAGTCAACAAATGGTGCTGAAAAATTAGATGTTCATTTGCAAAAAAAAAAAATTAATCTAGATGCAGACTTTGCACTTTCATAAAAAATTTAACTGAAAATGAATCATACACTTAAATGTAAAATTCAGAATGATAAAACTTCTAGAAGAAAATATAAGAGAAAATCTAGGTGACCTTGGGCTTAGCAGTAAGTTTTTAGATACAACAAAAGGACAATCCATGAAAGAAAAAAATATTAAGTTGGACTTGACTGAAACTAAACACTTCTGCTCAGTGAAAGACATGGTTAAGAGAATGAAGAGACAAGCCACAGAGTGGAAAAACATTTTCATAAAACACATATCTAGTAAAGATCTTATATCCAAAATATAAGAAGAATTCTTAAAATTCAGCAATAAGAAAACAACCCCAATTTAAAAATGGAAAGATATGAACAGACACCTCACCAAATAAGATAAACAGAGATGGTAAATCAGCATATAAAAAGATACTCAACATCATATGTCATCAGGGAATTGCAAATTAAACGACAATGAGACACTACTACAGACCAATTAGATTAGCTAAAATCCAAACACTGACAACACCAAATGCTGATGAGGATTTGGAGCAACAGGAACTCTCATTTTTTGCTGGTGGGAATGGTGGGAACACAAAATGGTACAGCTACTTTGGAAGGCAGTTTGGCAGTTTCTTAAGAAGATAAATGTAGTCTTACCATATGATCCAGCAACCGCACTCCAAGATGTTCACCCTGATTTGAAAAATTATGTTCACACAAAAACTCAGCACACAAATGTTTATAGAACCTTCATTCATAATAACTCCAAACCAGAAGTAACCAAGATGTCCTTCAATAGGTGCATGGATAAACAAACTGTGGTATATTTATAAAATAGAATTATTCAGCAATAAAAAGAAATGAGCTAACAAGCCATGGAAAGACACAAGGGAATCTTAAATGGTGAAGTAAGGACAGCCAGTGTGAAAAGGCTACACATGATTTTAATTATATGACATTTTGAAAAAGGCAAGCCTGGGTGGCTCAGTTGGTTAAGCGACTGCCTTCGGCTCAGGTCATGATCCTGGAGTCCCGGGATCGAGACCCACATCGGGCTCCCTGCTCAGCGGGGAGTCTGCTTCTCCCTCTGACCCTCCCCCCTCTCATGCTCTCTATCTCATTCTCTCTCTCAAATAAACAAATAAAAATCTTTTTAAAAAATGAAAAAGGCAAAACCACAGAGACAGTAAAAACATCAGTGGTTACCAAGAATTTGGGGAAGGGAAAAAGGGTAGAATCCATGAAGATTAGGGGATTTTTATGGCAGTAAAACTATGCTATATGATACCAGGCATTGTTTGTTTTTTTCTCCCCAAAACTTACAGAACTTTACAGCACAAATGTGAACATTAATATATGCAAATTTAAAAAACCTATTTAGAAGTTCAGAAGATCTCATAAAGGAAGGCAGATGGTGACAAGTGGACCTAACTGTACTGATTACAAATGTATGAAAAAAGCTTATGAAAAAGCACCTAGATTTTCTCTCATATTTTCTTCTAGAAGTTTTATCATTCTGAATTTTACATTTAAGTGTATGATTCATTTTCAGTTAAATTTTTTATGAAAGTGCAAAGTCTGCATCTAGATTAATTTTTTTTTTTGCAAATGAACATCTAATTTTTCAGCACCATTTGTTGACTATCTCGTTTCCATTAAATTGCCTTTCTGTCTTTGTCAAATATCAGTTGACTGTACATGTGGGGCTCTATTTCTTTTTTTTTTTTAAGATTTATTATTTGAGAAAAAGGAGGTGGGGGAGCACTAAACAACTTTGAAAAGGAGTAGAGCCTGTAGGACTAGAGGCAAGAGGAACTGCACATAAGTGCTGTTATCTTAGTTGACAGATTTGCACTCATGGTGGTAAAAATTCTGAAACCACTGTCTATATATACTGGAACTGAACAATTAAGTAAGCAGATGGTAGTTGGTGGACTGGAGTGGAAATTTACAGATAAACAAGAAAATGAGGCTAGAATGTGCCATGTGGAAACAGATTAAAGCTGGAGATATCAATATGAACGCATATTTAGCTTAATATAAATACAAATGGTTATATACAGATATACTTATAGATAAGTGTATATATGTAGGTTATGATACATACATACATTTCTTTGCTATGTCAGCTAACCTGATCTAGAAGCAACCACATACCAGTAAAATGGGCATGCTTAGCACCCAGATCTTAGATTCTAACAAAGACCATTTTCCAATAAGAAAAACCAGGGCTTCTTAAAGAAATGGCTGATTTGGGTACAGAAGCAGGGAATATACAAGATATGCCTAGAGCATCTTACAGTGTCAGCAAGTAGGGAAGTGCTCAAAAAGCAAGCAACAATAATAAAACCCCCTACACATTGGTGGGGATATACTGAAGAGAAGCAGGAACCAGCTGAAAGAACTCCTAATGGCCAAGACTGAAACAATTTGAGAAACAAACTGCTACTGGACTATAACACACAACATAAAATAAATATCCAGAAGTCCACACTGACATAAATTATTGAATAGATTAATAAATAGGAAGAAGAGAAATCTCTCGCAGAAGAATTCCAAATGATTTATGGAGATACTCTGCCTTCCATAAATCCTCACCCCTAAGAATGGGTCACACACAGTGACATCCTTTCAAATAGTACAAGTTGGGAAAGCAACAGAGGGTACATAACTTTACAGTGGAAAAACCTGAAAAAACATACCTTAGCTAAAATGAACAAAGAAATAGCAACAGTGATAAATCACACTAATACTGTGTACTTTTGCTACGATGTAATGACAATGGTTCTTGGAGGTTTTCCTCCCACAAAACCCCCAGTCTAACCATCAGGAAAACATCAAATTCCAGTAGAAGAACATCCTATAAAACATTTGATCAGTACCCTTCAAAACTACCAAGGTCATCAAAAAAAGGAAAATCTAAAAACTCTCACAGCCAAGAGTAACAGAGACATGAAAACCATGATATGGTATTGTTATGGGATCTCAGAACAGAAAAAGACATTTGGCTAAAAACTAAGGAAATCTGGGTAAACTATGGACTTAGTTAATACTAGTGTATCAATATTGGTTCATTAATTGTGGCAAATGTATCACACCAATGTTAGATATTAATAGGGGAAATTGAGTGAGGTATATAGGAACTCTATGTCCTACATTCTTAATTTTTCTATAAATATAAAGCTATTCTTAAAAATAGTCTATTTAAAAAATCTGGCTAGAGGGCTGACATATAATGGACATTTAAAAAAACTGATTAAAACTCTTGTTGGGGGAAAAGGAGCAAACCTAGTTTTGACTCAGATGCTTATAATGACTGGGAGAGAATTAGAGACAAATAACTATAGAATAAACTAGAATAAAATAGTTCTATTTATAAAGAGTCAAATAGTACAAAAAAGAAGGAAAGACGGGAATTAACAGGAGAGAAAACATTCCAAATGGAAGAAAACACACACACAAAAAAACTGGTCTGGAGACCAGTTTGGGTGAAGAATAGTTCTGAGGGGTAAAAGAAACAGAAATGGATTTAGACCCAAACTGCACAAATCTTTGAGTACCTAATTTAGAAGTTTAGTAATTTATCAAGAATTACAGTATATATACTGCTCATCAATGCTGTTTAAGACCAACAGTTGCAATAAAAGAGTCTTATTTTTTGCTGAAATTTTTTCACATCTCGGAGAACATTATGGAGCAGAGAGTTACACTCTGGATTAGACAAGATAAATGAAGTATTTTGGAGTAGGTTAGACAGAATTCTTCCAACTCCACAGTTATAGAATAAAAAAAACTGCTAAGTTTTAGAAATAAAAATTAAATTTTGCAGGCTAGGATAAAGTCATTATGTAATGTTTAATATTTCTCTTGTTTATGTCACCTCTCTTCTGCTGCAAGAGTATAATGTCTTTTTAATGAAAGATCAAGCATAGTGTTATCCAGATTGTTCTTAAGAAAACAAATACCAAAATAAAAATACCAAAAAAAAAACCTAAAAAAGCAAACGATTTCCAAATTTTTACTTAATATCTAAAAAAAGCAGTTAGCAGGGTGCTCAGATGGTTAAGTGTCTACCTTCGGCTCAGGTCATCATCCTGGGGTCCTGAGATCAAGCCCCACATTGGGCCCCCTGCTCAGTGGGGAGCCTGCTTCTCCCTCTCCTTCTGCCCTCTCCCCTGCTCATGTGCTCTCTCTCTCTCTCTCTCAATAAACAAAATCTTAAAAAAAAAAACAATAGTTACTTCAGAGAATACTATATAGTGACTCAAAACAGAGGTTTTAAAATTACATTCGGTTTCAAAAAGTTAAAGGAGCTGAATGGAGTCAAAAAGAGCTGAATTTTCAACCCGTTTCCACCATCTACAGCCTATGTGACCGTAAGTGAGTTATTTCACCGTAAGTGAACCCCATTTTTGTCTTCTGTTAAGTTGAGGACAATAGTCTTTCCTTCAGTCCTTATTAAATTTAAATGAGAAAATATGTATATGATTTATCTCAACTTCTGGCACATAGTAAGCCCCAATAAATGTCAGGTATTATTATTTTTAAATAATATTAATGAGGCACTTCACAAATGCTCTAAAATAGTATTCATTATTTTGCACCATACCCTTCTATATGTGGATATAAATAACATTCTAGTAAAAGGCATGGGTGAAGACACCCCTACATTTTATAAGCCTCACTTGGCAAAGCTCTGAACTTCTAATGTCTTTAGCCAGCACTCTTGGATGGCCTCTTTGTCAGCTGGTTTGTATGATAAATAAAGGAACACAACGCCATTCTCTCCCCTCTCATCTGGAAACTAAGATGCTGCCACTACTGCTGCCTTGTGGGATATTCTGTGGAGTAAAGTGCAATTCATTAAGGTTAAAGGCAAAGTGATTCCAAGAACACAGGGTGATAATTCAAGTCCAAACTTGTTTTTAAAATGCAGCACCTCACAAATAATGAAACCAGGAGTGGTGTGAATGCAAGGACATATTACATCAGATGATCTCCACAGTCATTGTCATTTTTATGTCCAGAGAAAGCCCAGGTTTCCAGACCTATGAACAGCACTGGATCATCAGTAAACAGAGCATCTATGACACCAGAGGTTTCTTAAAGCACCCTCCCCCACCCCTTTTTTTGAGCATTTTAAATTCAGAGTCCATTCATCAAAATACTCATTAGATTTTCCTCCATATAAAGCAATGACGAAATCTGGGTAAGCATTACTGGAAATGGACAGTATTTTATATTTTTCGTTGCAGACTAACAGCCATATGTTAAATCTCTAAATTTATGAGGACATGGCTACATAGGTGGTGGTTTCAGAATACAAACATGGAATAGGAGGAAGCTTAGATGTGTGGAAAGAAGAGTCTATATGTCAACTAAGAAGAGACTGGAAAAAGATATAGAAAACAAAGAGAAACTCATGAGAGAACTATCTTTAAAGGGGTAATTAAAAAGATGTAACAAAAATAAAAGTATGTAAGGGAAGGTTTGAGTGTCTGAGTGCATGGTCACTTACATGTTGTGCGTGACATAAAACGACAAAGAGAAAAGAAAGCAAACGAAGAAAGACAATGTGTGAAGGGACACTACATTTTTAAATTGAAGCCATAAATTATACCTGGAATCTCCCTAGAGACCTGTAAATAGGAAACTGAAAGCATTTCCTTCTATTTTATAAGTACAATAAACTTTATCAGCTTTTAGTATTGGAAACTTGTGCAATATTTATAGGCTGCTTACTTTCGATGTTATTCAGGACATAGTATCAGGAGGCTAATGAAAAAGAAAATTGGGGTGGGGTTGGGGTCTTTTCTCCTCCTGTCCAACAATCAACATTTATCATAAAGATTTATTGTTTTGCTTCCTGGCCCATTCACCAGAGCCAACATAACGTACTCTGTCTAGCCTGTAATATAATTGGGTTGGCCAGAGGCACACAGCTTCCTGGCTCTACTGAAGGTCATTACAGATAGATTCCTTGCACCCAAACAATAACAAGTGTACCCTACACCTCCTGTGAGGAAGCATTACTAGAGGAAAAACTGAGCAAAAAAGAGACTTAAGGTGGCTCTATGCTATGTGGCCAGATCAATAAAGAAAGGTTCTTTGCAAAGCCTCCATCTACCGGAAGTCTTCAACCACCTGTCAGTGTCAACAGTCGTGTCGCTCTGGACCTTAAAAGCAGGCAGGTGTCGAATTAAAAGTGGTAAAGGACAGTTAGTTCATCCAGGATTTAAATCTCTTTCTATCATGCAAATTTCAACTTGTGGATCTCGAGCCATAAATTTAAAACCTAGGCACTCTCAAATAACCTTTAAAAAATTCTTCCCTGTGTCCCTACATTTTTGGTGTGCCAAAATGTTCTTGCCAGGTAGCACGTATTTATGTGGCCTCCACAGACTCCCCATACACTTCAGGGGTTATGTGGGGAGTGGTTGCTTCCACTCCTGAATCTTTTTAGAAGTTTGTACAGATTGTTAACTATTTTCACCTTTTCTTCCACTGGCACTGTCTTGTTATTGTTACCCACGTAGCAAAACTGCTCATGATTTTGTCTCAAGCTATTGCTAAATCTCTTTTCATGTACCTATAGCTCGTATTTTAATAATGGTCAGTGTCTTAATAAATTTAGGAAATTCAGAATTAAAAAACCACAGATTTTGCTTTCACATTTTATATAACTGCCAGGAATTTATAAAAAACAATTCAAAACCCCTTTAAAATTTCAAATCCTTTGATAGTCTGCTTTGCGGAGAATTAAAATTAAATGTAAAAATAAAGAAAAGAAAGTCAGATCAGTATAAGTAATGAATATGTTCTATGAATTCAATTTGGAGACAGTTGCAGAAGAAAGTCTACACAGAAAAGCCTTACTTGAAGTTATTATGGACACATGTACCAGAAGCCTACAGCCAGTGGTCAACTTGAGGTCGGCTGATCTGCGCAGGGACCAATACTGCACATAGGAATTGTGTAAGTCACTTCATTTCACACCCAAATCTCTTTACAGTTTTCCAAGTCTCACAACCTGGAGTCAAATCAGCCTGTGCTGTCAGCCATACTAATAGTTCCTAAGATCTTAGACATCAAAAACAAAGTCTATGCAATACTCTTTTACTACACCCTAGCACTGCAATGAGAAATATATGTAACGACATTTGTTTTGATCTTTTTGCTTTTTTGATGCTTTTTATTTGGGTTTGTATGGACAACTGCACATTTTCCTCAGGGTCCACTTCACTAAAACAACCCGAGAACAGTGAAAGAGAGCGGAAGGCTTTATTATCATGACTTTATTTCTGCTAGTCCCATTGTAAGAGAAGGTTCCACATCTCTGGTCCATTCCAGAGTCCCCCAAACTCCAAGAAATTAGGATCTGTGTTGAAACTTGGAGCAGCTGTTTTGGAGATTATTGAAGTCTGTGAGGAATCCTGTTTAGGTCTGCAGGTTCCAGTCTATCCTGGGAAGTTCGTGGAGTCTGATTTCACACAAATTCCCAGTAGAATGAATGCACCAGGAGGGCAGGGGATGATAGGCTTTGTTCAGTATGCTGTATGCCCAGTGTCTTGATAAGTATCTCTTGAGTGAATAAACCCATGAACTTTCTGGGAGTTTGTAAGAGGAATTAATGATGTCTCAGGTGTCCTGGGAATCGGGAGAAGGTCTGGAGGCCATGGCGATGGCTGGGTTGTAAAGAATGCTGGCAGGTGCAGCACTATTTAATAGGGTCACCTGCATGTAATACTAAGAACACTGTAACAAAAGTACAGGTCCTTGGAAGTAATAAACTGCATACATTTAATACATTATGAAATTGTGGTCCATATTACATTCTTGGTGTGTGTGTGTGTTTTGTTGTTGTTGTTGTTGTTGTTGTTGTTGTTTGGCTTTTTTTTTCTGGCTTATTGCAAGACCAGAGAACAAAGAGAGTAAATTTAGCAGGTAAAATCACTTTGCCCTTTTTTTAAATTTGGCAATTATTAGAAGATCTAAACAGTAGAGATGGTTTCAGTGATGCATCTTTTTGAGTGCTTGACCCAACTTCCCCTGTAAAGAATTAACCATTGTTAGAGACCACTTTCACTCAAATTTTAACAGACTAGGTCAAGTTTAAACAAAATAAATTCAACCACCTGTCACTAATACAGACTGTACAGATGTATAACTGAAAACAGAGAAAACAGTCTGTCGTTTGGGACTGATTTTTCTAATGTCACTGTGATCATAAAGCCCTCAGCCTTCTCATCTAGCTGATGAACTGCTTCTCTTGAAATGGCAGCTATAAACTGAATTCTTCTCACTGTTAACCTGGTGGCTGTTCCAACCTGAGAGGTTGTCATGTTTTTCTTTTCAGCTAGGGACAGATGTGCTATTCCAATGAGAATCTTCCATCGCCCATAAACCACACGTAGAGAACATTTAAGCATCCCCAGAACAACATTTGCGACCCAAAATATACTAGCCCATGGTAATCTAGCAGAGTGACACAACACTCTATGAAAGCATCAACAATCACAAGCTTGGAGCACACCTCACTTCACAGAGAACTGCTCTCTTTCAGACATTTGCTCTTTCTAGCATAACCTGTGACTCTTAAGGGTTCCATACAGCTGGTGTTATCATAGTGGAAAATGAACCCTCAGGAATATGTAGGTCTGCAGTGTGCTCTCTTGGTCAGTTTCAAAAGTTATGTTACAAACTTGGAATTGGCAGCAGTCTAAATGCCTTCTTGTCATATCTATATGCATATCCATGTCATCATTACTGACAATCTTACATCCAAATTTATACAAATTACATAAATTAAAAGTATGCATAATAGGGTTATAGCTTTATAACCTTCATAATCAACATTGTATTATATTAAACCTAATGTTACTTGATGATTTAAATTAGAAAATATAAGATTATTTTAAAAGTCTATTTATCTGTTTATCTATTTGATCAAAGTATCAAAACTAATGTATGGATATAAACCTGTTTAAGTCTACAGAGTTTAGATAAGTACAGTCAAATATTCAACAACAGAACTAAAAACAGATAAAGGATGAGTCCTGATGTGCACTGTTCAACTGTGATGAGGTTCACTGACTAAGACTGATGAGAGAAAGTTAAATACTTGATTATCTGATGCCAAACAGCAACTATGTATTTGTCTCAATTTTTCGTAATAACTAAAAATTTGTATCTGTTAATCCAAACTTTTGGCTTTCTGAGTACATATTAGCATTCTAATAGCCATGGCTACTACAGACATACATGGCAAGCCTTGTGTGAAGGGAGTCTAAGCAAGAGTGAAAACCCTAAAACGGTAACTTCGAGGCCAACATGAAGTCAAAGGAAATTGAGCAGCAGGGCAGGTGTATCCTCAGGCTTGGGTGACTCTGGTGCAGTTCTCCTCATTGGAACTTCTAAGCCACATGTGCCTTTTTGCTATGAAACCTGTAGCGTTTTAAGAATTCTCATTTCAAAGTCAGGAAATTACATTAGATGAAATCCTATGGAGGACTCAGGAGTCTGAGGTCATTTTGGCTGAAAGTAATTGCAAATGTAGCTCCCAAGTCACATTTCTGAAAGGGATGTGCCCCACAGCCAGCTATGTATGACTCAGTTCATTTTATTAAGCAAAATTTCTCTTTCTTCTATAATTGATTAAATAAGAATCCAAACAGCTGTACCCTTCTTGGGCCCAGATAAGGTGTCATATTTCTTTATACTCAAACTCTATGGTCCCAGGAAATCAGTTCACCTAATCATTGATTCTATCTACTCTCACTCCGCCCTTTTAAAATGTTGGTATGAACAGCTAAACTAACTTTTTCAATTACTCTGAGAAGCATTTACCATATTTCCCAGCAGAAGAAATGAAAGATGTGTTTTAGAAGCCAGTGAGTAGATCACAAACACTCAGAGTCATCACCATTTTTTATTTATTATTTGTGAAATAGCAGCTACTTAGTGCAGGGATAGACTTAGAAAAAGGCATAGATCTTAGTCAAGAAGCTAATGACCTATGTCAGACAGACAGAGCAATTTAGTCATAAAACACATCTGCAAAAAGGTGGATCTTAAAACCTGAGTTAGAGTGGTGCCTTGAATTCTTTTCAATTTGGAAGGATTAGTGGAGAGAAAACTTTAATGATAGAGAATCAATGAGGCTATTCACCAAGGGAATAAGGAATTGAGTTATCCAGAAGAATCAGAGACTCTTATGATTTTATTCATTTATTTGATTCACAGAATTTGTCACCTCTTGCTTGACAATATGCTGATTATATCTCCTGACCCTGCTCCAGAATGCACACATTATATATCGATTTTCTTAAACATGGAGGTCAGTTCTTGGTACATAGTGTGTACATAGTGTGTACATAGTACATGTACTGTGTACATAGTACATAGTACACAGTACATAGTATGTGCTCAGTAAATGCCTATTGAATGAATAAATGAATGAAAGCTTAGTTCTTTCAAAGATTGTATGAACTCTGGGAGACATGATAAGTCCTGAACAAAGTTTTGTTGTTGTTGTTTTATTTTTAAACATGCTGAGGGAACGGGCTTGAGCAAGCAGAGCTAGATAGCCTATGGAGAGGAAACTAGCAAACAGAGCCCCAGCAAGGCACAGGGTGAGAATACATTGTACTAGGATTTAAGATACAAATTCTCTTGCCACATTTTGGAGACATTTCAACAAAAACATAAACTGCTTTTCAGTGATTACATTGATACTGGCTTCGAGCTCCTTATAACGCTAGGGTTGGACACGAAAGTCGTTTTATTTGGGTCATACATATGCAACTTAATTTGCATTTTGCAATGTTCCTTAAAGATTTCATGAAGATATTTGTATAGCTACAGAAATGTTTTCACATTTTCGTAATTCATTAACAACAAAACTGTATCATCCCTAGGCAGTTTATGAGTAATAGGAGCTAGATTGGAGATGGGTGGGAAGAAGAGCAGCCAGGATAGAAGGGGCACCAAAAAGAAAAAAATGAGACAAAGCTAAAAATACAATTTTTTATCTTCTCCATGGTTCTCTATGCTGGCTATGCAGAAACTGAGCTTGGGGAGCTAAGGCATGTGTCTAAATTGTGTGGTTAGTGCCTCTGTGATGTTCTAACACAGCCAGCTCCCCATTTACTCACTGAATGTCAACATTAGCCATACTTCATTTGTTTTCTAGGGTAAACCCACAAATTAGGCTCTAGAGGTATACCCATCTGTATTTTTATTCCTATCCCCAGAATAGAACAGAAAGGATAAGCAGCCTACAGAATCCACAGCTTGACAGGGTATAAAGATGAGGGCATAATGACAACAGGTACACCAGGGCTCCAGTAGTGGGAAGCAAGGTAAAACTGGATTGATTTCATTGTGACCCTCACTAACGAGCAGACGTACTGGTATCTCATTTTGTCTATTTCCTACAATGCTGTTTTTCAGGACTCCAGAGTTAACCCCTAAATATATCTTCTACTCCACCTTTCCAATAATTTGGTGAATGACACAGGGAGCTGATTTGTGAAAATCCATCTTTATCTTAATAGTGTGTCATGGGAATCTTGACTTACTGGAATACCAAATTCAGGTTTCTCCTCAGCAGGATTCTGACTAGAAATAACACTGTAACCATAGAAACACCTATTCGATGAATGGTCATGGGAGAAATGACATCACAAAACCATTCAAAAAAGAAAAAAAGCAGAGAGAATTCCCTGCCAAATTTGATATAGAGAGGATTTTTCTCAACACAAAAGCACTGTAAAGTGCTCAGATAGAATTCTGAGTTTTTTCCGACTCTCCCAAGTAGACATCTTTTTTCACTTCATTTGTTCAACAAAAACTTTTTTTTTTGAATGCCAGCCACATCTCAGGCACTGTTCTAGGCACTGCAGTAAAGGAAGCTGACCAAGTGATAGATGCACAGAATAACCCAGGGAAAGGAGATGGAGCATTATGACATTGCAAGAGGATCGATGATATTTATTAAGTGGTAACCGAGAAACACCACTATGAAATGGTGACAATTAAGCTGACTCCCGTAGGAAGGGAGGAAGCCAACAAAGCAGATTTCTCCTTCTGGCCAGTGAGAACAGTATGTGCAAAGGCCCTGCAGTGGGAATAATTTTTGGGTGTTGGAGCAAAAGTTAGGAGGCTTATGATACTAGAATAGAGTAAAGGAGGGTAAACCGTTGGGTGACAAGAGTGTGGCAGTGGGCCCTGATCAGGTAGGAATGCAACTAAAAGAGACTTGGGCTTTCACTTTGAGTGATGAAGGAACTGTTTGGAGGATTTAATCAGAGGAATAATATGATCTGTCATGATTTTTGAAGAATTACATTAGGTGCTATATGGAGGTTAAATTGTAGTGGGGATTAAGTGAGAGGCAGGAAAGGAAAACCAATTAAAGATGTGATTACAATAATCCAGAAAAGAGAAGATAGTGACTTGGGGCAAGATCGCCACAGTACACAAAGCAGTAGTAGGATTCTCAATATATTTTGAAGGCAGAACTAACAGGATTTGCTGATGAAATGAACGAGTGTGTCTAGCACAGTGCATTATGGGCACATGAATGAATAAATAAATTCTGGTCCAATGTAAAAAAATCAATCAAATCCAAATTGCTAATTTTTTCCCAGAGAAAATTAAAACTTAGAGAAGTAAAATTACTTGCTTATTCATCTGGTCTATGGATTTGTCTTTGAATTACTCATGGCCTATGTTTTTATTGCCAGGTTCTACCTTATGGCCCACTATGTAGTTTCTTTCAGCTTTGCTTCTACTGTTAATTTCCCACCCTTATATCTTCTAAATGATTGTCCCAATATGCAGAGTTGTATATTTAAGGGTAAAGGTTATAACATAGGGTGTTGGCAACCCATTCTTCTCAAAAAGGCTGTGGTTGGGGTAAGGGAAGAAAGAAAGTTAAAAGGTGAAATTCATAGACAAAACTGATTGTTATCCAAACTTTCTGGACATTAACAGCTTAACATTCCCTCCTCCCTTGCTTCTGCAAAATTTTTAATGGTCTTTACTTACCTCTGGCCCATCCTTCGCTCTGTCCTTGGCAACCACTTCTTTTTCCATTTACTCTTACGCATCAATGTTCTAAAGGTTCTGTCCTCGTTCCTACTCTCCTTCTAGAGAAATTCTTGAGCAGACTTCTGTATAATCAAAAGAAGCCCTTGAAACAAATGTGTCTATCTGAAAAATAAATGTACTGTTTCCCTACATATGTATTTTAATTGTTTCAAATGTATGTTGGATTTTCTGTTGTAATTAAAACTTTAATGTTAAAAAGGATTTCTCATATGTAAAAAAGATTGACATTTGTACACCCTTTCATAGTAATCCCATCCTCATTCTGAGCTTTTGTTACTATCTGAAAGCCAGTGACTCCCAAATCTACATCTGACTTACTTAACACATATGTAGAGAGAAAGAAGTATGTGCCAGACACAGGGCTATTCATTGGGGTTACTGCAATGATTAAGATATAATCTCTCTCTCAAGGAGTTCATAGTCAGGTGGACAAAAATGATCAGTAAGCGGGTAATTATAGAGTGTGATAAGTCCCCAGTCAGAGGCAAGCCCAGGGGGTAGTAAGTGTCGGGACCTTAAGGAATCAGATCATGGAGAACTTTTCAGAAGAAGGGATAGCTAGTGGATATCCAAAAGATAAGCAAGCATTGGTAAGATCGGTAGTTTTAAACCATCATTATGCATTAGAAACATCAAGGGAGCCTTTGGAAAATATAGATGTTAGGGCTCCATACCCAGAGATTCTGATTACATTGCTCTGGGGATAGGTCCTCAGAATTGTTATTTTTTAAAGCAATTAAATAATTTTAATGGGAAAGAAGAGTTGCAAATCACTGGCTTAGGTAAAGCTGAAGATAGGCAAGGGCACTTCAAGCTGAGGTATTAGCATGTTGAAAAGCCTGAAAGCAGTAAGAGCACTTACCTCAGGTCCAGTTGCTTAGAAAACAGATTCTGAGGTATATATTTGCATGAGGGTTATTTATAAGGGAGTACTTTCTAGAATACCACCAATAAAAGAATGAGAGTAGAGGATTGGGTAAAAAGAAAAACTGACAGAGATCTATGGGAGCTCAGACTTATCGGAGGTTTGGAGCTGGGATAGCCCTTAAGACTTATTTGCATCATGACAAGAAGGCTGAAACCCTGCACCTCTGCATCATCAAGTGATTCAATTAGACTGCCCCTGGGAGGGGTGTGTGGCCTTGGACAAGGCAGCTCCCTTCAACCAAGGACAATTTCCAGAAGAGCGTATCAGCTATAGCCTATCCGCAACAACTGTGGGATGAATACATTCCTTCTGAAGAAGGGATCTAGATGTTACATCATAGCATCCAATATGGGCCACCTTTGCACCACTTAGAGTCACCTGATTCATATAGTAAGTCATTCCATCTGAAAAGAGCTCCTTCAAATGTCTGGGTAGTCTCTCTTGTTGGAGAAATTTACAAGAGGAAAGTGAGTAAGGTGAAAGTCAGGCTTTCCCAACAAGGTTGGTCTTAAAATTGAAATTGACACTCATCATCTCCTTCCTTTATGATTCATTCTAGATTCTTTTCACCCTAGTCTGGTAATTCTCATGGTCTAGGTGGCTTACCTAGTAGGATGATTTAGAGAGTCATCACTGAGTTCCTGGGCTCCTGGTAACCATGCCATACTACAGCTGCTGCACTTGTCCATTTCTTTCTTTTTTTAAAGAAATATTTATTTATTTATTTGAGAGAGAGAGAGAGAGCAAGCACAAGTGGGGGGAGGGGCAGAGGGAGAGGGAGAAGCAAACTCCCCGCTGGGCAGGGAGCCTGAGTGGGGCTAGATCCCAGGACCGTAGGATCATGACGTGAGCTGAAGGCAGATGCTTAACCAATTGAGCCACCCAGGCACCTCTGTACTTGTCCATTTCTTGATTAAAGTCAAGATTTATGCTTTCTGGACCCTACTGTGTAGTAGTAGCCTTACCTCCTCCTAATGATCAGTCAATGATCCCTACCAATATTGTGCTTCCTGTCCTTGCTTGCTAGACTCAGCATGAGGAGATTTAGGTTACCATGTAGTAGTCATAGCTTAAAGTTTAACAGGACTCTTAAAGGGGGAATAAGAGATCCTTCCTTTAGGATCCAGTACTTAGTATAGACCCACAGAGCCATAAACACATGCTTGAGAATAATACATTCCTCAACTGAGTCACCGGGACTGATAAGTGGAGTCATCCTGGATCCATTAGGGAACAGAGCCATATAAGGGTCTTTGTTACTGCATCCTGAAACATGGTGCCCCAACCTCATAGACTATCATCTGCAAGCCAATACCTCAGCTGCCCTTTCAAAAGTCAATTCCGTCATCTCTCAGACCTACAACTTCCAATTAGTGCAGAATGTAATAGGCCCAGTGGATACGTGGTCATGTGCCCACTGCTGCAACACCATTGTTTGGTCTGAGGCTATGCTCTACAGTATATAGTATGGGTAGATCAAATATTCCTGTAAATCTTTTTTGTTTGTTTGTTTTTCTTGTAAACCTTCTTATGGTGGTGCTAGAAGAAGCCCTGTAGGAAAGAAAGGGAACCTATCCCAAAATATGTCACCTTCCCAGTTGAAATGAATCACTAATTTCCAGGACAGAAAGATTCCAATGTAATCAACTAATCACCAAGTAGCTGGTTGGTGTCCTTAGGGATGATTATCATAGAGACTCAGCATTGGCCTCTGTTGCTCGCAGGCTGGAGAATTAGCAATTAGCAATTAGCGATGGCAGCAGCTTCAACAGCCTTAGTCAGTGAGGACTGATACCATTGAGCCAATTCCTTGTGACAATCCAAGTCCATTCATGCATCCATTATGCCAGCACAGGAGTGGCCAATAACAGAAGCTGGATGACATCAGCTGGCCGAGTCATTTTGTCTACCTGGCTACTTAGTATCTCTTCCTTGGTAAATGCTCTTACTAGGGATTATCATGAAATGCAAAGACATTCAAACTTCATCTGTACTGCCATAGACAGATGCACATGCCTCTTTTCAAGACCTCCTTTTCCCAGATTTATTTTTCTCCTTCCAATCCTGTAACCAAACAGGTCACTTCCTATAAGTTCCTATTTATCTTATTTCCAGCCATTTCTTTCTTTCTTTCCCTGCCCCCCAAAGAAGTAGAGAAACAGCTGTGGCCATCTGAAGCTGTACTCAGTGGGAGGATTGCCCCATATTGCTGACTTTCAGGGCATCCCTGAAATGGAGCTATATTTTCAGCTTGGACCCACATACAAAGCCAATTCACCAATGAACCAGGTTTGTCCTTTTCCTCCTATGTCGGTGGGTCAGCCCCACTGGCTCCCAGGTGTATGGCAAGAGTTATTTTGTAAATAATATTTGGTCTCTAGCTATTTACTGCAGATGGCATGGCTTTGTTCTAGAATCTTAGGAGTCCATTTTGCAATTTATCAACTGGGGCTGACAACAAACCTCTAACAGTATCTTTTCCATCACAGATAACTACCATTATTTCTGCAGGACCATCTGTGCCAGACTTGCTGCAGAATTCTTTCCTGCTCTGGGCCTTAATCAAAGCTAGTAGTCCTTCTGTGTCTCACCACTTGGTGAATGGGTTGAAACAATATTTCCCAGTATGAAACATGCCATCCCCAGAACCCAAAGAAACCTTAAAAGTGTTGTGCTTCTTTCTTAGGGATGGAAGATACAAGATGCATTAATCTCTCCTTTTCTTTGGAAGGAATATCCTGGCATGTCCCCAATGACTATACTCCTAAAAACATACATGTCAGAGCCCTGAATTTTCATTAGCTTTATCTCCAATCCTTTGGAGTGCATGTGTCTTACCAAGGCCTCCAATGTATTTGCTATTTCTTCTTTATGCAGTCCAAGTGGCATGTCACAGATACAGTGGACTGATAATTTTCTGAAGAATAAAGAGTCTAGGTTCCTTTGGATTGTATTATACCAGAGGACAAGAGAGTTAGCATAGCCTGGGGCAAGACCATTATATATGGCTGTCCAGTCCCCACGAACACAAACTGCTTCTGATCCTTCTTCCTAAAAGGTATGGAAAAGATCCCATTGCCAGATTAATTGCTATATATTATGGATCTGAAGCTGTGTTAATCTGCTTGAGCAAAGATACCACATACAGCCATAGCAGTTGCAATGGGGGCTACTACTTGATGGAGTTTGCAGAAGTCCACTCTCGTCTTCGAAGACCCACCTGCTTTTTTGTAGAAGTCATACCAATGATTCAAATAGGGGACATGATGCCACCCATGAATTAATTAGTTTGCTCACAGATAGGCAAGTAATCTTGGCAGGTTAAAAGAGGGATGTGCCAGTCCAAAGACAAAGAACCAATATAGCAATTCTTCCAACTACCAAGTATGTCCCAGTTTTATATCTGGGAATCAGAGAAATAATTATGTAGTGAGTCAATGGACCTAGTGAACTCACTGTGAGATAGAACTAGACCAGGCTTCCACTTGTTAATTGGCTCCTATATGCTGCTACTCTAACTGATGCCACAATGATCCTTTAGGTCCCTGGATATCACTATTAACTTAGACCCTGTCTACAAACCTACTCAAAATAACTGAATATTCTCATTTTTCTCAGGGCATGATTATTCTAATAGTCATAGGTACCTGGAGGAAGTACTAAGGGAATCATTATCACATATGCTTAATAAAGGGTTGAAGGTCTCTCCCTCCTGGAGACCTGACTTCTCCTTTAAGCAGTGGGATCTGGGCCTGAGAGAACTGGCTCAGTGTCCAGAAACTGAACAAGAGATTTTGACTTTTTATTACAGTAAGTTCTCAACCTCCTGATTATCTAAATCTGACTCCTTTGATTGCATACATATAGCATCCTTTGTTAACTGCCTGTGGTACACTGTGTTTTATTAACCATCTCCTTGGTCCTGTGTGGGTCAGGCCTCCCTGGCTATTACTCAGACTGGCCATTTATTATGATCATTGTGACTACCTTGCTTTTGATAGTGAAGTGCCACCACCTGGCCTCTATTATCTTGCCATCCTCTTTATTGTTCTCAGGGTTCCCAATCCTGTGCCAGCATCTTCCACCGTCAGCCCTTGCCTACAGAGAACAGTCACCACTGAGTACCTCATTTATGCTGGTGCTCCTCTCATCAGTGCACCCTTTATCTCTCCGGTAAATGGAGTGTTCAGTGGACCCTTAAGCTGGTTAGCAGATGGATTTTCTGCTTTGCATAGTACACCCACTCCAGCACATCCACTTCTCTAAACCTTTTGATCTCTTCTTTCATCATGTACCAGAGAAGGTCTCGCATTTTTAGTTAGTGTGTACCAAAGCTGTTTCCAAGCTTCTAGGAGCCATTCTAGCTGCATGCATGTCTCCTGGGTCCTTGACAGGGTATTAAGTCCTGCACCAATGGAGAATGTTCCATATAAATTCTCCCTTATCCAAACTTAGGTTTTACCCTCATTCTCCCACACTCTCCACCTTGACCCAGAACCTCAGGATCAAGTCCATACTTTCTCTCCTGGTCCTATTGATACATGTTGACCAGGTCTTGCAGCTCTTTGTGTGTACAGTTCCTTTCTTTTGCTAGTAGAAAGACCAAACTCTTCCCCAGCCAGTTACATTGTGTCTTGAACCCAGTTATTGGTCTGGTGGCCAAGAGGGAAGGTGGAGATAGATGAGGGGAGGTGTGGGAGTATAGGTTATTTTGCTATCTTGCAAGCAAAAAGAAGTGATAACTTCCCTATTCAGGAAGGAATAGGGTACTTCTCTGGGTGCAGGGGAAACTGAGGATTCAAGATTTCCAAGGGCATAAACCTAGATAATGCACCATCTTAAATCTCAGAGTCTCACTCCTTTGCAATTAAGGCCATGAACTTGGTAAGGCAGATTTACCAGGTTGACAAATTAATCTTCTCTGGAACTCTGCTGTACTTAAAATCATATTCTAGCTCTGGTCCTCAGCTTTTCTACCCTCAGGCCTTCTGGCTCTCTTGCTTTGCCCTAACTTTGAGATTAACCACTTTCAGTCTTTCATTGCCTTTCTCTAATGTCTGATAGCATTCAGCCAAAGCCATGGGATTCCATAGTCTCTATATTGACTACTCTCCTAGAACCTCTCAATCTCCTGAGACAGTACACCTGCCAATACATTCTCTTTCAGTTTCCATCCCAGTTTACCACTGATGATATAACTTTTGCACTGTTCCAGCATTCCAGGAGTTATCAAAATTCCACCTGTCACCAATAATGGGGTTCTCATTTCCAGCTAGCCAAAGGATAATATAGTTCAAAAATCCCATTTTAAATCTGGTAGGGACAAATCTGGTAAGAGCTGTTTTAGGTCAGACTTCCAAGGAAACAGACTGTGTGGCAGAAATGTGAATACAGATTTATGCAGAGCGCTCTTAGGAAGAAAAAAAAAGACTTGTGAAGGGGGAAGAGGAGCAGGGTTAGGCAGAGGGAAAAGTTTGAACAGCAAGGCAGTTCCAATAAAGACTCAGCCAATCCTATGGGAGAAGCTCTGACTTGGAATGGCCTTCAGAGTTGTCCATTTTGAGTACTGGGCTTTATACCCCCTGCACTGACCAGTCATGAAATGCAGGCTGCTTCTGGAGAGAGGTGTAACTTTTTTCATGGCAACTCCTTTTGGTAGAAGGCAATTTCTTTAGAAATTCTCAGCTATCAGTGGGCAATAGCCAGCACTTCTAGTAGTTATGAAAATGTATGCCTTGATTCCAAAGGAAAGATACATGTGGGAGACCACAGGATTTATCACAGCATGTGTTTTTGCCAAACTGTTAAGTAGTTCAGTAGGGCTCAACATAGAGAGGGAGAGAGGTATACAAGAAGGCCAGATGGGAAGGCAGTTGCCAGATCAGGAAGAGCCTTTGTCTTGCAATGGCAGCCTCCAAAGAATAGCGATGTCCAAAGGGCACTTGGACATACAGTCTGGAGTTCAAGAGAAAGACCTTGCTATGGAGTTACTTATGTCTGAGACACTGAGTTGAGAGTCATTAGGGAAAAGAGTGACCTGAGTTTCCATGCCAGCTCTCTCCCCATTACCTCAAGTCCTCTGAACCTTGGTTTGCTCATCTAGAAAACCCTCACAGGGTTGTTAGGAAGAATGAGAGGGATGATTCATACAAAGCACTTCAATAGAGCTCTCTGAAAACATGAAACCTTTACATGGCATACCGAACCATTTCCAGCTTTGTTTGCAAGCCAACCAAAGAACTGATCCCGAACTGATAAAACTTCTATTGCTATTTATCCTTTAAAAATACCTATGAAATAAGTGTGTGTGCATGGTAGGAGGGAGCTTTATTATGTACTATTTGTCTTTCATAGCTGGAAAAACTGAAGGCTGAGCTGTTTAGCTCTTCAGTTGAAGTTGACCGCAGGATGAGTCAGGATAAACAATTCAGATCCTTAAACTCCTTGTGCCACTGGGCTCTGTAACGACCAAACTCATAACCCACTGGGAAGAGAAAAGGACACTGATGTATCATGTTAATCCTGTAACAGATGAAAGGAACTTCAGGGTCATCTTTCTGAGATGACTGCCTGGGGGTTAGGCCCCAGGTGTTAAGAAGAGCAGATATTATAAGGTTTATTGAGAAGAATGTGACAGGGATGCATTATCAGGTGACAGGGTGATGAGGTGGGTGATAAGATTGCACCTCAGCTCTGAGGTCAGCCTCAGGTTGAAGGAGGCAATGTATGTGTCACCCTGGTGGGCGTGAAGAATTTCCAGTGACTTCTCTCTGGAGCAAAGAGATGAGCTGATGAGCTTCCGGTCTAAGGCAGCAGCCTCCCTCTCCTGGGTCCAGTCAGTTTTTTAGTTTCCTGCCTTCTGAGAACCGCCCCCCCCCGTTTTTTTGTTTTTGGGGGGTTTTTTTACATAAATGTTTCAGGGAGGGAGGGTGCAGAAGCAGCCCTGGAAATCCCAGCTTTGTCGTGTTCAAGACAAAGCTACAAATATAATATAGATGATAAGGGGTGGGCATCCAAATAGTGCTGTGGGGGAAGGGGTAGAAGCACTGAAAAGAGAAGGATTGGCTGGAGGGAGAAGGGGAGGAGGAGAGACATGACTGGCAGCAACTATCAAACAGAAAGATTTATCTGTTTTCTGAGAAAAGAGGAGGCAAGGTGAAAGCAGAGCTTGCTAAATATAAATGTCAGCTGCGAGCCTGAACCTCAGAGTAGTGAAAATAGTCCTTGACAAAAAATGAAAAGAAAGTAGTCACCAAACTCCCATTTCCATCAGAGTTTTATTATTATTATTATTATTATTATTATTATTATTATTATTATTCTAACCTCTCTTTTTGGTGTAGAGGAAGAGATACTGGTAAATAATATAAATCAGGGCTTCTCCCACCACCCTACCCCCAAAACCAAGAGTTGAACATTTAGGAGTGCACAACTGATATGAATCATCTGGAGAGTTTGTTGAATATTCATATTTGTGGACCCACCTACAAAGATTTTAATCCAATAGGTCTGCAGTGGCAACCAGGACTATGCATTTTTAGCCAACTCCCTAGTGATGCTGATGTGAGGGGTCCAATGATCATACTATGGAAAACACCATTCTGCCTGGTCAGTGCCCATCTCAACCTTAACCCAACACTCAGGGACACTTAGAACAAATAAATACATGTTTACATGGCCAATCCAAATAAAAAAAACTGGATAAGAATGGTACTATTGGTATAGACACTTATCCTTTTCTTTGAAGGGTTTCTTCTAAACTAGGAATCTATAAAGGATAGCTCTTTCCAGAACAAAGGATAGTCTGCCTCCAAGTTAATTCCCATTTCTCTCCTAGGAGGTAACTTTGCAAGTCAGAAGCTTTATTTTAACCTTCAAAAAATACTAAAACTTAGTGTATACTCTGTTACAGGGACAGTGTCAGATCCCAGCTCAGACTGCTCTCCTCATTTCCCAAAAGCACCTGGAATTGCCAGATCCCTTAACAAAAAGGGTAAACTAATTTTATCCCAAAATAGTGCAGAATGGAAACATAAAATGGACAGGGTTGTTTCAGTAGGGATTGTTTTTCTCATCATTTTTCTTCTTCTATTTGATTTTATTTTTAAATAATAATAGTAGGCCAAATTTAATTTCTGTCTTCTTAGTTATTAACCACCCAGGAAAGCTTTCTCTTCTTTGATTTGATCGCTAAAACTAATATTGCATTAGCAGTTTGATGAGGAAAGCTGGATCCAGCATTGACCTTTTCATAACTCAGAGTTGTAACAGTGAGGCAATAACCAATGAAAACAGACACGCCTCCTGGGGCACGCTACCGAGACTGGGATCTTCGGGCCTCTGAGAGGTTCTCAGAGAGGATCCGTCTACCTTTGCACATCCGGGCCCTTGGAATTTGGGCCAGGCATTGGAAGGCTCATGGGCGATCTTTCCATTTCATGTTCAAAAATGCTCTCATATCTCTGATCTTTGTAAGTGAAAGAAACTTTGTCTTGAATCCAAATCTCCTTCCAAATGCTACACCATTTCTTTTCTTCTTTGTACAACCAAACTTTTTTTTCCTTGCTTGCTCTCTCTCCTTATTGCTACCTCTTAGTTCTCAACTCAGTGCAGTCTAATTTTCAACCCACCACTGCTTTGAAACCTTTCCTGCTAAGGGCACCGATGTTTTCAAATCCAGAGGTTACATCTCCTACATATCTAACCTAACCTCTGGGCAACAGTCAATACAGTTACAGCTCCCTTCTCTGACTCTTTGATACCAACCTCTCTTGTTCTCCTCCAACTTTATGGCTTTTCTTTATTAGATTCCTATTTGCTGGCACTTCCTCCTCTGCTTACTTGGTCTCCTCTAAATGTGCGAGTTCTTTGGCCCTCTGCACTTCTCTATCTCCATTCTCCCAGGTGATCTCATCCAGCTGCATAATTAAAATACCATCTACGGCCCAATTAATCCACAGTCTACACCTCTAGTTTTGACCCCTTCTCTGCATTACAACCTAATGTATTCAACTTCCTACATAAACGTATTAGATCCAAATGAAACTCTCAGTCCCCCCAAATATTATATGCCTTGTCTTCCCTCAGTACAATAGCCCCATTCACTCACTCACACAGCCCCAGACCTAGTTGCTGTCCTCGATTCTACCTCCTTTTGTCACTGCCTGGATCCAATCTCCCTAACTGCACTGCCTCACCTTAATCCAAGCTGCCAGCACCTTTCAACTACACTGCTGCGTTAGCTCCTGCCTGTCACTTCGCTTGTATCCTTGCATCCATATAATCAGCTCTCTACAAAGCAACAGGATGATTGTTTTAAAATCATATACTGCTCCCTTGCTTTGCACTGGCTTCCAAGCTCCTCCTCAAGGTCTTCAAGACCCTATGGGACTTTGTCCTGTCTAGAACCTCTCTCTCCCCTTGCTTCAGCCATATTAATCTTTCTGTTAATTCTCTTTAAAACTCCAAGCTCAGTGCACCTGGGCGGCATAGTCGGTTAAGTGTCCAACTTTTGGTTTCCGTCATGATCTCAGGGCCATGAGATCAAGCCCCGTGTCGGACTCTGCACTCAGCATGGAGTCTGCTTGAGATTCTCTCTCCCTCTCCCTGCCCCTCTCGCTTGTGCATGCTCTCTCTCTCTCTCAAATAAATAAATAAATCTTAAAAAAAAAAGAAAAGAAAAGAAAAACACAACCCTCCAAGCTCATTTCCCCTGCAGGGTTTTCAACTGTGGCTTCCTCTGTCTAGAACAACCTCCCCCTGTCTCTTCATGTGATCAAATATTTCTCATCATTTGGATCTTGGTTCACTTGTCACTTCCTCCAAGAGGCCTTCTGGCTACCCTAGGTAAGATCGATCCCTCACGCCCTAGATGCACTGTCATATCACCCTGTTTTGTCTTCTGTGTAACAGATATCATGATCTGAAATCTTGTTCATTTTTTAATGGCCTATCTATCCCCCATGCCCACTAGATTGTAAGTTCCATGATGGCCGTAACCAGTGTTCAGGTCAATACCTAGCAGATAATAGGGACATAAAAAGTACTGAGTTTTAAATTCTAGAATGATGATACAAATCATGTATTAGATTCAAAACCATAGAATATTGGCAATGGATGAGCCCTTTAGAATGTCTTTTATTTTATTTATGGTAGTGGTCCCGGTTGAGCCCTATCTGAAATTCAAGTAGTCTAAAGGACTATCATAAATTACTGGGTGGGAAGCTTCTTGGTGTCTGTTTTATTGATTTGCATTAGTGGAAGTTACCTGTAAAAAGGAAGTCTGTGAGAAAATCCAAAGATTTTGGGAGCAGCTATGGAGCGGGAGTAATGAGGTGAAAGAGGGAAGAAGGTTTCTCAGCCAAATCTGAAACGCTCGGGACCAAGGGAACTACTCCCGTGGAAGGGAGTTACGAGTTTGGTTTTTGTTTTGCTTTGTTTTGTTTTTTGATTTTAGAAATTTGGTAAAGCAGAAAAACATAAGCAATGCTGATTCAGTCCCCAGGTGGCAAAGTGGGCCACTGCACTGGGAAAAAGGCACCTCTGCATCTCTGTTCCCCTGTGGCTCCCAGTGCAGTGTGGAGAACACTGATCTCTGGGACATCTGAAGAATATGCTGCTTTGGGAGACACTAGAAACAGTCCTCTGGGCAGAAAGTCAGAGTCCTCCCTTCTCGGCTCTGCTTCCTTAGGATTAGCTCTTGTCTTAGGCTACCATGTTTACAAATGACTATGGCAGAACCAGGCACTACTACCTCCTTTCTCATTCATGTCCAGGGGGAAGACTGTGAAAGTTTATTGCTAGGAATTCTAGGGAAAAAAATATCTCACTCTATCTCCTCAGCTTTGACCCCAGTCAAAGGGGATGGGCATCCCCCAAACTAAGATTGGCAACAGTGAGAGGACTGTGGCAAGTGATTTCTTTTCATTCATTCATTGGCACTTATTGAGCACCTACCATGTTCCTGGCGCTCGTCTAGGTGCTAAAGATGCCATGGTGAACAAAGTGTACAAAATCCCTTCACCTGTAACAAGATGCCCAAGATTTCCAAGCCACTGACTTTATGGTTCTATCTTGGGTAACCTACTCATTTTCTGGAAGTGGGGGAATGTTCCCAGGGTGACTCTTTTCCACACCACAGTAGAGAGGAAGGGACTGTTCAGCGACCAGTTCTCCTCATTTTTAAGTCTGGCATGATGTGACTCCCCTGTTACAAAAAGCTACAATCACCCAGAGCAAGTGCGACCTTTCCCCTGAACTCAGAGGTTGTCAGCTGCTGCAACTCTTTGTTTTCCCCCACTCTCCAAGCTGTACCCGGAGAAAGGAGATCGAGAGGCGAGAGGGCAGATGCATGGATGGTGGAATTATGGCTTCCTCTGGACACGAGAGAAACTTTGCCTGTGCCCTCCTGAGAGAGGAGCATTCACTGCATTTTAACAGAATGATATTCTCTGCAGATATTTCATTTTCAGGCTAGTGGACAAGTGAGGCATCAGAATGAAGAATGCTGATGGAGGTTTGGGTAAAGGCAAAAGAGCTGATAAACATTTCCCTTTTGACAGTGTGAAAACACCCACATCAAGGATAAGTAGCTTGCTTGAGAAAAGTCAAAGTCAAAATGAAGTATGAATTATTGATTGTCAGTAAGTCAGGAACTAACATTCTACTTTTACCCCCACTCCATCTTCTCTAATTTTGGCAATAATTCAACAGCCTCTTTCACATCCAGAAGCCAACCCTTCAAATACCACTTCGCTATTTTCCTTTTATCCTCCTTTTTCATTCTCCTTCTTATTTTCTCTCCTTCCCTTTCATCCTCTCTCCCCCTCCCATTCGCATTTCTCTCATTCTCTTGCTCCCCTCTTTTCCCCTCTTTTTGCTTTAGGATGTAACCTAGCAACAGCGATTTCAATTTAAAAAGGTTGGGAAGGGCCACCAGTGTTGCCAAGGTTACCAGTATTTCCTGCTGTCATTGGAGGAAGTAACTCCTGTGCGGATCACAATGGAATCAGATGCCCCAACAGGACACCTTCCTTGCTATGCTGCCTGTTTCCTCAACATCCAGATAATGAGAGGGCCTTCCTCAGCAAAAAGTTTTGCCAAACTGTCTCACAGTATCTTGGATGTTATCAGTTAGTGAGAAACTATTCTATAACCCAGATGTTTATAGAAAAGTTTAGGGAAATGTAAAATAGTGATTATGGCAATAATAAGATTTCAAAATCATTTTAGAGGGCAGCAGTTCTATGCATTTGAGGTATACCATCAGATTTCCAATAGCAAGATAACAGTATTGTTGGTCAACAGAGTCCCTACGGTGATAATGACTCAATATCAGATAATTTGCCTTTTAAAAATATAATAGTCACAGTAATTTGTACCTATATACCATCAATGAGGTGCTATATCCACGTTAAAAGATAAAAATATCCAAAATTAACCATCATTATAAAAAAGTAAAAACTCATTTGGCAGGATCTTTTCTATTAGTCATAAAAAGATAGCCATTAGTGTCCAGGAACTAATTTAAAGACTGTTTACATTAGGCCTAGAGCATAAACATGAGGCCCAGAAGACCTAAGACCAGCCTCCATGTGTGGCCCCAGGTCTGAACTCACATTCCCTAGATCACTCAGGCTAAAACATCTATGACTTTTCTATGTCATAGCACCCTACACTGGCATACCCTCTTACAAAACCCTCAATACTTCCTATTTCATCCCCACAATGGCTATGTAAGGTTGCACTTTCCCCATTTCACAGTTGATCAAACTAAAAGCCAGGGACTTTGAGTGACTTAAGTGGCAGAAGACCTGGTACCAGGCCTTCTGACTCCTAACTCATGGTATAGCACCTTCCTCCCACCAGATTCTGATGAAATAGTACCTACGCATGGCTTCTTCCCCTGCTTCCTTACTAGTTCCTCCTAGAAGCATTTCCTGCATAAATCACTTGCACATGAATCCTCCTCTGGGGTCAACTTCTCGGAAACCCAACTCCTACAACTCCTATCATAATGCTTTTTCTCCATGGCTCCATCTGTCACTATTCCCTTCCCTTGACCCTTCATGCCAGGGGTTGGTAATGGTTCCCACTGTTGGTAGCTCTGGCATGCTTTCCCAGTCTTGGCGGTTCCCTTAACTCTGTTCACACTCACTCTTTTAGTTCTTTAGTTGAAGTTTCATGAGGTACCTTAGTTGGTTTCTGTTCAATGCAGATACCATAACTGTTAGAGCCTCTTCACTGAGCTCCCCAACTTCTCTTTCACCCTTCCTCTCCTTCAATCTCTTCTCCATAGACTGGCTGGAGTGATATTTTAAAATCTTAATTAGGTCATATCATTCCCCACGTAAAACCACCAATGGATCCCCACCATGCACAGACAATGGCCAAGTTCCCTGCCACCATGGAGCTCTTTCATGCTTCAGCTGGTATCTTCAGCCACAACTCTGACCACTTCCTTCCTAATATACTTACATCGCAGCAATACCAAACTCCATGTCATTCCCAACACAGACCAGGGGTGCATCTTACCTCTGTGTTTTGGTTCAGCTCATGCTGTTCTTGAAGTGTAGTGTGCTCTCTTCTCCTCCAAATGTCACTAACTGATTCCTCCAGTCCAAGCAAGTGTCATCTCTCCAGGAAGACCGTGGTTGCTGGAAGATACAGATTCTTCATTTATTAATTTTTATACCATCCATTTCAGCCTGACACAGAATAGAAAGCATGTTGAATGAATGGCCTTTCAAGGAGTGAAAATGGCTACTACTGACTAAAACACCTTTATAAACCCTCAATGATTATTGGAGGTATCTCTGAAAAGTGAACCAATAATGTTAATAATTGCCATTTACTTGTGCCAACTCTGTACCAGACACTTAAAACATACTGTTATTATTTAATCTTCACAACAAATATAAGGTCTCATTATCCTTTTTTTAAAGCTGAGAAAAATAAAGCTCACAAAGATAAGAAATGTCCCTTAGGTCACACAGTTAATAAGGGATGGACTTGGGATTTGAGTACTGGCATGTCTATCTTCATTCCTGGGACTGTGCTCTCCCCTTTAAAGAGAAGCATCTACATCATAATGTAAAGTTGAGCTGCACCTATGACCTCACAGGGGGCAAAGCCCTCACTCCACTTCCGTTCCCAGCCTTCCAGTCACCATGAAGAAGAGAGACATTCGTTGGTTTCATATACCCATGTTTATCTTAAAGTCACAAAACTTCAGCGTCATTACCAATGCTCTGCCTGTGCATCTATTTCTAGCTATTTTAGAAGGTGTTTTGTTTGGTGGCATTTCATCTAAAGAGATGGCAGAACTAGAGACAGTCAGATATTTACACGGGACAAATAAATCCTTCCTATATGCCATACACAATAAAATACTCATGGAACATTGCTTCCCTGCAAGAGCTACTACTACAGCCCGCATCCCGTGAATGTCTTTCACCGGTTCTCTGTAGGACTCAGCAAGGTCCTGATCACATGCTGATCACACACACAGAGCCAGATTCAGACAATTAAAGTCATGATTTGTTTTCGCTACCATCAGAACTTGGTAACTAAATGGTAGCAGTAGTTAATGTAGCATTTTATAAGCAACGGTGAATTACCCATGATTAGTGACTAATAATAAATTAGTATGGTTATACTGGACACAGACAAAAATGTCTACAGATGGGGAGATCATGTCACAAGCTTGAAAAAGAGAAAGTCGGAATCAGGTTACACAAAAATCGCACAACAGGCAACTCAAAAAAAACAGATCTGCCTCCTTCTGACTTCTGCCTACCTCAGAGCCTCTTTCTCCACTTCACGATGTGGCCACCGCCACAGTGAGACAGCTCTTCTCTGCCCTCTGTCACCCCAGTGAAGGGACCAACTTGTCCTGGCTCTGCCTAGGACTTTATTGGTTTTCTTACTGAAAATTCTGTATTTACTACTGAAAATTTGACTTCTAGTTATGGTAACTGTGGTAGGCAGAGTAATGGCTTCCCAAAGATGTCTGAATCTTATTCCCTGGAACCTGTGAATATATTAGCTGACATGAAAGGGACTTGGCAAATGGAAGGATCTTGAGGTGGGCCTTATCTAATCACACTGGTCCTTAAAATCAGAGAACTTTTTCTGGCTATAGCCAGAGAGCCATGCGGCTGACAAAGAATGGTCCCGGAAACGCAACATTGCCGGCTTTGAAGACAGAGGAAGGGGGCCCCTAGAAACTGGAAAAAGCAATGAAATGGATTCTCATCACACCTCCAGAAAGAAACACAGTCCTGCTACACTTTGATTTCAGCCCAGTGAGACCCACACTGGAATTCTGACCTATGGAACCGCAAAGATAATAAATGTGTTGTTTTAAGCTATAAGTTTGTGGTAATTTGTTATGGTAGCAATAAAAAAAAAAAAAAAAAACTAAGAGAAGAACCAACTCATCTCAGTTTGCCCAGGACTGGCCAAGTTTTAAAACTAAAAATCCCATATCCTGGGAACCCCTTCAGTCCTGGACAAACCAGGACAGTTCATCACTCTACCCCTGTTTTTCATTCCCATAGTTTCTGATTCAACAGATCAAGAATGAAGCCTCAGAGTTTGTATTTCTAACATGTCCTCAGCACATAATGATGTGCTTCTGAGGACCTTACTTTTCAACCACTGTCCTAAGAGACAAAGACCTCTGGGACAACCATGAATCGAGTTTCATCTGTTCACCCACATGCCAGGCATAGATAAAAATGAAATGGGTTTGTGGGCAGGTATCAACTACTAGAGCTGACCAAATACACAACTCTGAGATCTTCTAGATGTGCTAGAGCACATTTGGAACACTTCCATTTCTGCCTTATATAAACCTTTGGGCTCTGGGCAAGTTACCTACTACTTTTACTCTCAGAATTGGAGCTAAAATATGTAAACCAGGTGGCTTGATGTCTACCATATGACATTGCTCAATAAATGAATAGCCACGTAAGAAACCAGTCATTTCCAAAGTATCATTCATGCAGCTCAGACACCTAATAAGAATGTGGAAGGGGAAGGTGGATCTTTGCCATTCACCCTTGGTGTGAAGACCTGAAGTCTTGGTTATACTATTCAAATTCAGCAAATTCCCACCACAGTTTGAAAAAAAACATAGGTTTCCTGGATTCTCCTATTTTTCATTTATTCAGAGACATTTTGAAGCCCCTCTTATGTACAAGGCATCAAGTCAAATGCTGTAGTCTCTTCTAAGTCTAGGATTCATCAATTATTCAACTAATATGTATTAAGGACCCACACAGTATGCCAGACAATATTGTCAGTGCTGGCATTACGATGGGCAAGATGACAGAAAAGATCTCTGCTCCCAGACAAGTCGTATCTTAGGGAAGCTAAACAGTAAAGAAAACAGAGGAGAGGAGAAAAGAGGGGAATGAGAACGTCAGTGGTGTTATTTACTATGACAAGATAAAACTCGCCAGGGATTGCCTTATAATAAAAAGGTAGTTTGAGATGTCCTCTATCAGGAGGTAGCATTTGAGCTGAGATCTGAACAACCGGGGGAAACCATTGCAAACGGAGGAACAGCTAGTATAATCTAAGAGGGAACGGAGTTTGGTACATACAAAAAAGTGGCCAAAGGAAGAACAATGTGAATGGATCATAGTATGCAATGGGGAGAGACAGGAGATGGAAGGATTCTCTGAGTCTCTGATGTTGTAGATCCTGGGTTGGCATGGATCATCTTTGGCAGCAGGAAGCTTTATCAGGCAGAAAAAAAACCCCTGATTTTAAGGTGTGTTTTCCATCCATGGTTAGTTTCTTACGCCTGTTATTCGGATAGCTAATCTGGTTCTGTTTGTAGGAGGCATATGTTATTGTCAGTCAAACATCTCTTTTTCCTCTTTTTCTAGAAGAGGAAGCAGTTCTCCTCCCACTCCCACCCTCTGGTTGGTTGGGGTAAGATTCCAATACAGGGAGGTAAATAGTGCAGGCAAAACCAGTCATACATTTTCCTGGGATTTTCCTAACTCAGGTTAACGGGAACAGCTCTTTTTCCTCACAAGTCATGGAGCTATAAAGATAAAATCCTGAGGCAGGTTCGAGACATGGTTGCAGCCTCATGGGGAAAGCTGGTGTTAATGAGTGAAAAGAGAGAAGCAGAGCTGAAGTATGGGGAGACAGAGACAGAAAGCTGAGGCCTTTACTTCTCTAGATGAAGGCCACAGGACCCTTCCCCCACTAGTGCCATAGCTTGATTCCCTGAGCCAAAAGGTTCCTCTGTGGTTTAAGATAGCGTGAGTAGGGTTTCCATCATTTCAGCCGAGTTCTTACTGTTAAACTATTCGTGACTTCATCTTAAACCTGAGTGTTCCCCAATTCCTGTCTTCCTGGCCTTGCCCCAGCCTTCCCAGGCGTCCAACCTCTGTGTATGCAGCTCTCCTTGATTCTCCCAATGCTGAGAAGGGGTGGAACACAGTTGTTAGAACCTGAGCTTTAAAGAAACAGATTTGTGACTGAACTCCTGCTCATTTTAGACTAACTACCTGGCCTAAGTCAAGTTACTGAACCGACCTGAATCCCAGTTCCCACCTGTAAGAAAATGGAGATAATACGAGTGCTTGCCCACGAGTAAGTGCAACCCTTTTGAACTGGGAGATGTGGTGGTTAAGTGAAATAATGAAAGTAAAGCACACAGCACCATACATGGTTGCCTTCATTATAACTCAGCATTCAGATGCTACTAGTGCCCCTTAACTTCCCTTTGGGGTTTGCTTTCTGCTGCTGGCCAAATGGAATACAATTTCTTCATTCTTTTCATTTTCTCCCCCCTACTGCCCTACCAACAGTGCTATCAGTCCATAATTTACAAAAGGAAAATTGGACTGTATGCCCATGCAGATCTAAGTAAAACTGAGGTGTGTGACCCTTGGTGCTGGTGCTGCGTACTTGAGATCACTGATGCTATTTGAGACGCTGTGTCATTGCTCTGCTCTGACATGAGAAAGAGTGAGACTGGCTGCACACAGTTTCACAAAGTGATAGGTGTTTGGAATTGAACTATGAGGCTGTTCTACTACTGGGAGTGTTGACAAGATAATATATGCAAAGCATTTGGTCTGCTTGGAAGGCAGGTATGAGCAAAATACAAAGTGGGATTAATTATTGATTATCTGTGGGAAGGAGGAATAGAGAAGCAGAAACCCATACTTCTCTTTTGGCATATTTTACTTTCTGCCTTGTGTTGCAATTATTTCCCTATCAGACTGTAAACTCTGAGATGAGGGGCTTTGCCTTATGAATTATTGCATCCCCTATAATCCCTGGAAAATAGGAGGTTTCTGACAAATGTTGGTTAAATGAATGTTGAAAGAATAATTAGAATACATGGTTAATAACAAAACAACAATTACTTTGTGTGAAATAAAGAATAAGCAAGTAAGAAGGCAGTGTGATATTGTGAGAGAAGAAAAAGCTTTATGTTCAAATCCAAGTTCTTCCATTCGTTGGTTTTATAAACTTAGGTCAATACTTGATATATTTTATCTTTCTTTTCATCTAAATAATAGGAAGTTCAGTGCCCACTTGGCATGTTTGTGATCAGGATTAAGTATAACAATGCCCAGAACTGCTATAAATGATAATATAATTATCTGTAGAATCTTAATGCTCCAAGTTACATTCTAGGTAACTCTGTTTGTATCCCTCCGGTCAACCAGATTAACTCTCTGAATGGCCTTGGTCAGATGCTTCCTTAAAATGGCCTGTTTCCCTCAATTACAAGTGGAGAACATTGCATCTTAAACTATTTTTCTTTCTCTTATTTTAAATGTAATTAAATCAACATTCTAGGCCAAGTTAAAAAAAAAAAAAGACTTCACACTTACTGTACTACAACTGGGCATATCTCCTGCTTTGGTCAGGCATTCCAGATGGCTGCTGCATTCCCTTAGCTGTTCCTTTGCTTGTGAGGTTTTTCTGGGATTGAGTTTGTTCTTAAGAGGCATCAAAGCCCCTTGATAAAACATGGCAGGTGTTCTTTAAAATGCTCTTTAAATTTATCACTCAGTTAAAAAATGCATAGGAAGCAAATAAATCTGTTTGTGGATCCAACTCAGGAAGAAACTAGAGTGAGAGCACAGATAGTTCACCAGTAAGTTGCTCACTAGGCCCAGCAAACTTTCAATCCTCCAGATATTTTTGCTTTGACTTAGGAAGGCAGCAAGGTGTTGCCACCCCCACCTCTCCATTATGAATGCTCCATATAACCAGCAAATCATCCACTTCTTTATTCTAGGCCAGTTCCAGAGAATTTCTGATGGGCTGCTAGATGGAAAATTCAGGGTTTTGGAAGGGGGTGGGGGATGCAGGGCTTCCAGGAGGCTGGACTCGGAGTAAAGCTCATAAGAACTAAACACACATCAGTGGTGGTCAACTCTTCTAGTGAAATGTCTTTTTTGTACCTCATTATGGTAAAAAGAAATCATTGTCTTCAATTTTGAAGCACCACACAGGGGTGCCTGGCTGGCTCAGTTGGTAGAGCATGGGACTCTTGATCTTGGGGTTGTGAGTTCAAGCCCCATGTTGGGTGTAGAGATTACTTAAAACAAAACAAAACAAAACAAAACCAAAATTGAAGCACCACACAAAACCTTCCTTAATATAGTGTCCCAGGTACAGGGAAAAGGGAATCTATGAATAACATCCTGTGTTTCTCCTTCACTCTCACACAGTTACCACACAATACTGCCACCAGAGGTGTGGACTTTCCGTATATCAAATAATTCTCTGATACCAGCTAGGTGTTCTACAATTCAATTCAATTTTGACACTATCTACCTGGAGTTAGTGTGCATCCCACAGGTAAAGGGCTCAAACTCACAAGATTGCCCCAACTTCAGACACCAATTGCAAGTCACAGGTTGTCACCTTACTTTTGACCAATTGGCTTTAAATAGGGACTCCCATAACCCCTCCCTGGGTTTGATAATTTGCTAGAATGGCTTATAGAACTCAGAGAAACACTTATTTATATTCACTGGTTTATTATCAAGGCCATAATAAAAAATATGAATAAACAGCCGGATGAAGAGATCTATAGGGTGAGGTCTAGAAAAGTCCTGAGCTCAGGAGCTTCTGTCCCTGTGGCATTGAGGTGTGCCACCCTCCTTGCATGTAGACTTGTTCACCAACCCAGAAGCTCTCCAAACTTGGTAACTTAGGGAATTTTTATGGAGGCTTCACTGTGTAGGCAGAATGGATCATTATCTCAATCTCCAGGCCCCTCTTCTTCCCAGTGGAAGAGGGGTAGATCTGAAAGTCCCAACCTTCTAATCATGGCTTGATCATTCTGGAGACCAACCCCCATCCTGAAGCTATCTAGAAGCCCACCAAGAGTCACCTCATTAGAGCAAAAGACATTCCTAAATTCCAAGGGATTTAGGAGCTCTGTATTGGGAACTGGGGTCAAAGACCAAATATTAGAACAAATGTTCCTACTACTCTTATCACTTAGGAAATTAAAGCGTTTAGCTTTGTGCCAGAAACTGGAGACCAAGCCCAATACATATATTTTCTATTATTTCACAAAATTTAACTATAAATAAAACACAAAAAAACAGAGTTGTTACAGATGAAATGAGAAAGAGTCCTTTAGATTCTGCCTTTAGCTCAATTTTCCAAAAGTCAGTCTCCCATGAACAAGCAATTGGTCAAATGACCAGCTAAAAGAATATATGTGCTGTGTGGTTTTCATCTGGTCTTCATACAGTGTTTTAAGAAACGTCCAATTTGTTTCTGACCAAGCTCCCTTCTGCTGCAGCTGGAGACAGCAGAGAATAGTGAGGTTTTTTTGGAAGCTTTCATGAGCCACAGCTGTGATGAAGGACCTTTCCTATAGCCAGGAGTTCTGTGGCCTGATCCACCTCACTCCCCACCACCATCACCATGGGTACAATGAGTCCACTCTTAGTGATAGGTGACTGTTTCCAGAGTAATATGTGGGTGACACCCAGTTTGGTCACCACCCCTTCCCAAGCTTCCAGGGCTCTTCTGCTATCTCGTGGCTACCCAAGAATCTCAACCACAGCTGTCCATCTGGATTCTACCTTCCTGCCACAGCTGCCCATTTCCCTAGGCCACTTCCCCCCAACACCCTTCTCTTCTCTCTTACCTTAGAACCTATTTGTTTTCCAAGGTGAAAGCTAGTTAAACTGACAAATGGAGTGTATTACTCCTTCCAGGAGGCATATTCATATTTTAGTGAGTGACTTATAGAAGAACAGCCTATAAATACTAAAATAATAAATAGCTCTCATTTATTGTGCATCTAATACACATCAGGCACCAAGAACCACTTTACATCCATTATTTCTGTTCTGTGCCACAGTCACACAGGGAGTATATTTGCCCTTTTACAGAATGAAGAAACTGAAGCAATTTGCCTGAGGTCCCAGATCCAGTAATGGACAAAGCTAGAAAATGATTCTGGGTCTATTTGGTTTGATCTGATTGAGTATCTCTAAGCAGGACTTGAGGAAAAAACAATAATCACAAAGCACTTTCAATGCCATAATTGTAAAATAACTTGAGGGTAAATAGGGTTCTCAATGACTTTTATATCACACCTCATTGTAGCTTCCCTTCTCCATCTTAGAATAGGCAGCTCTTCCTGTCAAGACAATCTTGACCTAAACTAAACACTTTACTGGTCATCAATCCCAAGGTAAACAGATCTAAAGAGTTCTCTTGACCTCAAATCCCTGTAGGTCTTGAACACAGGGTTTCTCTGCTTTCTCCAGTTTAGAAATGAGGATCTCACAGGACAGATCATAAAGGACTGAGAAGTCAGGTGAAAGACAGAATTCCATTAAAGCTGAGGATCAAACCTGTTGCGCTAAAGGTACAGCCCTCTGTGACCACGGCAATGGCCAGGCAACCCAGGAAAGCGCAGCTTGGTCTATGAGGAGAAATAGGGTGAGACGTGTAGGGAAGGTAGACTTGGTGAATTCTTAAGAAGGGAAAGATGTGAGCCAGGAATAGCAGGGCAGTGAATTCAGAAATGATTAGTCTTCAAGTGATCTCCAAAGCTGAGAAAAGTTGGAAGTTCTATTTAGGTAACTGCTCTTCAGTTTTATTATGAACAAAGATTCTCACACCCCTGGTAAAGCAGAGTTTATTATACCTAAGGCAATAATCGTGAGAGTATCTCTGCTGACATTATACTGGGAAAAGGATGAGAAAGAAGAATATTATGTATATCCCCAAGGCAAAGCTAAAAAGGAGGAGCCCAAAGACACCGGGTTGTGGTTGTCAAAGGGCACAGACCCACATCCCCCTACTTGCCGTAACTTTCCATCCAACCACCTCCCAACACACACACACTCCCTTTCCCCATCCCCACCCCAGTGAACTGGAATCCACTGAGCATCTTTTCTGTGGAAGGCCTTGGGTTTGGTAACTGTGAGAAATACAAAGATGCATGAAACAAAGGCTTGGCTCTGTGGTATTTCCTAGACCCTTAGAATCACAGAGCTGAAAATACAGGCTTTTCATTCAAACAGCATTTCAATCACTTTGAATTCTTGCAAGTCTCTCAAAGTCAACCTTTTTTTTAAGGGTCCCACTGCAAAGTCTGTGAACCTAAAAATAGCAGTCACTAACATTCTGAGACTCTACACTCTACTGACTACTTCATATGCGTTCTCTAAGCCTCATAGAGACCCTCTGAGAGAGGTATTATTATTATTCCTATTATTTTACGGATGAGAAAACTAAGGCCTAGAAAGGGTAATCAGGCTGGAATATTCAAGGAAGTCTGACTCCAAAGCCCATGCTGATATTTACCCTACTGCCTCTCACTTGCTTTATACCAGAATAGGTGAAAGCCAGAGTCTGGTTTCACCTTTATAACACTGGTACATGGCAGGCACCCCATGGTTTCCCCGAAATCCTAGTGGGTAGAAGGACAGGCAAGGCAACCACTCCATATAAGAGAAATTCTGGTCTTTTTAATAAGGCTAATGCGATGATAACAAACAAGGAAATGGCCCAGGGCCCAGAATTACAAAGTGGGTGGAGTCAGTCTATTTTCTGCAGGCAATAATACACTAGATCCCTAAGGCAGGTAGGGTCGCCATGTGGAGAAGATATGGAACAACTCCTTTTTGGAGAGCTGTCACAAAGCAGACCATCTCTTATTGAGTTCCAAATCTGCCACTTACTAACTGTGTGACTTTGGACAGGTCACAGCCTCTCCCAGTCGTAGTCTCCTCATCTGTGAAATGATTATCACCGTGCCTGCCTCAGGCCTGTTGTGGCACTCAACAGAATAACACATGCAAATCAATTAAAACACTGCAAGTGCTCTGGCAAAATAAGCTTTTTTACGTTTTAAGTTATTTCCAGTTCCATGGAGATTTCCTTTAAGTTATACATCCCTGTTCTATCTCCCTGCCTCTCACTACGCCACAGTTTTCAACGTTCAAGGATAGAATGTGATTTCTTTGTGATAAATCATTCAAACAAGTGGGTGAAAAAGTGCCATGGAAAAGAGACCAGGATGCTCATATCGACAGCTATGTGGCACCTGTGACAGCCGCTCCGGGTACCACCTTCTTCTCACACCACGGGCCTCAGGAATCCTGAGCCAGGTGGCAGGGAATCCTGCTGTTTGCTCCTGGTTTTCATCTCTGCAGGCTGATGCTCAGGGAGAACAAACTCCTTCCCTATTTGCCTGAGGGGGGAGATGCCTAATTATGCACCATGCTTCTGATTTCCCTCTGGAAGGCTGGCGCCAGGGCCTGAACTCAGCTCTCCCCCAAATCTCCAGAGACACAAGCTCCTGGAAAGCCTCAGCCATCGCCCTTCCCCCACCATGCATGCGCACATGCGCGAGCAGCCTGCACCCCGCCCCCCCAACACAGACAGACAATGGCTGTGGGCACCAGTCCAACCCCACCCAATACCACCACCCTGAGACCGGGATTGAGAGAGTCAGGAAGACATGAGGGGACTGGAGAGGCGCTGCTCTGCACAGAATAGCTCTTGGGGACCTGACCAAGCCTGTTTTAAATATTCCGTTCACATGTATATTCCACCACCGTACTGACAGTTTTTCCCTGGTGAGCAGGCCCTGATTTTCATATTTCTCCTCGCTTTTAGAGAGTTTGCCTTGTAGGAAAAAACTCCCTTCCCCCCTCCCTGCCTGGTATTACCCCTGAGAACATTCCTGACTAAGGCTGTTTCCAGCCTGCATTCTCTGCCCCCTCCTTCTATTGCTTGGAGAAACTATACAGTGAAAATTCAGAAAATATTTCATCCCCTTAGGAAAAAGCGATTTGAATGTTTTAGCAAGGAAATCACTTCAAAAGCATTTGCTTCCACTCACCCCCTCCAGCAGCCTGAGAAGCCAGGAAATGAAGGCAGATTCTACAGAACAGACACCATCAAAGAGTAAATCAACACCCCAGGGACTGCAGTGAGGGCCATTCTGTTGCATAAACACCCAGCCACAGCCCATTAAATGGAGCTGGTTTAACCAAATCACAGGGTTTTCCTCTGGGCTTCTAACCCCAAGGGCTCCCTTTATTCCCGAGTGGCTGTCCACTGCATCTTTCCCTCTGGTGTCTGAAGATTTCATCCATATGGTTTCCATTTCTCTTTCACAAAATGGATAATGTTGACTCTACTAAATAAGAAGAGTCTGCCATCCAGTGTTGTGGCACCTGCTACCAGCATCACATCCATTTACAGCTTGATTGATTCTGACCACATATTACATTACCAATTTGATTTTCTTTTTTTCCCCTCCTCCCTTCTCTGCCACCCTCCTTCCTTCCTTCCTTTCTTAGAAAGAGGTGAAAGAGGTGACAAACTGTAACTACAGTAAAATTATGATCTGTTCCTTTCAAATCAGTGGCTCCAATTAGCCTTTAAAGCAAAGACCAATCTTGAGCTTTCTATGAAAGACTGTGGGTTTCTGTCCCTGGGAGAGAGGGAAACTATGGTCCAGCAGCACCTGGGCACTTGCTTAAGATGAAGAATCTCAGGCCCAAACCCAGACCGACTCAAAGAGTCTGAACTTGAACAAGATCCCCAGGTGATCCAAATGCAAGTTAAGGTTTGAGAAGCACCGGTCTATGGGATGGTGACACATCACATACACGTACTTCCAGGATTTTTCCTCACCATAATCCCACACTAAGTCATAGGGAACAATCTCTGCTGCTCTGTTTATAAAATTACCAAGTTTAGAGTGGCTCTGCTGACAGTATATATACACAGGATTCTGCACAAGCTCAGTGAACTATGGGGGGCTGGCATGTGGGGAATGGAAGCACTAGGAAGGGGCCCATAGACTCTAGACTCACTGACTCTGGAAGCCAGTGCTGCCCAGTAGGTCAGCTTTAGCTGAGAAGACTCACCAGCAAGATAGGCTGCCCCAAGCCAGGTCTTATCAGCTGCTTCAGAGCCTGTGAGCCCCTGCTGACTCTAGCATCATGGATTCAAAGTCTCCTTTCATCTCATCCTGGATTTGGGCAAGTTACTAGATCTATCCTCAGTTTCTTCATCTCTACAATGAGACTATTAATACCAGCCTAGTTTGGCACACAAGTTAGTTGTGAGGATCACATGAAACAACATATTTCAAAACACTGTAAATCATGGAGCAGTATTTAATTATTATTTATTATTGTTAATTAGTATAGAATCATAGAACAGAGGTAGATTCAGATTGGAAGAAAATTAATAGATCCAATCTCCCTTCTTAAATAGGAATCCCTTTCTTGCTAGTAAGAGAAATCACCAGCTGATTCTCTCCTGTAACATCTGGAAAAAAAATAATAAAAGGATGGTTGGATGAATGGACAAATGAACATCTGTTGAGCATGATTACTGGGTTAGGTGTTTTGCATATATTCCACAGATGTTCACAAGAGTGGGAGCACACAGACATCCTGGGGTGGATGCTGTGAGGTACCATCCCCTTCAGAAATGAAGGACTTATTCTTCCAGCTACCAGGAGTGCTGCTGGCAGAAGGCCCTCAATTATCAGCCCACTTTGGGGGATTACTTGGGCTAAGGAGAGTTGCTTCCCCCCAGGCTGCATCCAACAACTCCTCAACATGAGGGTATCAAAGGCCCAGCTCTCTTCTCCAACTCAAGATGGCTCCAAAGGGTCATCCCAGCTGTGTTTTCCATTGAGGCTGCATCAAAGCTCTATTTGTCCCTCTGCTCAGTCCTGCTTCCTTTCCTTCCCTTCTCTAGGGATTCATTCCAAGAGTACTCCCTAATAAACCACCTGCTTGATAATCTCCATCTCAGAGCCTGCTTCCCAGAGAAACCATGATAATTTCTTATGCTTTGAGCCTATCATGTCAACCACACACATTCACTGAACAGCCTCAGGATCAGAGACTATCAGAGACTCACAGTGAAACAGAGACTATTCTTTCAAAGCTGAAAGAAAACTTGGGGATCATTTCACCCAACCACTTCATTTAATAGAAAAGATTGAGTTTTCATACTTTGACTAAGGTCACCTTGCTAGTTAACGACAGAGCCAAAAGTAAACCCCAGGCCTCCTGACTAATGATTTGGTATTTTTTTCTATTGCACAAGAACACTGCCCTGGAAAGAGAAAAGGCCCAGCACTACACCTGAGGAAGAATGTAGCCCTCGACATTAACTTACAGAATTGAAGAACAAAGCATTCAGGAGCAAACTCTCCTGCCATAGTTTTTGGTACGTTTTCAAAAACAGATACAACAACATTTTGAAATATTGCTGGTTTCCTGTTCTTTCTTAAGATAGGTAACCAGATACATCAGTTTGGCTGGGCCAACCTCCATGGTTGATGACATATTTGGGTTGGGAGGTAACGCAGGACAGATTCAACAGGCTCTGTTCTCAGAGCTCAGAGGGCCTGCTGTAGGTAAACACAAACTTGAAGGTGTCTGAAATAATTTCTGTGAATTATTATCCTTATATAAGGTAAAATGATCATAATGTAGACTCTGGGTTAAGACACAGAGCAAGCCTGGAGAATGAACAATGAGAGCTCCAAGATGTTGCTAAGAAAAGTGGAGACACCTATGGTTCTTCTGAGCTTGTAAATAGGGCATGGCAACTTTTCTTTCTGTAATAGATGTGATAGTCTCTCCTCTGTACACCCATAGTACCCTGTATGGTCTTGACGACGTACTGACCACACTGGATTATGATTATTCTTCATAGCCCTACCTCCCCCACTAAACTGAGTTTAGTTCTTCACAGTCAAGTGCCATGCTTACTCACCCGAGTGCCAGCCTGTGATTAGCACTGAATGAAATGTCTGCCAAATGCAGGGGTAGTTCAATGAATGAACAATGTTATGGTCTCCTCATTCTTTCCTCAAAATATCTCGCCCATAAAAGCTGTTTAGGGCCCAAGGATTTTATGAGAGGTGGAACAGAGAGGGACTTTGAGAATTATCTCGTGTTATCCCAATATGTTTTACATATTAGGAAAGGAAGCCAGAGGACTGAAGAGGTGGAAAGATTGTGACCTTATGCTATCAAAAGAATCATGTTTTGTTAGGGTTGTAAACAGGATCCACATTTTAGTAGTCCATGTTTTTGTCACCTTCCCTAGATAAAGATTTCTAATTCTTTCTTAGGTTTTAAATCTCCCCATTGAAACCTGCAATATGCCTTGTGGTCTGAACCTCATGATAAAACTAGAGAAACAGGGCCCAAAGCTACATTCATAGAATAAGGGTCTTCTGCCATTGATCCTTCTGCTTGTGTGAAATGGGATGGAGAACAGCTGGGATGCCTACCTCGGTCTTATTAAACAGGGAGCTAATCTGATCAGAGGTTCGGCTTAACTGAGGCTGACTACATTTCCTCAGGGTTTTTGCTGTCCCAGAAGAGGAGGGGAGTCAGGATGCAGATCAGAAATAAAAGTGCTTTCACTGAGGCATGCCTAGATTTGCAATTCAATTCAGCAAAGAGAAGAAAAACAAAAACAAAAAAAGATGGAATAGACTACGGTGTTGAGGCTGAATGCCACAGGGTCACTGGGCTCCTTAGCTGTGACTGTTCAGAGGGTAGGGAGTCATGGACCTAGGGCAGGGTAAGAAGCACCAAATGTATTCTGTCACTCTGGAGAGAGAAGTGCCTCCTGGAAAATGGAGAAGATTGCATCACTGGTTTGATTAGCAGAAGGAGCTGGCTGAGACAAGCTGGGGTAATCCTATGTGTTGCCATTTTCTCAAACACCTCCAGCCTCTACTATTGTTATCACTGGGGATTATCAAAGCCAAGCCAGGTGGAACTGGACAATCATAGAAATATTATCGGCCTGTTGTTTTTTGGTTTTGTTTTTGTAATGTTACCAGGTTCCAAAAATGTGCTTTGCATGAAAGTATTTTTTATTGCTAGCATTAATAACATACCTTTGAGGAGCTCGAAAGATAGTGCCAGCAAAGAATTAGCAGCAGGTCGCTGACAGTAAAGCTCAGAATATAGGTGGGCTTACAAAAGAGTAGAGGTCAGGCACCCCGGGACGGGGGAGCCCTCAGTAGTAGAAAATGAGGAATTAAGAAACTGCAAGATGAGAAGGAAGTAGTTGAGCAGAGAGAAGCCTTCTTTCACATTAATTTAATTTGAGAAATAATTTAGGGATATTTATCAAATTGCCATTTGATAAAGAATTAAGTGGCATAACTTGATTACCTGATTATTAAACCCAAGAGCTGAAACATTTTCTACACCGGACCAAATGTATCTCTGATCCTAAAACTGGAGGGACCAGTATTAAAATTCCTCCCCCTGGGATATCCTAGAGCTGGAAGGTATACCTTAAATGTATCCACCCAATGGAGATGAAATGGCATCAACTATAATAACCTCACTTTGCTTAGGCAGAATAGGATACCAGAAGTAAGTATCCAGAATATCCACCTAAAGACCACAAAGCAAGTATAGTAAACTTAATTATGCCTAACATTTGAGTAACCCTTTACATTTTTCAAAGTGCTTTTGCGGCCCTCTTAGCTTCTTGCAGTTACTGCAGCAAGTATGACAATACTGTTATATCCATTTTTCCATTGTATCTCTCTCCCTACTGTCATGTTAATTAATGGCAAAAGCTACATAGGTAAGCGTAGGGTCCAGATTTGCTCATTAGTTCTTGGGCATTCATTTCTTTATAACACAAAGCCCAGAATTTAATTTTAGACATGGGCTTTTTGTACCCAAACTATGCTCTATGCACAGTGGAGAATCTGTCCACCATGACAGTTCATCTTGGGAAATGAGGACTCTCAGGACATCTGCCCCTGTCACCACTGATCAATTCAGGCAAATCACTGCAACTAAATACAGCCAGAGGAGCCAAAGAGGACCATTAGTGTTCTAGTCCAGGAGTTACAATATAACCAGCAGATAATTCACACCGTGTTGAATCAGCCAAAATAGAGCACACTACACTTCATCACTGTGGGCTTTTGCACAATCAAATGACAGGTCCTGATGCAAAGCCAGAGAGGCATAAAGAGGAGATAAAAAGCTGCCCTTACCTCCTTTCTATTTCATGAGACCTAGATAGAATTGATTTCTAGAAAAATCAACTTAAAGAGTCATCAGCCTCAGGACACTTGATATAACTCCTGTTGCCTTTAGAAATAGTTCTAAAACTCCTCTGTAAGACAACTTTCCTTAGATCTTTGGCACAAGAAAAAAAAAGCTTAAAAATATATGTCAAATATATTTAATATTGGTTATATCTGGAGAATAAAGTTGTGGGGGCACTTTTCCTTTCTAATTGTTATATGGTTCATAATGTTTCAATTTTAAAATACTATGTATTAATCAGAAAATATCAATAAAGACTAGAGAGAGACAGAGAGACACGCATACACAGAGATGGACAGACCACATAGGTTCTAGGCCAATGCTATCTATTACTTTAGAACTAAAACTCAAAGTCAGAGAGATAATCTGGTTTGTCAAAAGTTACACAGCTAGTTTGCAGCAAAACTAACTTATCGAATTGACTCAAGCTATTGAAGTTTCTTCTTAGTGTCCGTGTGGTTAAAGAATGGCAGATAACTCTAAAGACCCTTCTTGCTGTAATAACCCAAGGTTCTAGCAACTGGAAGGTAATTTGAAAATATCATCCCCCAAAGGGCAGTCATATTATCTCAAATGAGACATGTTTGTGAGTGACAGGGGACTACTATTAATAATTATTCCTAGACACCCGGTATAAACCAGAACCCTCTAGGCATACTGGGTCATAAGGTGACCCTGTCCTTAACAGACGATCAAGTTGCAGGCCTTCATTAGGATTTCAAAATGTTTATGTCTATCTGCCAATATTTCGGAGAGCAAGAGGTGCCACAAAAGGAAATAAACTTTAGCCTATTAGTACCTTTCCAACACTTTTGGAGACATATGAAATAGGGGAACAAAACTTGGGCAGTTCACACTCTTTCTGTTAACTAACTGAGGTCAGAATTAGAATAAAACATTAAATGAGTTCTCGACTATGACTAAATGCAGTAAGGTGTGAAGAAGTAAAAACAGTGGTGGGGGAAAATTCTGGGTAGAAGAAAAAGGGATAGAAAACTGACAGTCCGTAATGAGTCTAGTCACATGATCCCCTCAAAGGTAGTATTTATAACAAAATCACAAAAATAATCGTTCAGGCAACAGGGTAAGTGGATGACATTGATAAAATATTATCAAAGTAAACATCACTCCTCACTGTGACAAGGGAAGTGATGAGATGTAAGGATGCTATGCAGATATCACTTTCATATGTCCTGGCTTACAGGCTGTTAAATTCCCAGCCATGATAATACATATTAATGGGAGGTTGGAAGTTAAATAAATATAATTTGAGCAAGCCAATTCTCTGTGGTATGCTTTCTGTAATGGATAAAAAGCTAACTGAAATGATTAGTCATTGTAGAAATAAGGCATTGATCATGTAATAATAATAAGACTTAGCTTCCAAACAGCATGAAGCACTATTCAAAAGCAATCAAAGATACCATGTCATTTCATCCTCTTAGCAGCCTTGAGAGGCAGAAATTATATTGTTGTCTCAATTTTATAAGCGAGATGATGGTGGCCCAGGGCAATTAAATAACGTGCTGATTGTTTTACCTTTCCTGGAGAAGCTGGAACTAGAACCCACTTCTCCTGAGCCCCCATTCACCTCACAATCCAGTGTTCATTGTACCTGATGCCTAGAAAAGAAGTGACCTTGAGAAAGCTGTGGGTTTCATGACTTCTGATCATCCCTTTTGGCCCAAGTCCAACTTTTTGGTTTTCATATCCCCTAGGGATAATCCATCTCACTCAGCCCCTACCCATTCACCATCTGACCTGCCATGCTCTCTGAAAATTGCAACTGTGTTTTACCTTTGGAGTAACCAAATTCAATTATAGTTTCTGCCTTTGTGTTTCCTCAGCCTTTTTTCCTAAACAAATTGATGGTGACAGCAGCGATACCAATTCAATTACATACCATCTTCTGGTTCCCAGTAATGATTCTGAGTAGGTCAACAGAGACCAGCTAGGAACAAGAATGACCGTGAATTAAAAAGAAAGGATAAAGAGTGAAAGCCTGAATCAGAAACCCATTTTCACTTACTGGGAAAATTGAAGCCAGCTTCCCTCATAGAATAAGCAGGGTAAATCATGGAAAGAGAATTGAAAGAGTAGTTTGGTCAATTTACATAAGAGGATTTCTGGAAAGGATTAAGGAGCTTTTGCAATTGTCTTGCCCATGTGAGCAAAACCTAAGGGGTACCAAATGAAACAACATCCTATCAAACAAGTGGGAGTTGTAACAAACATGTCATGGATGAGTTGATTATTTTTGGCATTTCAATTCATTGAAAACTATTTGTGACCTGAGCTCTCACCATGTAGCAGGTCCTTCTAGAATAGAGATACTGCAGGGAACAGATAACAAAGTCCCTGCCCCCAAGGTGATTACATTCCACAAAGGACATAGATGGTTGATGTAAATGCTATGAAGAAAAAACAAAGGACGGTAAAGGAGCCAAGAGTCACATGACAGAGACATGCTAATTTGGTAGAGGGGTCAAGGAGGGCCTCTCTGAGGAGGTGACATTGGAAAAATAAATGAATTGCGGGCCAAACAGGTAACACATACCACCAAATTCATTGAGGGCCAAACAGTAATGACATTTAATTGCTTAACCTTTGTGTGTTTCACTAGCACAGACTTTCAAGGTTACTATTTTTACGACTGTCATCTACCCTAAAAATGACCAAGAGGCCAAACAAAAAATTGTTGTCTCTCAAAAGCTAAACTGAACCCTCTACAAAAATGGAGGTATTTACCAAATTGAGTGATTTTTTTTTTCTTCTGTGACAATCTTTTAGAAACCAAGTCCTAAATAGTTTCTCTTGCTCTAGTGGATATACCTGATTGTCTACTCTTGGGCAGCTACTTCCCTTTTTGTGTTTATAGACTATTTTTGTGAGTGTCCATATTGTTTATATATTTTAAAAAAGCCCAATAATTTGTTCTGTCATTTTTTTTCTAAATCAGAGTTTTGATTTGCACATAAGAAATCAGCTTATACTGCCATTTTATGTCAATTCAACAAATATTTCTGGTGTAAATACTATTAGCAGGATGTGTTAAGCACAAAATGGGAGAAAAAGATGAATAAAACACTATATCTTTGCTCTCAGACAACATACAATGTAGTATAATAGACAAGTACACAAATAGCTATAATAGGAAGAATTATGTTTCTCTCTCAAATAAATTTTTTTTAAAGTTGAGAGAAGTACAGATGAAGAACATAAATGATTTCAGGGAGGAGGAAAGATTTGAGATGAGCCTTGAGAGCAGGATAGGATTTCAAACTGTGAAAGGAGAACCAGGAGGCATTTCAGAGCAAAGAGCACCATAAATATATTAATGAAGGCAGAAAGAGGCAGGGCATGTTCCAAGAAGGACAAATACTCCAGTCTGGTGGAAATGAAGGTCATTAGGAGTAAATTCGTGATAAGTAGATTAAATCGTGATAATGGGCTAGGACAACATTATGAAGAGCCTAGGATGCTAAAAGGCAATGGGCGCCACAAAAGAGTTTGAACTGGGAAATGTCTCTAAGTGGATCTAGTATGGATTGGGAAGAAGTAGACATAAGATGGGAGACTGGTGAGGAATTACTTCTAAGGTGCAGATGCGAGGTGATGAAAGTCTGAAGTAGAGTGAGGGCCCTAGGAACAATACTTTTTTTAAAGATTTTATTTATTTATTTGAGAGAGAGCACAGGCGGGGGTTGGGGGAGGGGAGAGGCAGAAGCAGACTCCCCGCTGAGCGAGGAGCCTGAAGCGGGACTCAATCTCAGGACCCTGGGATCATGACCTGAGCCAAAGGCAAACGCTTAATCAACTGAGCCACCCAGGCATCCCTAGGAAAAATACTCTTTGAAGAGAAACACAAACTTGTGACTGTACAGTTAATGGATCTTGGCAACTGATCAGATGTGCGGCAAGACAGAAAAAGTATAAACGATAACTGAGAAGGGGCACCTGGCTGGCTCAGTAGAACACAGGACTCTTGATCTCAGGTTTGTCAGCTCCAGCCCCACGTTGGGCATTGAGTTTACTTAAAAAAAAGATAACAGAAAACAATGGCCCCTTTGGGGGGGGATATTAAGAGGAAATAAAGAGTTTCAGTTTTATAAATATTGAGGTATTTCTAGGCCATGCAGGTGAAGGTGAGCAGGTAAAAATCTGGGATTGGATCTTGGGGGAGATTTGGTAGAAAAAATCATTTCAGAGGTGAGAGTTGTGGCCATGCGAGGGAAGCAGTATATTGGGGAAAAAAAACTGTAGAAAGCAAAGGGTAAACAGCAAATGTCTAATCTTAGGGGGATATTTTTTTGTTAGGTATAGCAGGGGAAAAAAAAAACAGAGAAGGGAAGAAATAAGGAGCTGTTAAAGGTAGGATAGCAACTTAAATATAGAAACCAAGGGAAATGACAGTTTCAAGAAAAAAGGCATAGTCAATTGTTTCAGATGTGACTTTGAGATCAAGGAGGCATAGAACTACAGGATTTACTACTCAGTGATGGAGGAAAGCTTGTTTGGAGTAGGGTAAGTATAAGCACATGTGTCCACAAAGGAAAAGGAACGAGAGAGCTTCTGTGAAAAGTGAAAGCTGGGTAAGAATTCTTAATACAGCACCAGGGGAAAGCAATCAACTAACATTTATCCCATGCCTACTTTGGCCCAACACCATGTAGGATACATTTATGTTTTATTATTTAGTTCTCACATCAACACTGTGAAAAAGGTGTTGTTATTATTTTCCATTCAAGATGAAAATCTAAGGTGCAAGGAGGTAAAACAAGTTGCCCAAGACACACATCTATAACCACAACAGGCCTGAAATTCTAGCCCTTGTGAGGCTAGAGGCAAGAGATTCTATAATGGTAGCAGTTGCATAACTGAAACGACCTACCACGTGTGATAGGCTGGAGAAGGAGCTAGAAGCTAGAGCAGGGCTTGGAGGAAGAGGAGTTGAGAGCCTGCAGGTCATAGGAATGAAAGAGAAGGAAAAGAAGGACACAAAGTTGTAATCAGAGCAGGGGATTTCGAGTTCAAGGTCACGAGTGTGGGGTCATTTTTAGTGGGGTAGCAAGAGTTGAAAAAATTAAAGTAAGGCACAAGGGTATTTAGTATAAAGTCTCAACCGCAATGGCTAAATCTTACAGAAGACTAAATCACAAGAAATGTGCTAGTTGAAAAAATATGAATAAGCAGATAAATGATAACTGTGATTCACATATTGAATTTGGAGGTCGAAGTTTTCCAGAATATGAGATTTTTGTAACAAGGAAAGAAAGAAGGAAGGTAGCATAATCAAATGGAAGAACCTTAATGAAGATGTCACCATGGGAGAGTGGACTAAAAGAAACCATGGGGAAGCAAGGACATACTGACCTCTTCTCTGGTCATGGGATGCACCTGGCTGCATTAGGAGAGAAATGATGTCCCTGAAGAAAATGACAAAAGATGGGCCAAATCTCTGAAGGCAGGTTTGAAGACAAAGGACATTTATCCACAATCAAAGGACACAGGGAAAGGAACTGGTGGAGGGATGGATAGAACATAAGAGGGCCTTTTAATTGTGGCAGGTGAACTAAATAGGGATGCAGGTATTAGGGAGGAGAATTCACACATAGGGCTAGATCCAGAACAAACATTAGAGGAGCAGGGTCAGGAAGTAAGCTAGAGGGACTTCTTAGCAGTAGAGCTGGGTAAGTCCAAGTAAGTAGTGATTAATGTAGGCAATTGTGGAACTAAATAGCCCCAGTTTTCTAAAAGATTTTATTTATTTATTTGTGAGAGAGAGAGATTGAGAGAAAGAGAAAACACACAAGCAGGGGGAGCAGCAGGCAGAAGGAGAAGCAGACTCCCCACTGAGCAAGGAGCCCGATGTGTAACTTGATCCCAGGACCCTGGGATCATGACCTGAGCCGAAGGCAGATGCTTAACTGATTGAGCCGCCCAGGCATCCTGCCCCAGTTTTCTAATAGAAGAGGCAAAGCAATAGGGAAGGAGAACCTGGTGCTTTACAAACTTTCCTCTCTAAGCACTTTATCATACTGATAAGGATCCACACTTCCTGTTGGTATATAAAGGGGGCTAAAGGAACCATGTGAAGAGAACCACATAGCTGTTTGATGTCTCAGGTGGTTAGGTTCACAAAAACAGGACAATTGTTCAGGACTTCAGCTCATGTCTCTTTCCAAATGATGTCACTATTACTTTTTCTTTATTAAACTTATCACGCCTAGCATCTTATTTATATTTTGTTTTTTCAATATCTATATTCCTCTCCCACCCCCACTGCCCACTAAATTATAGGCTAAGTGGGGTCAGGAACTTTGATTAACTCACTGCTGAGTCGCCAGCACCTAGAGCAATGCTTAGTCTACAGCTGATATTCAATAAATGTTGACTGGCATTTGATTGAATGAATTAAAAAATAAAATACTGGCCAAACGATAGGTGGTAGTCATATAAAAATGTCTAATATTCAGTCCCTGCTTAAATAAGGATCTCATGAAATAGGAGAAATACATCAATAAATAACATAGGACTATAGAGGCACGAAAGAGGACGTGATCGATTCTGCTTTGGTGGGAGTCATCAGAGAAAAAATTGCCGAGTAGAGAGAAACTGATCTCCCAAATTCAGTGCTCTTACCCCAGGAGAAACAAGCCAGTCCATGGCGGTGAAAATAAAACTTAAAAACTTCTAATTATTTTTATTTCTATTTTGATGTAGGTTTTGATGTCTGTGTGTGTGTGTGTGTGTGTGTATGTGTGTACAAGTATATAATTTTGAATATGTAAATTAACATACCTAGATTTCAGTTGCATGCTCTTAATTTTTGTCTCATGGGATGCACAACTGAAATGTCATCCATAGACTAGGAGATGAGAACTCTGAGCTGTATCTTGAAAGAAAACTAAAAATGTGCCTTCCAATTAGAAGTGAGACAGGGCATTCCAGAATGAAAGCAACAGCATGGATCTATGAAAAATCAAAAGCTATTCTGAGAACTGTAAGACATTCATATGTCTGGGCATTATGATGAGCACAGGGAATAGAAAATAAGCTGGAAAGCTATTCTACTGGAAAAGGGGGATTATCAATAGAGTTATAAGCAAAGGAATGGCAAAATGAGATTTTTTATGTTAGATTATTCACATCAATGAAGAATGAATTTGAAGGGTAAAGAACTGAAGGTCTAAACACAAGAAGTATTTTAGTAGTTTGGATGAGAAATGATTCAGGCCTAAATAAGTGCTGGGTTACAAGGTATAGAGAAACAGATTTAGAACATATTTTGAGAGGGGCGCCTGGGTGGCTCAGTCAGTTAAGCATCTGCCTTCAGCTCAGGTCATGATCTCAGGGTCCTGGGATCGAGCCCCACCTTGGGCTCTCTGCTCAGCAGGGAGTCTGCTTCTCCCTCTCACTCTCCCTCTGTGCTCTCTCTCTCTCTCTCTCAAATAAATAAAAATCTAAAAAAAAGATATTTTGAGGTAAAATTGGCAAGTCTTGGTGATAACTGGATATGGGTTATTATCACTGAAAACAAAGTTCAGCTGTGAGAACAGAGACCTACAAAAATAAGTACTTGTAAAGAGGGAAGTGTACTTCTCTCACATATGATAGAATTTAGTCTGGGACTGGCTCACTCTCATTAGGAGCCCAGCTCCTTCTTTTACTCCACTATGCCATCCTTGATGTGGACCTTATTCCTCATCATCAAACATGGCTGCTGGGGCCTGAATCATCACTTCCATGTTACAGGCAGAATAATGGAGGAAGGGCAAAATTAGTGCCTGCTTCCTCTCTTTACAGAAGACTTTTTAGAAGACTTCTACCTACATTTCAGTGGCCAAAGCTCAGATATGTTGCTAGATGTAGCTGCAAGGTAGGCTGGGAGACAAAATCTTTATTCCAAGTACCAGAATAAACACTTTGGTTCTTCATTAAAGAAGAGAAGAGTACGGGTACCGGGTGGCTCAGTCAGTTAAGCATCTGCTTTCGGCTCAGATCATGATCCCAGGGTCCTGGGATCAAGCCCCGAGTTGGGCTCCCTGCTCAATGGAGAGTATGCTTCTCCCTCTCCCTCTGCTCCTCCCCCCGCTCATGCTCCCTCTCTCTCTCTTTCTCAAATAAATAAATAAAATCCTAAAAAACAAAAGAGAAGAGTAGATAGCGGATGGCAACTAGCACTCTATTAGCGAGTAAAGAAAAGAAAGAACCATGGATAAATTTCAAGCTTCTAGGTTTAGTAGTCACTAGATGGTGGTGACACCAACTGAACGAGATACTATAAAAGGAAGAGGAAGCTGAACTCCATGATGAGTTCATTTTTGAATGTTGAATTTACAGTGGCTGCAAGACATACAAGTAGAAATGTCTAACAGCAATTAGACACTGAAGAATGGTCCAGAATTAGTTTTGGATGTCAGCAATATATGAGCTCAGATGACCAAGAAAGAGTGTACAGAATGAGAACTGTGAGCTGAGGACAGAACCCTGGTTGTTGGGCAGGATGGGAGGAGGTTGCCAACACTTAAAGGGCTCAAAAAGGGAAAAGAGCCTATGGAGGAGCCATAGAGGCAACAGTCAAAGTTTTCAGGAGAATATTCTGTGCCATAATCCAAAGGATGGAATGGGCAGTTCTGTGAAATGCAGCAGAGAGACAAAATGTGAAGACTGAGAAAAAAAGCCATTGAGTGCCCTGATTAGAAGTCATCAATAGCACGAACGGGAGCAATTTCATGGGAGTGGAAGGAGTAGAAGCTAGATGAGGTCTCAGTCAGACTTGAGGAAGTAGGGATAATGTCCAGAGCTTCACAAAACTTTACTGGGCATCCTAGTCACCTGGGGATTTGGTTAAAAATGCAGACTGTGAGGACAGGCTCCAGATTCTCCATTTCTCACAAGTTTTTAATGATTCCCAGACTGCTGGTCAGCAGACTACACTGAGTAGTAAGGCTGTGGACTAGTGGTTCTCAAACATTAGTGTGCGTCAAGATCACCGTGACTCGCTGAAGCGGACTTCTGGACCCCACCCCCAAAGTGTCTGATTCAGTAGTCTCAGAGTGGGAGGACAGGGAGTTTGTTGGGATTTCTGCCTTCATTTTACGGTTGGTGAGAATAGTGCCAGTGTGTTCACACTCATTGTATTAAACACAAACATCCACTCTAGGCTGGTTTGATACATATCCTCAAGTTTTCTCTCTACATTTTCTCCACCTTAGCCTGAATCATAGACATACTGCAATTCTTATTTAGCCAACCATCTGCACCTAGTTTCACTGTCTATAAGTAAAATCAATGTGTAATACAAAGAAATTAAAATGTCCTAGTATCCCTAGCCAGAATAGTCTCCCCATCTTAAAGGGATGTTTTCTTCTCAGTTGGAAAAATCAACCTACTCCACTCAATCTCTTGTTTGTTTTCTGTGTCAAAATTATTGGGTTACCTACTGATTACCAGACCGGGCCAATTAGTCTGATTAACTCATCACATATTTTTCAACTTCTCCAGCTGTGAGAGCTACTTTTTATGTTGCCTCTTTCAATAAAGAACTCCCCAAGCTGAGACAAATGTTGAGTAAAGGGATAAACACCCACCAGCAGTTTAACCTGAAAACTGACGTAGAGTAAAATAGTGGTACAACTGAGCCATGGGATAGAATTCAGTAAATGAATTGCCATGCTGTATTTTGAGGCTCTGAAGAAGTCCATGGCTCTTGGCACATGTAAATGAAATTGGTGCTATTCAAATGGAATGTCATTATTATTACACTATAGACAGATAGGATTACTCTGGGAAAATATCAAATGTCATTAGATTTATTTGTGTGTGTCCGTCCTCGAGGAGTAGAAATGAGAACGACGATCTGGCAAAGAAGTAGGATACAAAAATGAATAGGATCAGCCCCCTTCACAAGAATATATAACCTAGTATTTTCTATCCCTTATTTCTACATCTTCAGGGAAAGACAGTGAGACAGATGAGGCCTTTCTGTTTTTCCATAGTTCTCGTCTATGCTCAGAGTGGACAGCAGGGTAGAAGATCTGTCAAACCTCACAGTTCCAGCTTTTCTTCTATGTGGTCTCCTGGTTTTTAATGGACAAAGTGGTTACGCTCCAAAGAGCTCCCCAGATAGAAAAAACTTAACCTGATGTCTTACATCTTTAATGAGGGCCACTTTCTAGGAATGGTCACTTTAGGCTTTTATTCTCTCCTCCCCCCCCAAAAAAAAGCCACCTGAGAAGCTCCATGGGAAAAGAATCATCTTCGGATAGTTTGGAAAGCTAAAAATATATTTATTGTTGAGACCATGCCTGCATTAACAAGGTGGTTGGCAACCACCCTGTGCCTTGTTCAAAGCCTGCTATCTCTTCAGGCCTCCATCCTGCCCAGCCCCCCATTCCCAGCTTGCTTTCTGATCAGTGAGATTCTCTGTGTCTTTGCATAAAGGTCATGGAATCCTAACAGCTGTAAAACATTCTGAAGGGAGATTAACTAGCTTGATTCCAGCCTACTGGCGGCAATACATGACTCAGAATGAGAATCTCAGATTAGTACTACAGATCATCATCCCAGATGCTAGGAAATTCAGGCACCTGTGTAACCTCTCTTGGAAAACAAGTTATCAATATCATTTTCTCAAAGCTCCTGGGAAGAATAAACAATGAAGTGCTCAAAATTCCCTGATGGAGATGTTCAGTTCCAGCCACAAAAGTTCTAAAGACAGTTATAAGGACCAAAATTCATTCTGTGACACAATGTCTCTTAATTTTCTCGAGAATACATCTAAGATCAATGTAGGAAGAGACTGGATGTGGGCAAAATAAATTTAAAAAACCATAAGATAATTTTCTAAATTAATTAAAGCATAAACTACAGCTGATTTTCAGTCATTTGGATGAATTTGTGAGCTTGGTTGGATCAGGCAATTTGAAGTGTGGTATACACCTAAGGAGTTTGGGAGCAGTGACATGTTTATTTGTGCTTAAATAGAAACAGAGCTAGCTAGTCCCAGCAAGAACTTCCTCCACAGAAACTGCAAATAACCCATCCCCTGGCTGCCAACTAGAAGCTTATTTTAGCAAGAGTAAGTAGGAACAGGATGCCTGGCCAGTCCAGGAGAATTTAGGGGTGCTCTTCCCACACACCAGGCACTCATTAGCATGTCTACTCAGTTTCTCAACTGCGTAACAGCTGCAAACAGACAATAGTGGGAAACTGTCGCAGAGAAAGAAAAAAACTGTACTGGAAAAGGCTGTTAATTAAGAAAAGATGGAGGGGGATGTTCTCTTTAGAAAGAAATACAACTCTTCAACAGAAGAAAAAGTTTAGTAACAGAGTTTTGAGAGAAAACAACTCAAAGGAAAAGAAATCACAGTAAAATATACTGTCATTCTGCTCATGATGTTGAAACCATGGTCACTCAAGCATTTACTGAAAACCTACTAAGTACAGTGCACCATGCTGAGTTCTATGTGGAGAAAATTAAGTAGGCCATTCTAATCCTTCAGCAATTGGCATTTAATCGTGAGGATAAAATATATATAACCAACAACTACTATGCAAAATCATGAGTTTCAGTCACTTGTGGCATGGAACATACCAGCCCTTCAGAACTGTTACCTCATAAGGCACACTTCTAGGTGAGCCTAAAAGTGTGACAACTTAAGATGCTATCCTTGACTCTGGACAGAATGTTAAACTTTATTTTCATTTGTTTTTTTAAGTGGGCTCCATGCCAAGCCCAATGCAGGCCTTGACCTCACAACCTTGAGATCAAGACCTGAGCTAGGATCAAGAGTCAGATGTTTAAGAGACTGAGCCACCCAGGCGCCCCATGTTAAATGAAGATTGTAGACTCGGGTTGTCTTTTTCATTCTCCTTTGCTTAAAACAAATCAGCTAAGGAAAATGCCCTTCTATTTGTTGGTAGTTGACTCCTACCATGAGCTATAGGTCATTCTCCCAACAGAGTTCAAAGTTACTATCTAGAATGGTGATAGTAAGAACACTAGGCAACACAAACCAAGGTAAAAGTAAAAAGAACCAAGGAAAGCACACCAAATGTAACTAGGACTCCTGGGGAACCTAATGGGAAAAAAAAGTTAACAAAAAAAGGGAGAGTCATTATAGAATTAAAAATCAGATCACATTTGATGAGAAAGGGAGAATAAAAACAACTTACTGATTGATCATATTATTCTCAATCACCACGTTATGAGGCAGTGATAGGAGTCCCATGTTACAGAAGTAATGGAGACTTAAATGGGTCCCTAAGCAGAGGGACAGGAAGTTGCAGAATCAGAATTCACCTAATAGCCAGTGAACCAACCACTATGCCATATGGACTCCCATTTTGTGGAAACTGTAAGTAGATAGTGGTAGCAATGGATTCCTGAGATTTCCATTCTATGCCCGTGTTTCTTCTCTTACCATAGGTTGGGCCATGTGTGTCAAGCTTCTACAGGCAAAGAACAGCACAGAGTCTGTGGTGGGGTGTGTTCTGCCCAAGGGGTTGCAGACATTGCTATGCGCCATCATTCTCTACTTGCCCAACTCCATTATTTCCCTCTTTTGGGACAGTCATCCTAGAGCCTTTGTTTTTCTGGGTAGGCCAGAGTGACTTGAGAAAAAGAAATCTTAACAACCACAAATAATGCCCTGAAGCGCAGAGACCCAGCTCACATCTTCAAGAACAAAGTCCCTTCTTCAGAGTGGCTTCAGTACAACCAGCCAATAGCTACCTGCCCCTTTGGTCTCTGCAGGAAAGAGTTCAGGGTCCAGAGCTCACAAATGCCCTTAATTCAAGTGAATGGACATCCCGGAGGTTGTGGATGAGGAATGCAACATTCATCTGAGGCACGGAGCAATGCCACCAGTCTGTTTGCAGTTTTCAATGACTAACTTGAACCGCTAAGAAAATCAAGGTTGGAGACTAAGTAAAAAGCATGATAGGAAACATCCTGGTTTCTCACATTTTTTAAGACTGGCTCCGAAATTAATTTGCTTAGTGTGTGGATATGCATAAATGCTAATGTTTGAAAGAAGCAACTCCTGGAAATGAGGCTTTATGGCTTTTAAACTCTATGCTGAGTTTCTCTCCTAATACACCCAGAGAATGTATCCAAGGAGGCTGAGAAGGAGGGCACCAATGGGGTGGAAATGTGCTCAATGCAGATGTCACTAATAAATCACTGATAGTTAAGATATAGATTGGATGATGGGTGGCAGATGGAATGGAGGTACGTCAAATTGCTTTTCTCATATAGATTATTGGATTAACAAGAAAGCAGCAGGCAAGTGGTAAACTGGTGTTAACAAATTACTATCATAAAAAAAATTTTTTTTTGAACTTATCCCAGGATGGTAATAAGGCTGTGAAGGCCATTAGCCCTCTGGAGGGGTGCCTGAAGCAGGAATATCCTACTGAAATGGTAATACCAGAGAATATTCTCCATACTTCTCCTCCTCTCCTCACTATTGTACTTAAGCACATCCTGGTGAGGGGAAGAGGAAGGGAGAAAGCCAGGCTGCAAAGGGAAATTAAATGTGGCTATCAGCAGGTGCATCCTGCCCAGTAAGTGATAAGTGAAGGTGCGTATCACTCCATTCTGGCAACTGATTCTGGATGCAACCAATACTGCCTCTTTTTTTTTTTTTTTTTTTTGGTCCCCTCCTTCCCTTCCACCTTTTTATTTTGAAAAATTTCAAACCTACAGAAAAGTTGCACTAGTAATAAGCACCTGATACTATTACAAGATTCACCAATTGTTAATATTTTGCTGTTTGCCTTCTCTTTCATTTTCCTTTACTCTTTTTGTTGAATTATTAAGTGGGAGACATCAAAAATGCTTTACCCCAAATGCTATAGTATGCATCTCCTGAGAACAGGGTCATTCAACATATTCATAATGGAATTTATCATTTTCAAAAAAAATTTTGAAATTTTTATTTCAAAAATTATATAATATACAATCTATGTTCAAAATTCCCAAATTGTCCCAGTATCTTTTATAACTTTTTGAAAAATCCAGAATACAAACAAAATTATGCATCAGTCATTGTGTCTCCTTAGTAATTTGTATTCTAGAACCATGCCTGCCCCCCCTTTTTCTTTTAACTTTTTAACTTTTAAGACACTGACATTTTGAAGAGTCCAGACCAGTTGTTTTTTGAAGACTGTTTCTCAATTTAGATTTTTTTTTTCTGATTGCTTCCTTGTGATCAGAGTAAGGTTAAATGTTATTGGCAGGAATAGCCTTCCAAGAGACACAGGTGATTGTAAGTTTGATCATTTGTTTAAAATGATGCTGCCAGATTTCTCCAATGTAAATGTACCATGTTCCCTCTATAATAAATAGTTCAGGAACTGGGTGATTATGAAGACCAATATTTTGCATAATAGTTTTAGCACGCTTTGATGAGTTTTGTTTGAATCAATTATTACAATGGTAATAGAAAATCATTATTTTATATTCTTCCTACATTTATGGTTGCTATTCTTCTGTAGAAATAAAGCTTCCTTTCTTCTCTCCATCCAGTCCCATTGTTTTTGGTGCCATTATGGCCTCATGAAATTTTACAGGTAAATCTAGTATAATCCATTCCTGCCATTATTTATTTTCATATTCTAGTTGTCTCAAATGTGATCAATCTGGCTTTCATATTTTTTGACATCTTACTATCTATCAGTGCTTGAGCACTTCTTCACTTTTTGGTGCAACTCAATGTTACAGGCTCACCTTGCACTCCACTGTCTCAGAATAAAGCAGTTTTCCAGGGAGTCTTGATTTCTTTGCATGAGAAATGGTAGTTAGAAACCAAAATCAGGATGACACATTCATTCATTGCTACTGAGGTATAATTACTTCTAAGCCCTTTCTTTGAGCCTGGCAAGAGAATATGTATTTTGATAAAGTCATGAGTTCATATTCATACCTCCAATTTTAATCCAAGTTCTCCTTCCCCCTTTCCATATTTTTTTCTCCACTCCCCTACCATAAGAACTCCATCTCCCCAAAACATGAATACAGTTGCTCATTTGCTCAATTCTATAATCCACACAAAATAGTTTCAAACTACCAACAACAGTTTATCTGTGGAAAGAAAAACCCACTGATGATGGGATATAGTCAGAGTACAGTGTTCAAAATTTACCTGAATTAATTCTGGCTTTACTTCTTTGTGTTCATATCAATTTGATATATAGTTCAATTCATATGTTTCTATTTGTATTAAACATTAGGATTTTACTACATACTTGGTGAATTAATGTGGTTTAACAGTCAAAACCAGATTGAAAAGTAAATTTAGAAAAGTATCATTTCTTTTTATTATTGCTTCCATTTTATTTCCACCCATCCCCAACAGCCAACCAATCTCCCTAGTCTCTCTGTTAACTATCTTGTGTTCCTTTGGAAGATATTTGTATATATGTGTGTGTATTCTTATTTCCTTTTCTTTCTTACAGAAATGGTAGCATACTGGGGAGGGGGTTGGGGGGATGGGTTAGCCTGGTGATGGGTATTAAAGAGGGCACGTTCTGCGTGGAGCACTGGGTGTTATGCACAAACAATGAATCATGGAACACTACATCAAAAACTAATGATGTAATGTATGGTGATTAACATAACAATAAAAAATTTAAAGAAAAAAATGGTAGCATACTATTTTCTCCTTGCTTTTTTTTCATTCAGTATATTTTGAAATTAAAGCTGCTTTCTAAATCCTCTGATTCTGTTCTATTCAACTTCTCAGGTAATGAACTCATATCTCAGCTCTAGGTAAAATTAGTGGTTCCTGCAAAAAGGAGTTATGAATATGAAAGAGAGTGAATCTGTGTTAACTTTCTAACTGAAACAGGGATTTACGTGCATGTATTACACTTAAAAGAATTCTAAGTGTGGTTCAAATTACCCCCTGAGGTATCAGGTAAGGGTGCTCATTAAAAATTCTTATTCCAAGGCCCTACTGAATCAAACTCTCCATAGGGTAAAGCTCAGGAATCTGAATTTTAAAACTCCCAGATAACTGCATGGACCTTCAGAAAAACATAGGCTGTTATGAGTGGAGTAAATGACAGGGAAAGCCACAGACGTGACTTTATCATGACAAGTCTTTTCATGTGAGTGTTGACGGCAGCTTTTCCTCAGAGAATGGATTTTTTTTTTTTTTTTTTGAGAAGTTGAGTTTCTTTTGGAGTAAGCTCTGAGCTCCTGTCCTCTGCTGGAGTCAGCCAGGTAGACAAACTCTGTATCCCTCTCAGATCTTTGAGACAAATTAGGCAGCTAGATGGAGCATACTGGAAACACACTGTTCCTTTCCCTAGCCAACAAATCTCAGGGTAGAGTTTCCAGGGAACATAGTGACTCTCCAAACGTTCAGATTCCAATCTCTGCTACCTTTCAGCCAATGGAAACAGGGGGGAACAGGTGGGTGATAAGTGTAAGTATCACCAAACCCTATCACTTCCACTACTTCTCCCACCTTCCCTAACCCCTTCATATTCTCCCCAAACAGTATGATTTGAAGATGCCTAAGGACACACAGTCCCATCTAAAATTAGCTGTTGTATAAAAGATATGAGATATTCTTTGGGGGAAGGTAGGGGAGATGAATCATCTATTCCATTTTGAGGCTGTGAAAATTGGGAGGCAGAGAGACAGTGGGGATGAGAAGATGACTGGCTAGAGCAGCTTCCTGTTACTGGGAGAGCCCTTTACAACACTGTCCAGTAGTAAACCAGTTCTTTAACAACTCGGTCTTAATAGCCAGTGTTTGTCAAGCACCTACTATGAGCCAAGAACTTTGCTATGTGTTTTATCTACTTTAGCTCATTTAATCTTTATAACAACTCCATAAAGCAGATAATATCACCATCTGTCTCTTGCAGGTGAATAAACTGCAAATTAAAGATGTTGTTGCTTGCCCTGATGCACATAGCGAAGCAAGAGCGAAATCTATGTTGCTATCACCAGAACCAAGCCCAGGACTGCTACACAACCAAAGAGGGCCTTCAGAAACACGATTCTTTAGGATACTAACCCAGGCGCCCAGTGTCTCAACCTGCTGACTGCCTGTGTAAGGATCTCCACTTAACACTCCATAGGATCTATCCTTCCCATTCCAAGGAGGCAAAGACCCAGGAAACTTGGTTGTGGCCTTAGCCAAGCCACCATGCTTTCCTTGGGCTCAGGGTCCTCATTTTGTAAAAACAAGAAGGATGGATAAAAATTTTTAAAATAATCATTTTCCCTTTCACTTCTGATAGCTCATAATCCAAATGCCAAATTCCTGTTTCACATTTTCACACTAAGGTTTTAATAGTTTTGTTTTCTTCCTCTTTATTGTTTTAATATTTTAATGTCCCCCTCTTTATTCCCAAAGGCATTTGAATTCCAAAATAGGCTAACGTATTAACTCTAAAAAAATGAGTCTCTAATAGTGGAAATTTCCAGGCAGACAATCCAACGAGTATTGGAAAGCTGTTGTATCCTGATTATATTTCTTTTCCCATTCTGAGATGACTGTGTTCAGGAAATGCTCTCTGAGAAAAGGCTGGATAAAATGGGAACCAGGCACAGCAATCTGAAAGAGTTGGCAGAAAAGAGGTGAGAAAACAGGGCCCACAAGCCAGCTGGCATAGATGGCAGGGGTCCCTCCCAGGCATCAGAGATTCAGGGGAACCATAGAAACCATATGTGTGAGAAACACTGGCAGAAGAGGAATAGCATATCAGAATCGTCTCCACATGGGGGCAATCCCAGGAGATTTGATACGATGGTGGTTTCCAGAACCCTTGTCTTCCAGTGAGGTGGGAGCAGAAACTCCTCTGCACCCCACCCACTAATGAGACAAGAACCACTTCTCTTGGCCTTACCCCTGCATGGTTTCTCCTGGTTCAGGAATTCCCCAATGGGTGCTTAGTTGACCAGAAATGACCTGTGTTTCTGTCCACAAATTTTAAGTTTCATGAGGACAAGACAGACATATTGTTATTCTTCACAGCTCAGTGCTCTTCCATATAGCAGGTACTAACTGTATGCTGTATTGAAGGAAGAATAGAAAGTTTTAAGTTGGAGAAACCCAATTTATATTCCAGGTGAAATGACATAATGTGTAGACTTCGTTCTTTTTAACATTGCTTGTAATTCATTCAGTCATTCAACAAATATTTATTGAGCCCTACTATATACCAGGCACTTCACTAGAAAATTGAGGCTACAGCAGTAAACAAGATAGGTACTAAGTCCTGCCCTCTTAGAGTTGGAACAGGGAATAAACATGTAAACAAATAAGAATTTCAGATGAGAATTGTGAATAAAATCGTGATATTGTGACATGTAAGAAAAATATATATTTGGTCATCTAGATGACCAAAATATGTTTCACATATATATATATATATATATATATATATATATATAGTCTTCTTCCAAGGTTGCTGGCTCATGGTGCCCCAAAGTCCTTGGAATTTCCTAAGTGTTGAGTGCTAAAGGTATCTTTCATTATGTTAATGAGGTGGCTTTACAAAAGTACCTAAGGACGGGGACTGTTTGCCAGTGGAGCCAACCATATGGTTGGAAAATTGGAACTTTTTGGTAGTCCTCAACTCCCTGACCTCTAGGGAGTAGGGAGAGGGGTTGGAGGTTGAATCAATCACCAATGGCCAATGATTTAATCAATCCTGCCAATTTCATCAAGCCTCCATAAAACCCCAAAAGGACAGGGTTTGGAGAGCTTTGGTGAACACATGGAGAGTTAGGGAAAGTGGTCCGCTCTGAGACAGAATGGAAGCTCTGGGCCCTTTTCCCCTGCCTTGCCCTATGCATCTCTAACATCTGGCCATTCCTGAGTTATATCTTTTTATAATAAACCAGTGATCCAGCAAGTAAAATGTTTTTCTGAGTTGTGTAAGTCACTCTAGTAAATTACTGGAACTTGAGGATGTGGTCATGGGAACCTCCAATCTGTAACCAGTTGGCTGGGAGCACAGCTAACAACATGGGCTCTTGCAACTGGCATGGAAAGTGGGGGTGCGGGACAGTCTTGTGTGGCATTGAACCCTTAACATGTGGGATCTGATGCCATCTCCAGGTAGATAGTGTCAGAATTAAGTTGAATTGTAGGACACTGAGCTGGTGTTCGGAGTACTGCTAAGGAAAAATAAAACCAGATACAGAAAATGACTGAGATAAAGAGAAAGTACCTTAGGCAGGAGTATCTAGGAAGGCCTGTGAGCAAATGAAAGGCTAAGGATTTGTGAGCATGTTGGACATGGCCCCTGAGGAGGGGCTCAGAAAAAGTTGATGCTATTTCTAAATTCATCAAGAGCTTTTGATAATAGTTATAAAAGCAATATGTGTATTTGCTAAAACATTTGTATAGCATAGTAGGATATTAAAAAAGCAATATTCTCTTCAAACTACCACTTAATCCAATACTGTTAACCATTTTCTTCTGTATTTTTATAAATATTTTCTATCTATGTACATACAGTAGTCCGTTCCCCCCACCAACCATGGTTTTACTTTCTGAGCTTTCAGTTATCCTAGGTCCATCCTGGTCTAGAAGCAATGATCCTCCTCCTGAGGAATCATCAAAATGTCGGTAGTAGCCTAACACTGCATCACAAGGCTGACATCGTTCACCTCACTTCATCTCATCATGTAGGCATTTTATCATCTCACATCACAAGAAGGGTGAGTTTGGTAAGATATCTGGAGAAAGAGGGAGAGATTCACATAACTTTTATTACAGTGTATTGTTATAATTATTCTTTTATTAGTTCATTGTTATTAATCTCTTACTGTGCCTAATTCATAAATTAAACTTTATCATAGGTGTGTATGTGTAGAAAAAAAGCATTATATAAAGGATTCGGTACTATCTGCAGGTTTCAATGATCTACTGGGGGGGTCTTGGAATTATCCCCCACAGGTAAGGGCGGACTACTATATAAATGCATATATATGAATGGCCTTTATATGCAAATGGAATCTCATTCGCTTACTCTTCAGGATCCCTCAGATCCCCTTTCAAGAAAGAACTCCTTGCCCAGTTGCAAGACTTGATAAGCTAATAACCTCCAGCTTTAAGGTGGGCCTCAGCTCTTGAGCCAATAGTGGTTCCCTCAGTGACTGAGCCAGACTATGGTAAAAAGGACTAGCCACTTCTACCCAACTGAGACTTCTCTAATAAGGCACATTTATGTTACATCTGTTTTTGCTTTGCTTTGTTATTAAAAACAATGCAGCAATTAGCATCTTTAAACATGTGTCTTCAGGCAGGACTGAGTGCCTGTTTTTGTCCACCCTCTATTACTGTTCAGTATCTAACTTTTAATCTGTGCCAATCTGATAGAAGAAAAATGGTACTTCACTAACATTTTAATTTGCAACTTCCTAATTATGAATAGTGGGTCAGAATTATTTTATATTTTCAACTCACCATTTGGATTTATCTATGAACTTCCTCTTTGTGTTCTTTGCCCTTTTTCTACCAAGTTGTTGATCTTTTTCTTACTGATTTGTTGGAATGTTTTGTAACAGAAATGAACTCGTTTCCATAAACGTTGCAAGTATTTGTCCCTGTTTGTTGTTTGACTTTTAAATTTTTCATGGCATTTCCCCCCCATTCAATAGTTTTAATTTGCATGTAGTCAAACTTATCTGTTTTTTCCAATATAGCTTCTGGGTTTTGTGTCATGATTACAAAGTTCTTCTCAGCTCTAATAATATTTTCAGAATTGGTCCTTATCTAATATCTTTAGCTTTTTTCCCTTTAAAATTGGGGTTTCATCTGCAATTTATTTTGATGTAAGTAGTGAGGTAGGATTTCAGCTTTTTCTCACCAAATTATCCTCATCATTTCTGAATATTCCTCTCTTCTACAATAATTCTAGGTTCCTCTTTTATAATAAACTAAAACCACATAAAACTATTTGGCTTTATTTCTGTACCTTATATTCTAATCTACTGACCTATTTTGTTATTCTTCACTGATACCAAAACTGTTTTTTATTATTATTGATTTATCATCTCTTAATAACTACTAGGAACTAAACCCTCTAACTATAACAGGACCAATGTGAGTTGCTCCTTGAGGAGTCAGAAACTATACCAGGTGGAGTTGTCACCCAAAGGAAACTTTATTTGCAGCAAATAAGGAGATCTGAAATGGCTTTCCAAGCCCTGACTCCCCAAGGGTGTCAGGATTCTTTTTATTTAGGGTTAGATGAATCTTTAGATAGGGAGGCCTTGTCATTGGATATAGAGGTGGGCATAGGGTGGGTCATGCTCCTTAATGAAACGTAGCTATACACACATTGCATGTTATGTAAATGAGGGTTATGCTCCTCCTTGGGTGGAGATTTTAGTATTATAATGAGGTAAAGGTAAATGTCAGTCATTCTAGAGGTCACTCCATGGTCCATCTGTGCAGGCCCGAGCTGGGGGTTAAGCTCAAACAGGTCTGGGTGGTCTGGGCTGCGTGGAGGTCTTGTTGGGCAGTTGCTATTACTCAAGGGGCAGTTTCGCTTTCCATTTGCCTGAGTTAAAAAGGTAAGCTGGAAAGAAGAAATTGAGGAACAATGTGGGACAAAGATCAGTGAGTATAAGCAGGTGCAGTACAAGCAGGTGGGCAGTAAAGGTCAGGTCTTGGGGTCTAGCTGGTGAGATAATTTTTTAACTCTTTTTAAATTCTCTTCCTTCTTTAGGATCTCTCTGGCTAATCACTCATGTTTATTACCAATGTTAATTTTTTACATTCTTTTCTAAGGATAACTTTTTGCTTTTGGGTGAGTAGTGAAAATGTAAATCTAAAACTAATTCAATTTTTCCTTTGATTTATTTTACCAGGTTGAGGTCAGTATTATTTCAAGTTCTCCCTCCAGATTTTACTATTTCAAATGATAGAATTGGATTTCTAGAGGAAACAAGTGCTCCCTATTATACTGTAGCTTTATAAGATGTTAGCACTGAGGGGAAGAAACTAGGTAAAATATACATAGGTTCTCTCTGCATTTTGTCTTATAACTGCATGTGAATCTACTATTACCTCAAACCTATAGCTTTTATTTTCAACTAGTACAATGTCTGATACATAGTATATGCTCAGTAAATGTTACTTTCCTGCCTCAACCCTATATCCCTTCAATACTTTTTTTTTTAAGATTTTATTTATTTGACAGAGAACGTGCACAAGCAAGGGGAACAGCAGGCAGAGGGAGAGGGAGAAGCAGGCTCCCCACTGAGCAGGGAGCCCAACACTGTGCTCGATCCCAGGCCCCTGGGATCATGACCTGGGCCAAAGGCAGACGCTTAACCGACTGAGCTACCCAGGCGCCCCCTTCAACACAATTTCTTAAATGTATTCTTCAGTTTCTTGGGTAGACATTCATAAATATGTCTCTAAGTCAAATTCAGTTAGCTTTGAGCTAAACTATAAAATTGGTGTTATGCCCCCACATCTTCACAAGAGTGAACTGATTTGAAAAATAGCTATACCAATTAAGAAGTGAATATGCACCAAATCAAAATAACTGGCGACTGGATCATGGGATCTTCTTCAAGTTGGGTTATTTTAATCTTTGCAGCAATTCTTGTCTTTCATCTTTTTTTGCACTTTGAAATTTTTCTACAAATCAATAGTACCCCTTTTCCTACCCCAGCTGTAGGAAAGACTACATGCGTGAATGCCATGTAGCTTTTTCTCTGCATTTTTAAAACCAGTAAACCTTTATATGCTTAGCACTGTACTATGAAAGACAGATTATTGACAGGGCTAGTCCTAAGAAAAATTGGGAGGTAAATAGCTTGGCTCAAGGTTTGCCTTGAGCCCCCACCCATTTCTCTTTCCAATACCACCTCCAAGGAATTCCTGGGGGAGGGGCTGCAGTTTCCTTTGGCTTCCTAGAATCCCTCTAATGTCAACTCACTGAAACCAGCTCTTGGTCCATGCTCAACATATATTTCCCCACCTGCATTACTTCTCTTCTGTCTGTGGAAATCTTATTTCAAAAACTGCTTAATTTTCTTATTTAAAATATTCTGTATAAGACATAAAGGGCCCTTGATCTGAAGCGATATAAATGTGAAACCAGCTGCTGGTAACAACGATCTGGTAGGTTAATGGCCCTTCTATTTTTGGGGAATCAATTATACATATCCTGGTTAAAAAAAAAAAAAACAACGGGGTGCCTGGGTGGCTCAGTGGGTTAAACGTCTGCCTTTGGCTCAGGTCATGATCCCAGAGTCCTGGGATCGAGCCCCACATCGGGCTCCCTGCTCAGCAGGAGTCTGCTTCTCCCCTGCCTGCCATTCCCCCTGCTTGTGCTTGCTCTCTGGCTCTCTCTGTGTCAAATAAATATATAAAATCTTAAAAAGAGAGAGAGAGAGAGACACTGTTGTTCTGCTCTGCTAAAGGATGAGCAAGGATAAGACATGATTTCAGCAGAAATACATATTGGGAAACCCCCCTAGTGTTGGTCAGATTGGGGATTAGTGCAGACAAAATCAGTGGTTGTGCCTGACTCATCTCACAAAGTGAACTGGCCTTTGGACAGAAGAGAGAGAAAACTGGAAAAATAAACAACCAAGATCAGGGATTGAACAAAAAGACTAATGGTCAATAGAGGTAACTCTCTAATGCTCCAAAGAGTTCATAATCTTAGAAAAACAGAGAAGGTACAACCACTGCCCCTAAAAGAAACAGCCCCAATGACCTTTGACACCAAAATAATCAAAGCTAAATCTCAAATTTCAATAGGGAATTAGACTCGGATTCAAGTGAACAATCTATCCAAAGCCTATCACTAGGTCAGGAGTAGATTAAGTTATGTCTAATAGTCGTTAGGAGAGTATAAGAAAAGTACTAGTTCCTTCCACAGGCTTTTATTTCTACAGAAAAAAACTTCAAACTTCAAGTTGTTATCAAACTGTTATCTCTCATACTAGCCAACAATAAGTTCAAGAGCTTATTAGAGCACATTGCCTTTGATACGAAGACACTAAACGGCCTGTCTCTATCTCCATTTATCAAGCCCAAATCTTAGGTACTGGGAAGACAAGGTAAGAGAAGATGGTCTTTGGAGTAAAAAAAAAAAAAAAAAAAAAAAAAAAAAACCTGTTTTATATCATAGGTTACCTATTAAGTAGCTATGTAATCCTGGGGATTTTACCTAGACCACAAGAGTCTGTTTCTTAATTTATAAAATGAGTAGTATAAGGGGCGCAATTGGAAGAGCATGTGACACTTGGTCTCAGGGTTGTGAATTTGAGCCCCACATTGGGCATAGAGATTACAGAAATGAAGAAAAAACTTTAAAAAAATAAATAAAATGAGTAGTATATGACTAACCAACAATTTTTAGTGGGGGATTACATGCAGATAATATATGCAAAATGGTTAGTACCCTGTAGGCACACAACAGGGACACAGTGAATGGTTATGACTTTTACGATCTTGGCACATTCCAGTTCCCTGTGGCCAGACATTTGTCTCCACGTGTAGCTTCTTTAGGTCATAAATAAACCTGTTTTCCAAATTGATATAAAATTCAAAGAGTTATGTCAGACAATGCCAGTTCCTTTCCCTCAGAGATGATCCTCTGCTTTCAACAGTTAAGGCAAAATTCCTGCTGAGGTAGTCATGGCTTCAGGTGTTAGTCCTTCTTTTGTATTGGCAGCATTTAACCAGATTCTCTTTCATTAATTCAGTCATTCAACAACCTATCTATTATGGCTCAGGCACTGCACTAGGTCAGGAAATACACAAATTAATAAGATCATCTCTGCTTTCCAGGAGCTCATAAAGATTGAACATAAAGAAAAAAATGTCTACAGATGTTAATTAAGACATTTACTTTCTATTATAGAATTAAATCTAGACAAACAAATATGTATATATGTTTTATAGTAAATTCATTTGTCTCATACCATGGGTCTGGTTAATAAAATAGAAACCATGCCAGTTATTTTAGTAGAATTTAATATAGGGATTTACTTAAACAGGTTTTGGAGGGATAGAACAAGGCAAAAGAGAACACTGAGATACCATGGAAGCAATGACAGCAGAATGCAGCTACCACCCTTAGGGCTGGGGTAACAAAGGGTAACAGGTTCTCAGAACGAAGAAGTTTGGCGGGTGGCCCCACAGAGCTGAAACCAGCATTCTGAGGGAGAGACACTGCCCAGCTGGTGGCTAATGACTCGGGTGCTCCGAGGGATCCGTGTGGAGTTAGGACTCAGCTGGTATAGGCATTTGTGAGGGAGAAGGTTGAGTATGGGAGTAGGGAACAAACTGCTCCTGGCTGGGACAAAGAACCATGCCCATGTGACAGCGAGATGAACAGGAAGCCAACAGGAAGAAGCATGACCCTTTCCTTTCCCTGCTCCTGCCTTCCAGTCTCCCTCTAGAGTTCTCTATTGGCAGAGCCTCAGGGGAGCCAGCTGGCAAAGCAACAATAGGGTGAGCAGGGTCCCAGCCACAGCATCGAAGAGCAGAGTATAGAAGAGTAAGTCTGAATCTGAAAAATAAGAGCTTAATAGCACACTATTTTATTTGTAACACTCTGTTATTTGCCTATGATTCTGCTCGCTGTTGTCTTGGGCCAACTTCAATAATGATAAGTTTTTATGTATCAATTGAACTAGGTGAAAAAAGAAAAATTTGAAAAAAAGACTCAATAAAAGTCAAGACACCTTGATTCCAGAACTTGCCTTGCCAGTATGTGGTAAAGAACTTGACCCCAGAACTTGCCTTGCTGGTATGTGGTATAAGAAAAATAAAATAAAATAAAAACTTAAAAATAATATAAATTTTGTATTGTTTTGGAAGGAATCAAAGATCATCCAATCTTGTCTACTTGCTTTACAGAATTCCTTAGCAATTTGATACAATAGGAGTTATTTACTATCTATAGGTAACCTGTTTTGTTTCTCTGTGAAACAGGAGTGCGAGCATAAATGTCCAAAATGTGGTTTGTCCATCTCACCACTCTGCCACCATTCCCCCCACCAACCACACCCAATCATTCAGTAAATATATAATGTTTAGTTATATTAGGCAGTGTGCTAAGCCTTGAAAATGGAGTTCCTGTCTTGAGGAATACTACAATCTATAGAGGAGACAGAAAGACAAGTAGCAGATTATGAGTGTTTTAGGTATTCTGATGGGATGTATGCAGAGAACATTAGGCAAACTAATGGAGGAGGATCATTTAATCCAAACTAAATGTGGAGCTTGAGTTGAAACTTGGAAGAATGAGAATTAGCTGAGGAGAGAGAGAACAGGAAGAAAAGAAACAGGAAGCCATTCCAGGGAGAAGGAACAGCATGTGCAAAAATTAGAACATGACAATGTTGTTTTCAGTCCCCACAGGGCATGAAGCCAAGACAGATCACAATGTGGGTCATTACAGTTTCAGCTGCAATTAAGAAATTCCTAGATAGCATTATTTTAAAAGCACTATTATTTCACATAACAAGAAATCCAAAAGAAGGCAGTTCTAGAATTGGTTAATTAGGCAGCTTAACAATATCGAGCCTCCTCCTTTGCAGGATTCTTCATGAATTCCCTCTTTTGTGATTCTCTGGCCTCTCTTTTCATAGCTGCAAGCATCATATCCTCAACACAATGTTTGAAAAGAAAAGGCAGACCTTTCTCCTTGTCCATCTCTTTCTTTAACCAGGGAGAAATATCCTTCCTCAAAGCCTCTGTAGAGTCTGAGTCCCTCCCTGCCCCCAGAAAAAAACCAGAGTCTAGAATAAGAGCCTGCATGGAGCTAGTTATTTTGGGGAGAGGGACTGGAATAAGTGGAACAAGTGAGAAGTCAAGTCAACGCAAAGGAGCATTATTAAGCTTCCTACCACCATAGGCAGTTGTGGCTCGGTCCCCCTGCAGTCCTCTGAAGAACCATGTAGACTGCCCTTCAGGGTTTTCAGTCCAAGATAAAGAAGGGAACATTTGTCTACCAGCTCCTGTCCCCCATTAGACAAAGGCTGAACTCTGTTGCACTTCCAGTTGTATGAATACATGAATATGGCTGAGCCTAGTCCCAAAGTGTCCCACAGGGATGTACAGAGATGGTCCAAGGCAGAAAGCAAGAAACTCAGGGAGAAAAAGTGCTATGAGCTACAATTGGATGCACAGCTGCTCGTTACAGAGATGGCCAGGGTGAGGAGGTGGGCTGGGAGAACGTGAGGCAGCACTTCCCAGTAGGCTTTTCCTCAGTCTCTACTGGTAAGGATCATACCATGGCCCATCCCAGAACTACAAAGGAGGGTGGAGAACAGTGATAATACGGGGCTGCAGACTTATCTTCCAACGTGTTCCATCGATAGATAATGCCTAAAACTGAAAAAAAAAAGTAGCAGCAATTTAGGCATATCAAAAATATAGAGGTGTATCTCAAAAGAAACAGTTAAAAGTTCTGACAGAATTTGCCTCTGCAGAGCAGGAAATGGGGAGGCAAAACAATGTAATTTTTTATGTCTTATAATCTTTGACTCCTTAAATAAAGTCCATGTTTAAGTTTGAGTAAAGAATTATTAAATTTAAAAACTGTATGTGGGAGCTGAAAGACACAGTGTAAGTTACATAATTCACATGCTTTATACCTTTGAAAGCCACTAGTGGCCCTTAAAATGGCCTTAGAAAGAGCAGAATATATTGTAGTGCCTAGCCTGTAGTAGAGAGTCAAAGAGGCTTAAGAAAGAAATGGAAAGAGGGAAGGAAAGAATGGAGGGCTGAGGGAAAAAAACCACCAGCATCATCACCTCACTCTTCTGGTGCAGTGAAAAGGTATCCATGCACAACAAAACCAGCCTGGAGCTTTCAGTTTAGGGACTTTGCTATATTTTTCTTACAATAAAGACAAGAAGGAAAGTCTTGGACTTAGTTTTATCTTTTTGTTTTTGATTCCAAGTGGATGAAATTAAATAATGGTATAATGCTAGAGTCTTAAAATATACACATAAAGAACTTTAAAAATACACATCAAGAACTCCTCTGATAAACACTTATTGTCCCAGGCAACAAAACAGCCAACAATCATCCTTGCCAGATCTTAGTTAGTTAGTCTTCAAATGCTTCTACATAAATTCTTCAGTAAACAGTAGATGAAAAATGAAAAAGATGACAATTCTCTTCAGCGAAAGGAAAGTAGTCAATGAATTTCTGAATACACTGGAATATCCTTTAATACAATGACATGTTGAATTCCATCTTTGTGTGTTCAGTGCTTACTATGATGCCTTGCATGTAGGAGGTGCTTTATAAATTATTCCTGAAGTGACTTAAACCGTATTGAATGGTGGAATGAATTTGGCATGCTTCCCAGTTACTCTATTCCACATTTACTCTTGCCTTTATTTATACCTTATACTTGTGTGAAGACTGGCAAGTTTTCTGAATTCCTTGCTGCAGACCTCAGTAATGAGGAAGAAGAGAAAGAAGAGAAGGAAGAAGAAGGATGAATGTGGAGAGGTGAAAGATGGAAGGGAGAAAGAAAGGGAAAGGAGAATGGGGAAGGAAAAGGAGGGAAGAGAAAGGGAACTGAAGCTTTGAGCAGGGTCCTTGCGGAAGAACTGGGGGGCAGCGGAGAGTGGACTACGGGTGATTACAATCGCTCTCTCAACATTCTTCAGCTCGTGGATTGAAGGAAGCTACTTCCACTTTTACAACTTCTCAGTATCTTCAAATGTCCCTGTCGCCTTCACACTCATTTTTTTAAAACTTTCCCAATTATGAGCTTTTATCTTAAAAAAGTCAAATAATTTTATTCTTTGAATTTTATTATCTTGATCTTCTAATTTCTTTACTTTTCAAATTCTTAGCAAAAAACTGGTATCAAATAGGTTGGCTTAGGTGCCATGGGAAAACAAGGTTTTACTTCCCAAGCCTGATGGAGTAGATTAAAATGCTATCTTCAAAACAGGCTAAATATGATTCAGCAGTGGAATGATGTAAACAAAAATACTAGGCTAAAGAAAACTGAAGTATAGGGGCGCCTGGGTGGCTCAGTCCATTAAGGGTCTGCCTTCAGCTCAGTTCAGGATCTCAGGGTCCTGGGATGGAGCCCCATGTTGGGCTCTCTGCTCAGTGGGGAGTCTGCCGTTCCCTCTCCCTCTGCGTCCCCCCCCCCCCCCCAGCTTGTTCTCTCTCTCAAATAAATAAAATCTTTAAAAAAAACCACAAAAACCTGAAGCATAGTATATTGAATTCGATTTGAATCTTCTTTTTACTTTTAATAATGTCTACTTTTCAATGTCAATATTCCAATATTTGGAAGAACTATTCAAATTTTGGTGTCACAAGTGAAGTGTGATATGGGGCCCTTGGAGAAATTCAAGATGACAGAGACAAAAATGATTCCAGATTAGTGGAATGAGTACCAGTATGAAGTCCTAAAGGAGCTGAGATTTTATGTCTTAAAGAAAATGCAGAAACCCAAATTTTCACCAGTATGTTTTAGAAAACTCAGTGGACTGGAGAACACAAGTAATTCATAACTACCAGGGAAGTAGCAAAGCGTATCAAAGTGGATGGCATTCATAGGTTTCCATCTTCAGCCTAACTTTATCTCAGGCCCTCATGTTATTCTACTTAGGCTCTATGACTGATCTTTAATTATTACTTATTCACAGATAACTCTCAAATCTATATCCTTCCACTTACATTTATCTCCTGAGTTCCTGATTTAAACATCCAACGGAATATTTCAACTTGTCTTTCTAGATCTCAAATTCAGTTTGTCCAAACTTGGATGATTCATGTCCACCCTCTCCTCCATCACTTGTTCCTCCTTCTGTGTTTTCTACCTAAGTGAATGTCACAGGGTCCTCTACCCAGTTCTTTTTAAGTCATGAACTTGGTAGCCGTCTTGCATTTCTTATTTCCCTTTTGCCCCCCTATATAAAAGAATCACCAAGTTCTTTCCAATTATACTACCTTAATTGTTTTCAAATACATTCTTTTCTCCCCACCCTTAGCATTATTATTTTAAATCATTATTACAGGGGCACCTGGGTGGATCAAGTGGTTAAGCGTCTGCCTGCCGCTCAGGTCATGATCCCAGGATCCTGGGATCTAGCCCTGCATCAGGCTCCCTGCTCAGCGGGGAGCCTGCTTCTCCCTCTCCCACCACCCCTGCTTGTACTCTCTCTCTCTCTCTCTCTTTCACTCTCTCTCTCGCTCTCTCTGTCAAATGAATAAATTAAAAAATCTTTTAAAAAATAATTTTTACAATAGTCTCTCACCAGGACTCTCTGCCTCGACTTGCCTGTATCTTATCCATTCTCATCTGAACACAATTCATTCATTCAACAAAACTTCCTGGGAGCCTACCATGTGCCTAGCTCTGCTCTTGGTTCTGGACTTTACCTTGCATGCAGTGTGATACTACTAAAATGTGAATTTGATCATGGGATTCTCTTGTTATAAAGTCTTTAATTTTCCAGCGTCTAGGGTCCTTAGAATAAAATCCAAGCTCCACAGTATAGCTTACTGGGGTCTCCATGTCACGGCCCAGTCTACCTTGTCATTGGCAGTTCCTGCCATTCCCCCTCACCCCACTCCCACTTCATTTTCCAGTGATATTCAGCCATTTGCAATTCCTCCACTCACACGAATACTTCAAAATACACTGCTGGCATTTCCTCCTCTGAGAAACTTTTTTTAACCCCGTCCTACTGCCCTACCAGACTTAGGTGCTTCTCTCCTACTTACTCCCTACATCTGTGCTTACCTCTGACATAGCACATGCCATGTGTATTTGTCAGCTTATGTGTCTACCAGTCCCCCTAGACATTGAACTCTTTATGAGAACATGCCTTATTTTAGCATCCCTGGTGCTTAGCACATAGTAAGCGCTTGATAAATATTTGTTCACTGAATTTTCAGATAGTTAAGTGTCTATGAGATGACATTGTGAATATCTATTCACTGTTTAAAAGGAAATATACTTCTTTTCAGGGATAGTTTGAGATCAGTGGGGAAAATAAGCAAAAATAGATGAAGTGAAGCCATTTAAAACTGCTTATCTGTTTTTGTTTTGTTTTTTTTTTTTAAAGATTTTATTTATTTGACAGAGAGAGACACAGCGAGAGAGGGAACACAAGCAGGGGGAGTGGGAGAGGGAGAAGCAGGCTTCCTGCGGAGCAGGGAGCCTGATGCGGGACTCGATCCCAGGACCCTGGGATCATGACCTGAGCTGAAGGCAGACACTTAACGACTGAGCCACCCAGGCACCCCAAGACTGCTTATCTGTTTTAATTAAAAAGAAAGTCACACCTTTCTTGTGACAGAGGTGAAAGAAGGAGAGGTATTAAGAAAGTAATTTGTGCCCTATTTTCACATAAGTCTGAAGCAAACAGAAAAGGCAAGCTATGGGCGTTATAATAGCCCAAAGGAGAGATGGTATTGATGTTGTTATTGTTTCATATATATTGAGAACGAAGGCAAGTGATTAAGTTATGAGGGAGAAGCAATAACTTTACCCAGGTTATGATAGGTAGGGCTGGGTGCCCCCCAGAAACCTGATTATAGTCTTTTGCTATATTAAGTTAGCAGTGCTGAGCACAGTGCACCTGTTTTCCACTTCTTGCCCTAACAATTTGCTTTTTGCATTCTGGAGACTGCCTTTCCATGGGAGCACCTGATTAAGTGAGCAATGAACAAAATTAGATAATGATACAGCATCCAAATGAGTCAGTAAGAATTCAACCAAACCACAGTCTAAACCTTAGGAAAACTGTTTGCAACAACCCATATTTATGAGGAAATGGGGAGGGGTAGAAAGCATAATGTAATCAGTGTTCAATGTGATTGTGTTGGTTCAGATAGGAAAACCTTACTAAAGGTGTCAGAAATTTCATCAAACTTGGCATGAAGTAGATCTGCCATCTTCATTCTAATAGCTGATTCTGCAGAACCATAAAACATGGAACTGAAACAAGCCTCTGGGATATCCTGGTCCAATTCTCTCATTTTAAAGCTGAAGAAACCAAAGCCTAAAGATGTTAAGAAGAGGTTTATTTGAAATTTACTTTGCATGCCCTCCTTCTATGGTCCAAATTAGTGAAAATTATCTCCTTACATTTCAAATGCCCTAATCTTAGTTCAGACAGTTAGGACAGCACAGTTTACAAAATCTCTCGGGTGATTTCTCTGCTCCCATCACAATGGCTATGTTTCCAAGCTGCCCCACCCACTTTCCTGTCTTATCATCATGGATTTATATATATTAAAGATTAACGTCAGACTAAATAGTGAAGCAGTGTGTGTGTGTGCACGCAGGCATGTGTGTGTGTGTGTGTGTGTCTATACAAATTAGTATTGGTAAATTCTTGTCTTTGAGGGAATCTTTACCTCTAAATGCTTAAACTTGGTTAGCCTTTGTTACTTGGAAGGAATAGCAGGACAAAGGAGTTTGTCAAGATCTGTGAAGGCCCAGAAATAAAGTCATGGAATAAAATGTACAGGCAACTGAGTAAATACCCTTTCCAGAACTTCTAATAGATAGCTGAAACTTCTAAAGAAAATACGTTGGGGTCAGAAATCAATGATACAGCTATTAAAAATAATCTCAACCCTGTTCTTCTCTTCTTAGGCTGTAATGCTATACTTGTAGGTAACTGAGAAACAAAGGCCCTCTTCTTAATCTTGGAATTAAGTCTTTTTAAAATATAGGCCTAGGAGAAGGATCCAGGTTAATTCTTCTTAGATTGGAGAGCCCAGGATATTAAGTGTCTAGTGTTAGAAGGATACACAGAGCTAATCCAGACTCTCAATGAAGTTTTAGGGAGTTGCTCAAGCCAGAAGAGGCAATTTGGATTGCAAATTCTGTTGTCTGTCCAGGTAGTGTCCTTTCTGCTGAATCCAGAGAATTCTTGCCAATTTGGACAGTCACAGTTTGTAGTGTGGATTTCTGCCCAGGGAAGCTGGATAGCTACCAATTCCTGATTCACAGAGAACCATCTACACTCCTGAGAAGTTTTCTCTTGGTCATGAAGCACACAAAATGAAGTTTGAAAGGAAGTTCACATGAGGAAAAGTAGTACTGGCAAAAGCTACCAATGGCATAAATAGAAAAGATGGGCTACCAGATGATTTGAGAAGTACAAACTGGGTCAACTTTGGAAAAAAGACTGGTGCAGTGGTACAGGGAGAGTTGAAGTTTACCTTGATACCCTCCTAGCTCTACATTATACCTCTTTACTAATTATTGATGCATTAATTAAATAACTGACAACAACTTATTAAGCATCAACTATATGCAAGATATAGTTGTGCTAGACACTATATGTAGATCGAAAGAGGTATAAAAATAACTCCTGCACTCAAAGAGTACACTTGGATAGAAAAGACAAGAAAACATGCAAGGTAGAATGTGATCAAGATCAATAAGGTGTTATTTTAGGTGAGACAGAAGCTACAAGAGATTGTGTGTTTAGGAAAAGAACCATGGGACTGGAGCTAGAATTGAAAGATGGTGTGGCAAAAACACCAGTTGCCACTTAATATCCATTTTCCTCTTTATACTTAGGAAAAGAAATCTAATTCTATTTGTATGGAGACCAAATCAAGAGACATTTCCTAGCATACTATATACATAGTTGTAGCCATGTGATTACTTTCTGACCATGAGATCCAAGCAAAGTGGGTGTAGACTACCAGAACAGCTGCTTAAAATGACATGAATCAACAGGCAGAGGTACCAGTTTTTATACTTTTATCTTTTCTTCTTTCTCTGACCTGACACTTTAACATGATGGCTGAGTGATAGAGGCACTTTGAACCAGAAGATAGAAATCACATTCCAGGATGGTAGAGCAAAAGGGGCATAAAGTGAGAATCTGCTGTCTTTCAAGGTTAAAAGTGTAGATATGGGGATTCCAAAATTATGTGTTGACCAATCATTCAAAAAATTCTCAACATAGGGAAGAATGTGCTTTTATGTGTTTTAAATATAAAATTGGAAAAAATTCATCCCCCATTATGACTTAATGAGGAAACATCTTACCATTAAAAAATAAGATGTAATCTCATAACACCCATAAGTTGAATGAACTTAACATGAAGAAAAACTCACATATTGTCTTTATTTTTTACTTCAGTATGGACCAGCAATAATGCTTTTAGAGAGCAGAAGTCTATACACACAAAGGTTTGGAAAATTGCTCTCGGATTTTGGAAATTTAATTCCAGAATAGTATTTCCCCAAATGTGACATTTAGAATGATTTTGATTGGAAAAGAATTAACATTTAATAGATGCCAGATGATATAATAAATGAGCTTATTTGGGGTGGTAAATAAGGTTTCACATTACACCTCAATGGGGCAAAAAATAACATTGAATCACATGTTGAAAAAAGTTATCCTGTCTTTTTCTGTTTTCCTTCAGTTCCTCTAATTGGTGGGAGACTTGATTTGGTACTAGTTCATCAGCGATCCAACACTAAGGTAACCTCCCATTTCATAAAGAGGAAGTGGATATCAGTATCAGAGTCTGGCAAAAGTGCAGGTAAGAATAGTTACAATTTAATTAACACTGCTGTTTCCATTATATTTATGTGTATAGTCACCTTTTTTCTAGTAAAATGTTTTCCATTTAAACTAGTGATAAAAAGTTCCCCTTTAAAACATATTTATATAAAGTCCTGAAAAAGTCAATCTATTTAAGAAAATACATTAAGTAGCTAATGTTTTCCATTTAAACTAGTGATAAAAAGTTTCCCTTTAAAACATATAAAGTTCTTAAAAAGTCAATCTATTTAAGAAAATACATTAAGTAGTTAATCATGTAATGGTACTTGAATATACCAAAACTCATGAAGATGTTACATGAATTATTGAGTAAATGGAAATTTAATTATGTAAGGGCCACGAAGAGTTACCTGGCAGATGGCTCTACCCTGGAAACCTGGACAACCAATCAAAATGAAACAACCTGGCTCAGCCAGAAGATCTTGTCTCACCTTTGAGTTCTCTTTGGCCTCACGTTTCCTGACTCCATTGCCCTGATCTGGTTTGAACCTAAATCTTGTCTAGTCTTTATCTGAAACTCTGTATTGCTGTGAAGCCTGTCTAATCCTCCCTTGTCCAATCCTGGGCTGCTACCAAAACTGCTGCTGACTTAATTTATTCTACCTGGTAGGTGGATTGTGCCCTGTTCTGAGCTCTTATGGCCATCTGTACTAGCATGCTCACTCCTCTTAGTTAACTTCAACTCCATGCCAGGATTTACTGTCGATCTGAGACCTAATAAGTACTATTGAACTTCCACTCAAAATTTAAGAGGATAGGTTACAATTAACACATCTTTCAGAAAAGCAAGGAAAAAACATTTCCATATTCTATAACCTTACTGAACCAATCCAGTTCACCTCAGCCTAGTCATTAGCTGTATCATTCCACAAGCTATTTTCCCCAAATGTTATCTTATAAAAATAGATTTTGATTCCATGAAATAAAAGATCATTAAACCTTCCAGAACCAAACCAAAATTTCCTTCTAGTAGAGCCTAGAGAAATATTCAGCTTTCTTCTGCTTTATGAAGTCCATCAAAACTCCTTCAAGTTTTCAAATAAAATTCCTTTCAACAGTTGATTTTTCCCCCTTAAAAATACAGTTCTCTGACTCCAGAATCTCACACTTATTTTAATGGTGAATTCTTTTAAAATTTTGTGAAAGTGGCAGGTCCAAAGGGTCCTTAAGGTTATCTAATTAACCTCTCATGCAATGTTTAAACTTCTACCAAAAAGTGGAAATGGCTTTTACCTAAAGGTATGCTCTACCACTTGAGAGCTTGATAACATTTTTTGTTTTTCTAAAAGTGATGAGATTGCACTGGGATATCTGCATGCTTAGGCTGAGGTTTCTTTCAGTCTGAAAGATGGATGGCTAGGGTTGATGAGATGTGGTATCTGTGGCAATGTAACCATTTTTCTTATTGGAGAACCGGCTGACCTACATAGAGATTAGCTGATGACTTGGCCTCTTTATAACTCTGAACCAACGGAATCACCTGGACCAAATACCAACAATTGTGGTAGCAAAACAGTTATTTGGGGGGATTTATGTCCTGAAAAATTCAGATGAAGCTGGAACCATTTCAGTTATCACAAGGTTTCAATGTTGCATTTTAATAAAACTAAGTATTTGGCTATACCTCCTGCTTTCCATTCCAAAGAGAGTAAAAGGGAATATTTAATTGATGCAGGTAAATATGCCAGGCATTTTCATACATCTTATTTAACCATAACAGGTTGGCAGAAATTCAATTTGAAGTAATTTGCTCAAGGTCACATAGCTAGTAAATGGTTGATCCGTGACTCAAAAATTTAACTGTAATGGTGGATATATGACATTATAGATTTGTCAAAATCCATGGAACATACATACAAAGAGTGGACCCTAATGTAAGCTATGGACTTCAGTTAATAATAATGTACATATATTTTAATCAATTTTAATAAATGTACCATATCAATTCAAGATGTTAATAATAGGAGAAATTGTGTGGGAAGTCAGAAGTGCACAGGAACTCTCTATACTTTCTGTGCAAGTTTTTGTAAACCTAAAACTGTTATTAGTCATTTATTTAAAAAATAATAAAAACAATAAAAGATTCACATATATTTAATTGTCTAAGCATTCTCCTCTAAACTCACTCAAATCAGGTTTTCCATGGTCCCAACCTCTCCATCGACGTTGACCTAATCATGGTCATCCAAGACCTCCATATTGTTACATCTAATTCTCAATCCTCATTGAACCTAATTTCTTAATGGAATTAGATACAGTAATCATAACCTCTTTATTGAAACACTTCTTCACTTGGCTTCAAGGTGTCACATTCACATGGTTTTTCTCCTCTTGCCTATACCCTCCTTCAGCCTTTGCTGTTTCTTCTTTTGTCTCTGATCTCTTAATGTTGGAGGATCCCAGAGCTTATTTCTTTTAGCTTCCTCACTTCTCTATCTACCTCACTTCCTTAGTGGTTTTATTTAATCCAGTGATTTTAAATTTAGATTATATGCTGATGATTCTCAATTTCTTATGTCCAGAGATTGGGTCTTTCCCTAACTTTAGACTTACATAAATAACTGTTTAACATTTTGTATTAGACTTCTCCAAAGAAACAGAACCAATCACTTGTTATAAGAAATTGGCTCACATGATTATGGGGACTGGGAGTCCAAATCTGCAGTGTGGGCCAATAGGCAGAGACCCAAGAAAGCCAATGGTGCAGATGAAGATGAAGTCTAAAGGCAGTCTGCTGGAGAATTCCCTCTTGGTCCTTCAGCTCTTCAGGCCTTCAATGCCCTTCAGGCCTTCAATGGACTGGATGAAGCCCACTCACATCATGGAGGGCAATCTGCTTTACCCAAAGTTCATTGGTATAAATGTCAATCTCATCTGAAAATACCCTCCCCAAGTTGACAAATAAAATTAACCATCACACATCTCAAATATAACTTGATCAAATCTGTTCTACCTGTTTTCTTCTCCTCTGCTGGTGCTTCCCATCTTCCTTACCCAACTTTATTTTTCTCCATATTCTGTAACTTGCTCCTTAGTTACACCGCCCATCCCCACCATTAAGATATAGACCCCTTGAGGGCAAGGATTTTTTCTATGTACTCACTCCACCAATTAACAACAGTGCCTTGCACCTGGCAGATAGTCAATCATTTATTAAATAAATGAACTCCAAAGGCCATGCTTGTTCTGGGCAAGCATGTTCAGACTGTCTCTCCAAAAATAAAAAACTTAAAGCTTCAGAAGAAACAGATTCAAAAGAAAGCCCTCATATAAACTATATCTAAATTCAGAAATGAATACAATTTTGTATTGTATTAGAAAGACAAATGCAGGTAATGCTTATTAAATATATATAACGAATGCTGCCACTGTAGTACGGTGCAATGCAATATAAACAGTGTGAGCTTGCTCTTATTAAAATACATACTGCATACAAAAAGAGAAAGATACAAATATTAAGTGTTAGCTGTGATGACTCATGGGTAATAAATACTCCTATATTTTCCAACGTTTTTATAAAAATATAAATTGGTAGGAAAGATTTTAATCTGTGCAATATAATTGTATTTTTGTTCTATAATGTCAAAATTTAAACAGTTGTAGTTCCATTTATGGTGTGCTAAAATAGAAATAAGCTGCTGCATTAATCTAGATTCTTTGTTTTAACCTTAGAGCCCAGCTAGTTATTTCAAGCAGAAAATTGATGAAAGAGGAAGATCACGGGGGTGCCTGGGGGGCTCAGTCGTTAAGCGTCTGCCTTCGGCTCAGGTCATGGTCCCAGGGTCCTGGGATCAAGCCCCACATCGGGCTCCCTGCTCGGCGGGAAGCCTGCTTCTCCCTCTCCCACTCCCCCTGCTTGTGTTCCCTCTCTCGCTGTGTCTCTGTCAAAATAAATGAATAAAATCTTTAAAAAAAAAAAAAAAAGAAAAGAAAGAGGAAGATCACAGGCTCTCCAGAAGCTCACAACCAGAAGAATCAGGCTAAGGCTCAGCTCTGAGGTTGATTAGCCCTGAATTAGAGCCAGATCACTCCGTCAGTTTCCTGAAGGTGTGATCTGCCCATCTCAGGGCATAGGGAGACAGCACATTTCTCACAGCCTAGGGGACCCAGACAGGCACCCTAGCAACAGCTCCACCATGCCTCTGACTCCATGCCTCTCCACCACACCCCACCAAAACTGCCAGCAACAGAAATTCTAAGCAGCACCCCCTTCTTAGGTCATTACCTATAGCCAGGGGCAAGGGAGACTGGGAGAAGCATTTAAGAATCTAATATAGGAAATTACCAGAATATAAGAAAAGCATGTAAGAAGTATTGAGTAACCAGTTATGACACAGACCTACACTGAGTTGAGTCTGACAAACTCAGTCCTCAGACCCTCTAACTATTAGGTCTCTGGGTTCAAAGCAGTGGTGTGCAAGAAAATGTTTCATGGCTAGCTCTCGGGGCTAGGGGACACCTGCTTTCTAGCATTTGCCAGTTTCCATGCTGTCAATACTCCCAAAATGGCTGACTTCTGCTAACCACATGCCATCACTGAATTCAGGGTCTGGGGAAGAGATGCACAGCAGCACTCCTTTCCAAAGTGTTTCCACAGAGATATAATAGATATAAATATCCTCAAGAGCAGCGCTAAGAATGAAACACAGTAAAACAGAAACCGATAAGCTTGGAGTACTTATTTTTGTTTTAAAATAATTTATTTAATTGAAAATTTATATAACTTAATAATTGATGTTTAAAACCTGGCTCACAGGATTTCTGAAAATTAAAAAATTAGCTCTTGAGAGTCAGAAGAGCCAACTCCAGCATACCACAGACTCAAAGTAGATGATTTTTTTTTTACACAGCTAGTATCTATATAGTCTTAGACATCAAAAATTGTAAGTTTCCTTTTTCTAAACTAGATAATCTCTTCATTTAAGTATAAACATTCCTAATGTATTCTTTAAGAAAGGAAATGGAGTTCCTATTACCTTCTTTGATTTCTTCCCATCGCCTTTGGGCATATGACTTAATTTTTTGAGTGTCTAATCTAGGGCTTCATTTTTAATTTTCAGCTTCAGAAACTATCATTCTACCCAGCTCTGATGGCCAGTCTCTTCTCGTTCATTAAAGCCTGAAGAGTCAGGGGTTTGCATAAAACAGTGGGACTTATACTTCAGGTTAATTGGCTGTTCATACCCAAGACATCAATTGCTGAATTAGAGGCTTTTCCTTCTTTAGTACCTAACTTCTACCCATTCTCCAGGCCCCAGTTCAGACTTCACCCGTTGGAAGAAGACTTCCCTGAGCCTCCCAAATCCTCCACGGTTAGAGGTCTCACCTCCATGTTCCCACAGAAATCCTCTCTTCCCTGTACCATAATGCCCAGGACACTAATCATAAATTTTGGAGACTATCATTTTACTTGTCTGCCTTTATAAATGCTTTGAGGTCAGGGAGCCCGCCTCATTGTCTATCGGCAGTACCTACTTAGCGTAGTACCAGGGACACAGTGGACTTGCAGTTCGTTCGCCCATTCGTTAGTTTATCCTTTCACTACTCAACACATGTTAAGCATCTGCTGGGTGCCATACGATGTTTTATGTGCTAGGCAAATAATAGTGAAAAAAAATCCTGTGATTACAGAGCCAACATTATAAAGGAGGAATATCTAGCATGGACTATGTTGGATGAGGATAAGTTCTATGGAGAAAAAAATGAAAATAATGAAAGGTATAGGGAACGCAAGGATGGACTAGGGGGTGTCGGTGGTGACGGTAAGCTGTCAGAGGAGACATCATTGATAAGTTGAACAATGGCCAGAAGGAGATGAAGAGGCTAATATGGGGATCCAAATACAATTAGGTACCTCTTTACTTTCATAGGACAGGGTAAAATAGGATTTTTTTTTCCCCCGCTAATTCTTCAGACAGGGATTGTTGGATTTTAGTAGGCCTGCATCACCAAGTGGTTGCCTCCTCCAGAGCAGTTCTCTCCACATGGTAGTTTCTCCTTTCTCTTCTTCCTACTTCTCCATTCAAACCCTGCCTCCTCTCACTGCTCTCTGACTCATTCTGCTCTTTTATTCTTGGTCATAATTCTGTGTTCTGACTCATTCAATTCTAATCAATGGAATTTACTTCCTGTGTGGCCAGCACTATGCTAAGAGGACAAATTACAAAAAAGCACAAAAAAGCACTTCTACCTAAATATAGACAAAAGAGACATAAACAAGCCCCTCCCCCCAACAAACAACTGTGTCAATATCTTATGACCCATGAAGTGATCTCTATTTTGTTAAAAAAGAAAATGCATAACATCCAGATAAAAGGGGACATACATAATATACATCAAATTGGGAAGAGGTTTATTCACTATCAATGTCTGTATCTTCTGATTATTCTCCAAATCCTGCTCTTAAAAATGACATGATTCTAGCAGTTAGGTAGTAACTGGATATGCATTATTCATGTACTCAAAGCATTTACAACATTTGTATTTTGGCAAAATACCCACCTCTATTCCACATCACACTGTAACAATTATGCAGTGGCTAAAAACAATGGGGTCATTGTTGGTGAGCAGTTAAGGGTCCCATAAAGGTGAAGTTTATTTTTATTGATTTAAAAAGAACATACAGATTTGTTCAAATTGGATTTTTATTTGTTCAAGTGTTTCTGATTTAAAGGGGCAGTGTTTTGCAAGCATGACTGTATGAGTCAGAGAGAACATTTCCAGCATCCTGGTTTCGTTTTAAAGAAAGAAAAAAATGGATTAGCACTTGAACCCCCATTTGGTGCCAGGCACCATGGTAGATACTTTCCAATATATTACCTTATCTAACATATGCTGTCTCCTGATCTATACACACACCCACACAAATGTGGGAGGGAGGTACTATTACTTGCCTCAGTTTAAATGAAAACAAAAATGAGTTACTCCGAGTTTGAATAGGTTTTTCAATGAGGCATAGCTTGGGAGTAGCAAAAATGGGATTCCACTCCAGGTGTGTCTGACTCTGAGACCCATGGTTTTTCTACTTTTCATGAAAGCTTCTCTCAGGTGAGAGTATTATGCTGATAAAACCAAGGCCAAGCCTATGAGGTGGGCCATCACCTTGTATTAGCTTTAGTCCAGGTCACAGCCTACCCTACCCTCTATCCTCCAGGTTCAGGCTAAAGCCTTACAGATCCAAAGTGTGATTTAAGAAGATACCAAATGAGAACGTATAAACTAGATGAGTAAAAACCCATCCTGACCACTGGATAAACAAGAGTAAATACCTACGCTGATGATGGGTCCTCTTTGTTGTGTTCAAAGGCTAACACAACCTGACCTTTAGTTTCTCATAAATCTATGTCACTCTTTGTTCTTCAGTTGAAGGGCACTATCATTCACCATGTCAAAGGAGGAAATTATAAGGATTCTAGCTCTCTAGATCAGGAGAGGAAATAGCTAGATTCATTTTGACTAATCATAGCAGTCTCAAAATAACCAGAAAAAGCTGCCGGAGTTATGCGTCTGCTAATTCACTGCTGCCCTTTGAGGATCACAGTTGTGAATCCTGAACTCCAGTCTCCATAGCTGCTGCTTTAGTGTAGAGAATGATGCTGAGTGTGTGTGTCTATGCTAATATCTGGATACACATATGGTAATAATTAGAGTGCTTAATTGATAACGTGATTTGAAAGGGTTCTAATGCTCCTTTAGGGGAAATAAATGAATCTGAATCCCAACAAATTAGTGGTCCTCAATCCGTGCTACAGCTTATGTGTGCACCAAATTTTGAGCAATGTATAAAACTTATTTTTACAATTGAGTGAACACACTGGTCCCTAATATCTGTCAAATGGACCACTGAGCTAGGTGGATTTTGGCACATTTTGAGGAATGAAGTATGACTTGATGCCAAGTAAGAGATAAGAGGTACAGCATTAAGTCAAGCCTGTGGCAAGGAGAAATAGTATGTTGACCAGAATATCTAGAACTTTATGTTGTAAGACAATGGAATCAATGTCACAGTGCTAATGCCCAATGAAGGGGTCTTGAAAAGGGATAAAGGTAAAGCTTAGGAGTGAAGCCAGAACTTACCTCTAGGGCCTAGGTTCTATTTACCATCCACTGATTCTATTAATAAATGTTACTAAGCATTTACTTTATATGATGAACGGGGACCAGTCGTGGATAGAAAGAATAATGGCAATAAACAACCATGGAGCTCAACCAGGGCCTGGAATCAAATGTGAAGAGCATCATAATGCATTGCAATTCTCCGGTCAGCATGTATGTGTCTCTCACCTATACAGGACCCACTGGGGACATTCAGAGTCTTGTAACTTTTAATTACTGATGAGCCTCTGGCAGGTGTGGCTTACCCTAATGGACTGAAGATGTACCAGGTGCTTTTAGTTCTATCTGGAAAAGTGCCCCAGTCAATGGCAAACCTCTTTAATTGGGCTTTTATCAGGTCCTTTTCTGCTTCCTCAAAGAAGAGGCGGCAATTGGAATGAGATCAGTACAGGTTTTAGGGAGTGCTGACACATGCTTCTGAAAATGAATAGAAGGGGTGGCTTCTTTTGCTATCATTGAAAATCACTTGCTGGAATGAATTTGATATGGATCAGCCACAAAGGCTGTATTATTGATAGATGACACAAATGAATTCATAGCAGCATTTAAGCCTATTGATTATATCTCCTCTTTATTTTGAAAATATTGTATGGCCAGCAGCTTGAGGCATTACCTCTGTGCAGGACATTCGGGAGAATTGGCTACGCCAAGAGTGAATGGGCAGCTGCTTACTGTACAACCACAGGTGCATTAGTTTGCTAGGGCTGCCACAAGAAAGTACCACAAAAGGGATGGCTTAAACAACAGAAATTTGTTGTCTCACAGTTCTGGAGACTAAACCAAGACCAAGAGTTTGCATCCTTCTGAGGGCTATGAAACAGAATCAGTTCTATACTTTCAAATCTCTTCTGGTATTTGATAGCAGCCTTTGGTGTTCCTTAGCTTACAGAAACATTACCATGATCTCTGCCTTCAAATTCACATGGTCTTCTCCCTGTTATGTCTGTGTCCAAATGTCCCCATATAATAAGGACACCAGTCATACTGTTTAGGGATATACCCTTCTCCCATATGACCTCATCTTAACTGATTACATCTGCAAAAACCTTGTGTCCCAGTGAGGTCACATTTTGTGGTACTGGGGGTTAAAACTTCAATATATGAACTTTGGCGGGGGAGATGTGATTCAACCCATAACAACAGGGAAGGAATAGATAGGGCTCACAGCCTGCTTCATGGAATGACCATGACTGGAACTCCACAGATAAACCTCACAAAATGTGCAAACCCAACTCAGATGTATATGTAATACAAAATGAGTTATTTGCTCCTTTCCAACTTGTCAATTCTCTGTTGTGGCCATTGAATCCAATCTGAGAGATCTGTTTATTAAGGTTTACTTGTAGAAGTGCTTAACTAAATAGATTATTGAGGTGGAACAGTTTGCTTAGTAAATATTTATATTATATCCTGTTTTTTGTATTTGTTCCATTGTAATATCACAGGCATATTTACAGAAAACACTCATATATAATGAAACAAAACAACAACTACAGAAAATATTTATGTCACTTTCTCATATAAGATTTTTATTTAAAAATATTAAAGTAATCAAGAAACTCTAGTAAATGCAAAGAAAATTCTAACATGAAGCTGTAAAATCATCCCTGATTGTAAGTAGATTTATCGGCCTCTTACAGCAGTCCTCTTGGCAGTTTGGCTGAGATTGTCACCAGCCTCAAGCTACACTAACATTTCTAATTCTGCCTTCAAGATAGATATTCTACTCTTTCATATTTTACCTCATCATTTGAACTTAGTAGCTGCCTCCCTCAAATATCTGCCTAGGAGATTTGCAGAGTTGTTAGGAGATGATAAGACCTGATTTAAGAGCTGAAATATCTGATCCTTGCTTACCATTGGAGCTCAGCCTAAAATCTGCTGGGACATGTGGTTGTCTAGCAACCAACTAATGTCCTATAATGATCTACAAATTGATGCCTGTGCTGAATGAATGTTCTAGTCCAAACCCAAAGCTTTATATAGTTAATTGAAAGCTAATGTCCTCATTAGTGGCTGTTAAAGAGGCTCAACAAGTGTAGCTTGCATGTGCTAAGTGTTGAATATTTATTAGATATGTTGTTTGATACAGAGTAGGAGGAACTGGACAATCCATCTGGTGGCAACTGTGAAAATGAAATGGTAGTTTGGAATTGTTCAACACGTAAATGTGTTCAGGAGAGTTCATGCCCACCCTACTGTTCACTACAACTGCCTTAATCTACACTGCATCTTCTTGGATCCGGACTTTTTTTTTTTTTTTTCCTTATTAGGTTCCCAGTATTAAGAAGTCAGGACTGCTTCCAACCTGGCAGGTAGTGCTCAGACTTATATTCCCTGTCTGTCATCTATAGTTCATCGGAAAATTAGCAGAAAGAAAATGTACATTTGTAGATGGTATCTATAAGGTCCTGTGGTTGATATTAAAATAAGGATAAATTTAACATACATTAAAATGTAAGAATATTATGTTTGCCTAATTTCTGTTCACACAACCACCCTGAGCTTCTAGGAGTCACCCTGACATATTCCTCTTTTGCTAGATTTTTTTAAATCTCTTTTTAAAAGAGATAACTACTTTAAGAAAAATCCACTAAAGCTTAAATAAATGATTGGTACTTACGAAATTACTCAGTTGATATACTGACCGTCTATTATGAATTTAGGATTATGCTAGATTCTGTGGGAGACAAAGGAGTATTCCATGCCACTCCTCCTCATCACCAAGGAACCCACCTTCTTGTCACAAACATGGAACAATTTAAAGTAGGACCCCCAATTATTCCCTTCTACCCTATTCCATAAGAAACCACTCCTTTAACAGTATTCCTACAGAACCTACCTCTATTATTAGCTCCATAATAGCCTTACTTAATTCTATCTGTTCTGGTAAGGTTTCTTCAGGTCAAGGACAGTGTTTTGTACCATGCGGACCTAGTACAATATTGTATTGGGTACAGTATAGTGCCCAAAACATAGTAGGTGCTGAAGTATTTGCTGAATAAATTAATAATGATTCTATTGTACTTTCTCATCCAGCCTGAGTCTATTAATACATTTGTGATGCTTCTAGCTAAGCTTAAAGACATTTCTATGTGAAATTAATGCCATTGGTTGGTGTCAAAACACTGCCTTATTAGTAATCTCAACTAATCAACCCAAATATCAAATCAGTCCATCAGCAAAAATATCTTTTTGGTTGCTCTGTTTGTAAGTACTGCCCAACAAAGTCTTCTGAGATAATATAAAAGTTCTATGTCTACATTGTCCAGTATAGTAGCCACTAGTCATATGTGGGTGGTGTGACTGAGGAACTAAAGGTTTAATTGTATTAATTGTAATTTAAACTTAAATAGCCACATACCATATTAGCTCACACAGTTCTATATGGTTCAGAATGTGAAGAATCCATCACATTCTGGATGCACTAAATACATCCCAGTGTGTTGCCACAAATAATACACAATTTTAACTGCTTGACTTGTGATGGTCCATATTTCCAAGCATCTTTCTTTGTCTAACAACAGAGACATGGACTAGGAATAGATAGAAGTTTACCTCTATTATGGAAAACTTCCATTCTGTAGTCAGTTCTAACACTACACTTATCAATTTCCTTAATCCTCTAATGCCATTGAATAGCACCCTTGATTTGATAGCAGCTTTTCAGAAAAAAGGAAAAAGTCTCTAATGTTTTAATGACTTTTTAAATTTCAGAGATATCATGATATGAAAATACTATAACTTCAGATTTTAAAATTGAAAATTATTCAGGCTTCTGATGTAGAAAACACAATAACTCCACTTGTATCTATCATTCTGTCTAAAGAGGAGTTTTAACAGCTACTACATTCTTGAAGCGAGCTCTTTTCTCATGTTTGAAAAAAGTGCAGTTTCAAAACCATAAATGCTGCAAAGGCTGTGCTTAAGCTTTAAACTAATTAGTAATTTTATTAAATGTCCTAGGTTTTTAACATCAGAATCTTTGGAAGCATTAGTGTTGTTCTCCTCCTTCCTCTCTATCCCTTTGAAACTCTCCTTCTTGCCTTTTTTTACACCTTTCTCCTTCACCAAGTTCCCTAAATTCTCTCCATCTCTGAGGGAAAGTTTTATTATTGATTACTATTGATTATTATTATTTAATTAGAACTTTGTTCTTTGATTTTAAACTGATAATTCCCTCAAAAAATAACTAAATTCCGTTGCTTTTTAATTCACATAATTTTCAATTAATTTTGTACTTCATCTCAGTAACCCTCAATGTTTTTTTTTAAATTGTTCCTAAAAAGTCCTTTCATAGCAAAGTATTGTAGTGTAAAAGATGTATACTTTACAAATACAGAAAGAAAAAAACTGACTTCACTAAAGAAATAATTTGCCTAGACAAAGAATTTTTTCAGACACACCAGGGCTGAAGGCCAAGTATCTCTATGGCTTTTTAAATGTATTCCATACCCAAAACACAAGTCTGAAATGTTACATCTGGCAATAAAGCTGTGCTCTTCCTAGATAAAGGAAATGACAACCCTAGTAATAAAATAATAATATACATGCTACATTTCCGGATCATTCTCTCACATATATATATATATATATATATAGTACTATATATATAGTATTTGTCTTTCTCTGGCTGATTTATTTCACTTAGCATTATACCCTCTAGATACATCCATGTTGTTACAAGTGACAAGATGTCATTCTTTTTTATGACCGAGTAATACTCCATTGTGTGTGTGTGTGTGCGTGCGTGCGCGCACACACACACACACACACACACATCTATCCATTCATCTACTGATGAGCACCTGGGTTGGTTCCACTGTAAAGTGTAAATAATGCTGCAATAAATTTAAGGGTTTTGTTTTAATGTTTTCAAATTAGTGTTTATGTTTTCTGAGTAAACACCTAGCAGTAGAATTACTGGATTATATGATAAGTCTATTTTTAATTTTTCCAGGAAATTCTATACTATTTTCCACAGTGGCCATACCAGTTTGCATTCCTACCAATAGTGCATGAAGGTTCCTTTTTCTCCACATCCTTGCCAACACTTGTTTCTTGTGTTTTTTTATTTTAGCCATTATGATGGTTGTGAGATGATATCTCATTGTGGCTTTGATTTGCATTTCTGTGAAGAGGAGTGATGTTGAGCATTTTTTCATGTGTCTGTTAGCCATCTGAATGTCTTCTTTGGAAAAATGTTCATGTCTTCTGCCCATTTTTAATTGGTTTGAGGTTTGTTTGATGTTGAGTTGAAAAGTTCTTTACATATTTTGAATACTAAGCCTTTATTGGATATGTCACTTGCAAATATGTGCTCCTGTTCAGCAGGTGGTCTTTTAGTTTTGTTGATTGTTTCCTTTGCTGTGTGGAAGCTTTTTATTTTGATGTAGTCCCAGTAGTTATCTTTGCTTTTGCTTCCCTTGCCTGAGGAGACAGATCTAGAAAAATGCTGCTACAGCCGATGTCAGAGAAATTACTGCCAGTGCTCTCTTCTAGGAGTTTTATGGTTTCAGATCTCACATTTAGGTCCTTCATCCACTTTGAGTTTATTTTTGTGTGTGGTGTAAGAAAGCGGTACAGTTTCATTTCTTTGTTCCTGTCCGGTTTTCCCAATACCATTTGAAGAGACCATTTTTTTCCATTGCATATTCTTGCCTCCTTTGTCAAAGATTAATTGACAATACGATCGTGGGTTTATTTCTGGGCTCTCTGTTCTGGTCTAATGATCTATGTGTCTATTTTTGTGCTAGTGCCATTCTGTTTTGATTACTATGCTTTGTAGTATATCTTGAAATCTGGGATTGTGATACCTCCACTTTTGTTCCTCTTTTTCAAGACCGCTTTGGCTATTCGGGGTCTTTTGTGGTTCCATACAAATTTTAGGATTGTCTGTTCTAGCTCTGTGAAAAATGCTCTTGGTATTTTGGTAAGAACTGCATTAAATTTGTAAATTGCTTTGAGTAGAATGGGCATTTTAACAATATTTGTTCTTTCAACCCATGAGCATGGACTCTTTCCATTTGTTTGTGTCATTTTCAGTTTTTCATCAGTGTTTTATAGCTCCCAGAGTACAGGTCTTCCTTCTCCTTGGTTAAGTTTATTCTTAGGTATTTTATTATCTTTGGTGCAATTATGAATGGGATTGTTTTCTTAATTTCTCTTTCTGCTGCTTATTAGCATATAGAAATGTAACAGATTTCTGTATGTTGATTTTGTATCCTGTGACCTTACTGAATTCATTTATCAGTTCTAATAGTTTTTTGATGGTCTCATTAGAGTTTTCTATATAGAGTATTGTGTTATCTGCAAACAGTGAAAGTTTTACTTCTTCCTTACCAATTTGGATGCCTTCTCTTTTTCTTGTCTGATTGCTGGGGTTGTGATGTCCAGTACTATGCTGAATAAAAATGGAGAGATTGACTTATTCCTGATCTTAGGGGAAAAGCGCTTAAGTTTTTCTTCCTTGAGTAGGATGTTAGCTGTGGATTTTTCATATATGGCCTTTATTATGTTGAGGTATATTCCCTCTAAACCTACTCTGTTGAGGGTTTTTATCACAAATGGATATCATACTTTGTCAAATGCTTTTCCTGCATCCATTGAAATGATCATAGGGTTTTATCCTTTCTGTTACTGATGTTATCTATCACATTCATTGATTTGTGAATACTGAACCACCCTTGCATCCCAGGAATAAATCCCACTTGATTGCAGTAAATGATTTTTGTAATGTATTGTTGGATTTAGTTTGCTAATATTTTGTTGAGGATTTTTGCATCTATGTTTATCAGAGATACTGACCTGTAGTTCTCTCTCTCTTTTTTTTTTTTTTTTTTTGTAGTGATCCTTACCTAGTTTTGGTATCAGGGTAATGTTGACCTCATAGAATGAATTTGGATGCTTTCCTTCCTCTTCTACTTTTTAGAATAGTTTGACAAGAATTGGTATTAACTCTTCTTTAAATGTTTGTAGAATTCACCTGTGAACCCATGTGGTCCTGAACTTTTGTTTGTTGGGAGTTTTGGCATACTGATTCAATTTCATTGCTGGTGATTGGTCTGTTCAAATTTTCTCTTTCTGATTCAGTTTTGGGAGGTTTATGTTTCTAAGAATTTATCCATTTTTCTAGGTTGTCCAATTTGTTGGCATACAATTTTTCATAATATTCTCTTATAATCTTTTTATCTCTGTGATGTTGGTTGTTATTTCTCCTCTTTCATTTCTAATTTTTTTTTTATGAGTCTAGCTAATTGATTGTTTCAAAGAACCAGCTCCTGGTTTCACTGATCTGTTCTATTGTTTGTTTTTATTTTCCGTTTATTTTTGCTCGTCTAATCTTCATTATTTCCTTCCCCCCTACTAGTTTGGGGTTTTGTTTTTCTTTTTCTAGCTTTTTTAGGTGTAATGTTAGGTGTTTGAGATTTTTCTTGCTTCTTGAGGTAGGTCTGTATTGCTATAAACTTCCCTCTTAGAACAGCTTTTGCTGCATCCTCAAGATTTTAGACCATTGTGTTTTCATTTTCATTTGTCTCCATGTATTTTGTTATTTCCTCTTTGATTTCTTGGGTGACCCATTCATTGTTTAGTAGCATGTTATTTAATCTCCATGTATTTGTGCTTTTCCTAGATTTTTTTTTGTGTGGTTAATTTCTAGTTTCATAGCATTGTGGTCAGAAAAGATGTGGTATGACTTCAATCTTCTTAAATTTGTTGAGATTTGTTTTGTGGCGTAATATGTGATCTATTATGGACAGTGTTCCATGTGCATTTGAAAGAATGTGTGCTCTGCTGTTTTAGGATGGAAAGTTCTTAATATATCTGTTAGATCCCTCTGGTCCAAAGTGTCATTCCAAGCTACTCTTTCCTTGTTGATTTTCTATTTGGATGATCTATCCATTGATGTAAGTGGGGTGTTAAAACCCCTCACTGTTACTGTATTACTATTGATTACTTCCTTTATGTTTGTTATTGGCTGCTTTATGTATTTGGGTGCTCCCATGTGGGGTGCATATTTATAATTATTATATCTTCTTGTTGGTTTGTTCCCTTTGTGACTATATAGTATACTTCTTTGTCTCTTGTTACAGGTCTTTGTTTTAAATTCTATCTTGACTAATATAAGTATTGCTACCTGGCTTTCCTTTCACTTCCAGTTGCATGATAAATGCTCTTCTATCCCTTCACTTTTAATCTGCATGTGTCTTTAGGTCTGAAATGAGTCTCTAGTAGTCAGCAAATAGATGGGTCTTCCTTTCTTATTCATTCTGTCACCCTATGACTTTTGATTGGAGCATTTAGTCCATTTATATTCAAAGTAATTATTGATAGGTATGTACTTACTGCCATGTTGTTACTTATTTTATGGTTGCTTTTATAGTTCTTCTCTGTTCTTGCTCTCTTCTCTCACAGTTTGCTAGTTTTCTTTAGTGATATACTTGGATTCCTTTCTCTTTATTTTTCATATATCTATTACTCATTTTTGATTTGTGGTTACCATTACATCTACATATAACATCTTAAGGATTTAGCAGTTTATATTAAGTTGATGGTTACTTCAGTTTGAAGCTATTCCTTACTCCTCTTCCCTCCATGTTTTAGGTATATGGTGTCATACTTTACATCCTTTGTGAATCCCTTCACTGGTTTTTATAGATATACTTAATCTTACTGCTTTTGTGCTTCCTACTTTTCTTACTCCTCTTTACAGTCTATCCTTCCCACCCAAAGAGTCTCCCTTAACGTTTCTTATAGGGCTGGTTTAGCTGTCATGAATTCCTTTAACTTTTGTTTTTCTGAGAAACTCTCTTTTTTTCTATTCTGAATAATAGCTTTTCTGGATAGAGTGTTCTTAGCTGCAGGGTTTTTTTGTTGTTTGTTTGTTTGTTTGTTTGTTTCCTTTCTGCACTTTGAATATATCATGCCATTCTCTTTGGCCTGCAAAGTTTCTACTGAAAAATCAGCTGATAGCCTTATGGAGCTTCCCTTGTATGTAACTGTTTTCTTTCCTCTTACTGCTTTTGAAACTATCACATCACTACTACTTTTTGCCATTTTAATTTCTATGGGTCTTGGTGCGGACCTCCTTGTGTTAAATTTGTTGGGGGCTCTCTGTGCCTCCTGGATCTAGATTTTGGTTTCCTCCCCCAGATTCAGAAGGTTTTCAGCTATTATTTCTTCAAATAAGTTTTTTGCCCCCTTTTCACTCTTATCCCTCCAGGATTCCTATGTGAATATTACTATACTTGAAGGTGTCACTAAGTTCCCTAAGTCTCTTTTCATGTTTTATTATTTTTTTCTCCTGTTCGGCTTGTTTTCCATTACTCTGTCCTCCAGATCACTGACCTGTTGTTCTTCCTCCTCTAGTCTACTATTTATTCCAACTAGTGTATTTTTAATTTCAGTAATTGAGTTCATCATTCTTATTGGTTCTTTTTTATGTTTTCTGTCTCTTTGTTAAGGGTCTCACTGAGGTCCTCCACTTTTTTCTCAAGTCCAGTGAGTATCTTTATGACCGCTACTTTAAATTCTCTATCAGGTATATTACTATCTGTTTTGTTTAGCTCTTTTGCTGTGATTTTGTCCTGTTCTTTCATTTGGGATATAGTCTCTTCATTTATCTAACTCTCTGAGTCTTTGGGATATAGTCTCCTCATTTTATCTAATTCTCTGTGTCATTTCTATGTGTTAGGAAAGTCAGCTATGTTTCCTGCTCTTGAAAGTAATGGTCTTATGAAGAAGAGGTCCTGTAGTGCCCTGCAATACAATGTCCCATTCACCAAACCCTGGCACTTCAGGGGTGTTCTCCTATGTATGTTATGTGTGCCCTACTATTGTGGCTAAGCCACTTTTGTCTTCAATGTAGTCATCTTCAGTGGCTCTTTTGCCTGTTGTGGAAAGGATTTAGTCCCTGTATTGTTAGTGGGCATGTCTGGGGCCACCTTGGGTTTGAGCTGAGTCAGACCAGGAGTTTGCCATTGATGCAGTAGCACCAAAGTGCAAGGTGCTTTCCCTGTATTGTGCCCTAAGAAGTTTTGTTTTGTTTTGTTTCAGAACCAGCATATTGCTGGTGCTCAACTGGATTGGTGTGTGGTTGTTTTCCCCTCTCACCTGGAATCCTGCCGGCCCCTATTGGCGCTGCTTGCACACTGCCAGGCTTCTGGCACTGCTTTGGATGGCTCTAGTCAAATGCATATTGGAGGGGGTGGGTCTGCAGGAGAACAAGAGGGTGGGGTGCATGGTGTTAGAAAGTTAGGTGGAGAGTGTTGTCACTGTGCTGGTTCCTGCAGGTGTCCATGTATGTAGGCTGGGGGATGGGGGAGGGAAATGGTACCTGCCAGTTCTTCTGTTCCTGGAGAAGTCTCCCAGTGATCCCTGTCCCTCCAGCCCATGCTTTAAGATTAATAAATAAATCTCCCTCCTGTATACCCCAGGTGTTGTTTCAAACTGCTGCTTCTATGCTCTATCTCAGTGGGGCTATTTGTTGTAATGTCTCATGAAGGGCAGGGATTCCACCCTCCAAGCTCTCCCAGAGTGAAGCCCACTGATTTTTAAATTTCCAGGTGTTAAACCCGACTGGCTGTAAGAACCCACAATATTTGGCCCCTCTGATTTTCAAAGCCAAATTTGGGGGGGAGGGGCTTCATCTTCCCTATTCCTGAAGTGCCTGGGGTATGTTTCTTTCTTCTCTTCACACTCACAGCATCTCTCCCTCCAGTGGACAGTCCCATGGGTCCATTTAGCTCCACACCATGTCTCTGTTCTTCCTACCCTCTTTAATGTGGCCTCTTCTCTACATTTAGTGGTAGAGAGTCTGTTCTGCTAGTCTTCATGTCACTTTCTGGGTTATTTACACTGATGTGGGTGTTATCTAGTTGTATCATTGGGAAGAGGTGAGCTTAGCATTCTCCTACTCCACCATCTTCCCTGGAAGTCTGAAAGCTTTTTTAAAAAATTATTTTTTAAAGGTTTTATTTATTCATTTGAAAGAGAGAGAGAGTATGAGCAGGGGAGGAGCAGAGGGAGAGGGAAATGTAGACTCTGCACTGAAGGCAGAGCCAGACGCAGGGCTCAATCCCATGACCCTGAGATCATGACCTGAGCCAAAACCAAGAGTCAGATGCTTAACCAACTGAGCCACCCAGGCACCCTGGAAAGCTTTTTTTTTTTTTTTTAACAGCATTGTTGAGATATAATTCACATGCCAGAAAATCCATCATTTAAAGTACACAATTTTGTGGGTTTTTTTAGTATATTCACAGACTTGTGCAACCATCATCACAATCTAATTCCAGAACATTTTCATCACCTCAAAAATAAACTTATCCATTAGCAATCACTTCATTTCCTCCCACCCAGAGCCACAGGCAACCATTAATCTATTTCCTCTTTCTATGTGTTTGCCTATTCTGGACATTCATATAAAGGGAATCATACAATATGCAGTCATTTGTAACTGGCTTCTTTCACTGAGCATATTTTCAAGGTTCATTCATGTTGTAGCATGTATCAATATTCATTCCTTTTTATTTTCAAACAATAGTCCACTGTATGGACATACTCCATTTTATTTGTCCATTCATCAACTGATGGATATTTGGATTACATCCACTTTTTTGCTACTATAAATAATGCCGCTATGAACATTTGTGTACAAGTTTTGTGTGAACATATGTTTTCGTTTCTCTTGGGTATAGACCTAGGAGTGAAATTGTTCAGTCATATGGTAAATCTATGTTTAACATTTTCAGGAACTGCTGAAATGGTTTTCCAAATATACTATTTTACATTCCCACCAGCAATGTATGAGGGTTCCAGTTTCTCCACATCTAGCAGGACCCATTCTTATCTTACCACATGAAAGTTTAATAAAGGGGAATTTCACACAGAAACATGAAATACAAGAAAGACTTTCCAAAGGTTAACTTGTAGTGCTGGTGAATTTTTCCACAATGACAAAGGAAGAGTTCTATATAGCTGATATTTGGCCAATTTGAGTCCTGCTCTGGAGAACATCTTATCAACATCAGAGGTTCTTTATCCAAATGTATATAATTATCACTATCATAGCCATTAGTATTTTTAAAAAACATACCAAAACTAGTGGTCACTGAACCATGTTCAAAGGTTACATTTTGTCATGATCCAATGTAAGATGGCCTTTCTGTCTAAATTTTCTATATGGCAGGCATTTTAAACAATGCTCTCCACATTTCTCTACCAAAACAAACAAACAAACAAACAAAAAAAAACATCTCTAGGCAAAAAGTGTGTACATACTAAGTATCTGTAATCTCTAAATCTTTGACATAAAAATGTTTACTTTAGATATTACAGCATATTCCATGGTGCCTAGCAAAATGCTGCACATTAGGAACTTGGTAAACACTTACTCAATGAAGGAAGGAAGGAGGGAGAGAGGGAAGAAAAAAGAAGGTAAAGAAAAGGGAAGGAAGAAAGGAAGAGAATGAAGGAAGTCAATTAAGAAATTTAAGAATGCCCTTGGGAAACAGAAATTAATCCACTAGAGTATAAGCATATTCAGAAAGCCAGAGTGTACAAAAATTAAGTACCTCCAAAGTGTATTGTATAATACCATAATATGTGAAGCTTCATCAATATTTGCCTATGTATGACTAGAGATGAAAATAACTGAATTTAAATAACCTGATAGATACCTGTTTCAATGACTAATAGAAATCTTTAATCTAGGGAAATGATAATATATTATTGTTAGGACAATCACAAAAGCTTCTAGGAGAGGATTGGGCACCAAAATTAAACAGATGAGTATAAGAAAGTGTTAATGCTGAATGGGATAAAAGAGAGAAAGGTCTAAAAATTATAACCCTTGAGAACTTATAGAACTAAAAAAAAATTAAATTGAAATTTCCAGATATAAATCTGAGAGATTCCAACAGCCATCACGTTCAGTCTTAGGAAAACTCTCACCATTAAGTTTAGCCTGTGTGAAAGGAGAAATAGACATAAAGTAGAGGCACAATGATTAAGGGATCAAGAGACATGAGAGTAGAAGAGAGTTCTCTCCAATACCAAAACTATAGAACAGACATCAAGAGATCATGAGTATGAAAAACAAGCCTCTCCCCAAACATCAAATGCCCACATCCTTTAAGCCAGTTTTCTCCTTTAGCAACCTTCCTTCATCTAGAGTTCAAACTGGAAAGAATTCAGTGAACTAATCTGTTTGAAGTACTATATTTACTCCTTTCAAGAGTATTTGTGTTTTATTTAGGGCCAGTATCTTCTGGCCAAGTAAATGATGTTCATTGGTACTCACCAAAATGTCAGTGAAGAGTCAGAGGAGATGTATTTTGAGTAGTCTGGGGAAGGAGTGTGGAGAAAGTGGCAGACAGGACCTCAAGAACTCCTGAGAGCAAACAGCATAGTCATCTTTTGCCAAGTAATCATTACACATGTGATTGGGGGAAAATATGCTACGTACCAAGTAGATACTGAAACTATCGATTAATTGTACTATAGAGACACGGTAGGATATTGAAGGACCAAGAAAATTTGAGGAAGTATAGAATGTAGGCAAGTAGGCTGGGGAAGAATCCATGGAGTAAATTCTAGTTCCTAGAGTCAGAGTCAGGAGATGTGGATTTGAGGCCAACTATGACAAAATATTTGTATAATTCATGTTTTGTTTGTGTTGTCATCTATAGTGTTAAAGCATCATTTTTTTAGAAGGTAAAATCATGTTACTCATACAAATATAAAATGAACCCATGTCCCAGATCTTAAAGAGGGAACCAGTAAGATAATACAACTAGTTCAAAAGAGAACTCAAAGTGCCACACAACCATAGTCAGATAAGGAATGCTGAATTTATAAACGCAAAACGAGTACAACTGATCTATAGCCATAGGGTGGTAATCAATTGCACTCTATCAGGTGCATTTCTATAGGCAGGAATTATTTGCTTTACTATCATTCTTTTCTAAGTTAACCTTTATCTTGGCAGAGTTGTAAAATATCCTTATCAAAGACAAGAACTAATGAGGGCACCCACCAAATTTTAGACTTTCACAATTTTTCCTTATAATAAGTTAGATAATCTCTCAGGCTCTTTCCAATTCTGATAGTCAATTAGTTTCCACAATCAATAAAGGGAAAAGTAAAGAGAAGAAAAAAGAGTAAGAGAAGCAATGAACTGAGAAGTCTCAAAAAAACTTGCACACTGGTAATCTAGTCTTGTCAGTAATAACCTTCCTCCTGTCTCACATTCCAGAATTGTGTACTTATTATTAATAGATACCATACTAGTTTAAACAGAAAGGGGAAAAACATAAATCACAAGAGACTCTACATTTATTATACTCATGGATAAATGGCAAAACCTTCATCGCACATTCACTGGATGCCAATGAAATACCATGATCCTTGGTTGAAGTAAAATTTGTTCTTGGTTAGACTGACAAGGGTAATTAATGCTTCTATAGAAAAGCCGTGATCCCAGTTACTTTATGTCACATGAAAGAAAATTCCCCTATCCACTCCTCCCTCATCTGTGGTTAATATTGAGTTATGAATCACACAATGACAGCCCTGCAGAGACAGGCAAAGTGGGGGCTGAGCTAACCCCGCAACATGAAGCACACAGCCAGTGCTGCAAGAAATAGCACATTCACCTTCTCAGAGCACAGCTGAGCAGAATTTCTTAAAGAGGTTTTTGTTCAAGAGAAGGATATCCAGGCTCTTCTGAGGCCAGGGGTTATATCAGCATCTTTGTGCTATCTAGCCAGATAGACCCCTCTCCCATGCACACACATCCCTTTTTTGTTTCTCTCTCTCCAATCAGGGCATGCCATTTAGAAGCAGGCCACACCATTAGTGCTATGGCTGAAAGGAACAATTACATGGAGCTCACACAGAAGTTGTTTAAATTAGCATCTTTAAATTTGCTAACATTTATTGAACACTTCCTCTGTGTCAGGCACACTATATTCATTATCTCATTTAATCCACCCAAGAAGCCCATGAGGTAGGCTCTGATATTATCTCATAAGTGGAGACAGTAATTAATTTGCCTGAAGTCCCATGGCTAATAAATGGCAAAGTCAGGCCTCAAACCTGGGTCTGGCTGATAGGAGACTCCACACTGTTAAGCACTGTGCACATAGCTTCATCCCCACCATTCCTCCCTAGTGAGCCCTAACCATACTCGTGGGCAGGTAAAGCGCAATCCTGTTTCCCTCAGAAAGATAAGTGGTAGGTTATTTTCTACCCCTCCGTGCTGAGCATGCCCAGGCATGCTGTCCAGGCTGCAGTAAACTTCAGACCAGAGGACATGTGTGCAGGGAGAAATAGGAGGACCTTAGGAGAGCACAGAACAGATGCTACTCTGCCTCCTGCTCAGTGTCACTTTTTCCCTCAAGGAGCCCTCCCTAATGAAGAGAGAGAGCAAGATTTGCTTCTTTTTTTTTTAAGATTTTATTTACTTATTTGACAGAAAGAGACACTGCCAGAGAGGGAACACAAGCAGGGGGAGGGGGAGAGGGAGAAGCAGGCTTCCTGCCGAACAGGGAGCCCGATGAGGGGCTCGATCCCAGGACCTTGGGGATCATGACCTGAGCCGAAGGCAGATGCTTAATGACTGAGCCACCCAGGCGCCCCAAGATTTGCTTTTTTAAAAAACAAAGTATCTTCTGGGCAGTAGGGTTTTCCTTGGGCAGAATAAGTAGATACAATGAGGTCTGAGAGTTCTTCTCAAGATTTCACAACCCTATGTATTAGAATTCCATAATTCCCACTATAAAAAATGCTTTCCTTTGTGGCAAGCATTTCCAGGCAATGAAATTAGACCAGATTTTGGAGGAAAACAAATCTCACCTGCGTCCTTTACCAACTGTATAAGTTCCTGACCTCTTCTGAGACCATTTTGTCATTTGTGAAAGGATAACCTAGTGATCAAGAAAAGTTGGGTGTTGGAATTTCCCCCCTTTAAATGCAAATTTATCAGAAATTACTAACACTTTATTGTGATTTAGTTTACCAGATAATCTTACTCTTCAATAGATCTTGGGGAAACGGCTGTTTTGGTAGAAAAAGGAAGACTCAAAAACTGAAGGAATGAAAAAGAGAGGTGACAAAAGTATCAAAGATACAGTTTCCCTAAATCACAAAAATCACCTCAAAAGGAGAGTCCTCCTCTTCAAAATCTACATCATATGTGATGCAGAGAGGAGATGAGGGAAAGGACTTAATACAAAGGATCTGACAATGCAAAGGACACTAAAGCGTATGTGTATTGCCTGGGCAAAAATCTCTTCTCAGATTGTGCAATATTACCTTCAGGATTTATGCACACCTTGAACACAGCAGATCTTCAGAACCACTCAGAGCCCTAGGGCAACATTATATTTAAATAGTCATCACTGTATCTTTACATAGTACAAAGTGGAGATGCTGCATTGATATTTCATTGTTTTTCACTTACAAAAAAGATACCTGGTACATCAACCAACTTGCAAAACAACACAGCTGTGAGTCAAAAGACTAACTACGAGCTCAGAAGACTATTGAGGTAAAAAAAAAAAAAAGCAATATAGGAACCATCATCTATCATTTCCCCTTCCAGCCCAACTTGCCACCAATATCACTCCCCCCACACATACACTCATGTCCAGTATTTTTTACTATAACAAAGGAATAGAAGGCGTAACTAAACTATGTGTATGGCTGTGTATGATTCACTTCTCTGTTAATTAAGACTGGTGTCTTGCATTGTTGGACTCCCAGGGATTCCCCAAGGCCCAACCTGTCAGTAGCTCTGTATCACTTCTTTTCTACTGCTCAGTGTCTTTTCTCCCTGATGCCCATACTGGAAAGAAATTAAAAAATAATTATAATGGATGAGTCTATTTTGTTTGTGCTTCAAAGAGCTTCTGGAAATAAAGCCCATAGAAGAAGAACATTACTAGGATGATTCTATATTTAACTAAGATCTGTGGACTCCCAACTGAGAAAAATGGCCTAAACATCACAGTGAATATTTATCGAGAGCTTACAGGTATGCAAATGCTGGGTTTTTATTTTTCCTGGCAGTCACAACTTCAGACAGAAACAAAGGCACCTTTTTACTGAGGAAAAACGCATTGGGGTAGGAGGAAAAACGCATTGGGGTAGAAGTAAAAAAAACAGGGATTCTCCTCCAGAACCTGATATATTTTATTTGAACAACCCCTTCTGAGTTCTTCCCTCTGAATTGGGTTTACCTGGCTGCCTCAAAGGGTTATGGTGAGAATCAAGAGAGATCCTATATAGAAAATGCTTTATAATCTGTTAAGTGTTAGGGAAATATTAAACTGCACATAAAATCATTAATATACACACCCTAGAACTTTAATGAAACCAAGATGAATGCCGCTATTGCAAATAATTTCCATCTTAAAAAATGTACAAAAGCAATAGACACAAAATCAAATATTTAAATAAGACTTTCAGGATCTGTGTAGTCAACTATGCTCACCCACTAGCAAAGCATCTCTCTACTCCACCTCAACCTCCCAATACACGTCTCTAGTTCATAGCTCAGAAAAAGCACAATATATGTCAATTTCCAGTATTGCTTATGAACATCAGAAACTGCAACATCAAACCCACTTATGTCAAAGGCTGAAATATGGTGGCAGAGAGGGTGTTTCCAGAGATAAGTCAAAAGCTGAAATATGGTGGCAGAGAGGGTGTTTCCAAAGATAAGTGTAATTAGCACACAATGTCAAAACTTCTCTGAAATTACGTCCACCAGTCTAACCCTTCCATTCTATCTCACAAGTGTGATATGGTGTGAGAGTGCCCTGGGGAACAAGGAGTATTTCTCACCCACCTCCAAATTTCCAAGGTGGGAATGGTGGGTATTCTAATTATTAGAAACATGCTTTAACTGTTGAAGATAAGTAAAACTATATAGACTGTAGCTAAATGCTATTTAAATTACGTCATTTAAAAATGCAACAGTTTAATCGAAGTAGAAAAATTTGTAATACTGAGAATTTTTCAGTATTTTAATAGAAGTTAAACCAATAATAACACTTTAATCACACCATTTCTACCTGGCTGACATTTTTTGTGCTATCTACACGTAACTGTCAATATATGTCATTTTCCCTCACTTGTGGCAAACACTCCCTTTGGGATAGCTTCATGGTTCACATTGATTACTAATTGATAACTATACCCAACATACAAGAGTAGGTTCTATAAACTATGTCTATACTACGAGACCCTATCTCCAGTTGTATTTGATTAATCTAGTGGACATCTATACCTAAATTCCCTCCTAAGAATTTATACTTTTGAACTAACGGGGCAGAATTACTTTGGACTAAATATTGATGCTTTGAAGTTGTCCATTAACTAAGTTCTCTAGAGCCTCCCTAGAACTTACTCCTCTCAATAGCTGCTTATTCAACTCTTCCTTGAAATTTGTGGAATAGTCTAGTGTGTGTCTAATGCATTCCTTTTCAGCTTAAGTCTTAAAGTTAACATAGCTACTTGCAATAAAAATAATTCTAATATAAAAATTGTTAGGCAAGTTTATTTTTCCTTTGCTTATTGTTGTTGGCAGAATTCTAAAATAACCACTCACGATTCCCACACCCTGGTATGTACTCCCTGTATAATTCCCTCCCCTTGAGTGAAAGTAAAACCTGTGAATATGATATCATTCCTATGATTAGGGTAGTAATCAGTTTACTTTAATAAAAAGGGAGATTATCTGGGTGTGCCTGACCCAATCAAGTAAGCTTCTAAAGGACACTGGGTCCTTTCCAAAGATATAGAGATCTGAAGGGCGTATGGAGAGGCCAGCTGACAATGAAGTGTGAGTGGCCTCTAGAATCTGAGCATAGGCTTTGGCTAAGAGCCAGCAGGAATGTGAGGGCCTCAGTCTTACAACCACAAGGACCACAAGACTTAATTCTGCCAAAAACCACATGAGGATGACCACAAGATTTAACTGGGCCAAAAACTACATGAGCATGAAGACGCCAAGCTCCAGGAAAGAATATAACCCAGTCAACACCTTGATCTTCGAGAAAAGACCTAGCTAACCAAGGCCCAGAATCCTGACCCACAAAAACTGTGAGATAATAAATTTATGTTGCTTGTAAGCCACTAACTTTATGAGAATTTGTTATACAGCAATAGAAAACCAATACAATTACCCATTATTTTGTCTGAGATTACTTGTGCTTTCTTTTCCTATACATGCAATTATTTGAAAATTGCCATAGCTCTCAGTGGCTATACCACTGAAACAATCTCTTACTTTATGCTCCCTCTCTTCTTTCCCCTTCCCCTTCTCTTCCACCAACACCTCTGTCCATACTTGGTTCAGCATCCCTGAGAGGTTGGGCCAATCAATCAGCCAGGGTTAGGAAAAAAGAAACAAACTGTGGTTCAGAACCTTGGACAGCAGCCCATGTGCCGGCCAATCCCTTCCTCCATACCTGTGCTCTTCATCTTGACTATGTAGTTTTAGTTCCCTCAAGCATATGAATTATGTTCTGCTGTCTGTCATTCTTTCTGCTTCATACTATCTGTCCTGACAACCTACAATCAGAAAACCAATGGAGGAATAAGACCACTACACAGGTCATTGTTTGCCTTTGTTCATCATTTACACCTATTTTTCCCAGGAAATTTTCTATACTAGTCCAGCCTGCACTGACTCTTCTCATACATTATGTTTTACAGTACTTGTGTACATTATACAGCTCACATAGATTACCTTAATCCCTTCCCCCCATTGACTGTTCTCTTTTCCTAAAATGGTTATAACTAATTCCTTAAGAGAAGAAATCATTTTTTGTACATCAGTATAACTTTGAATACAGATTGGTCTTTACTGGTTGATGGGCAATACATAATATCATCATCAACTTTAGTCTCAGAGAAAAAATTTTAAAAAATTAATGAGGAAGGATTTCCACCCACTGGTGTACACCTCCTATATAATCCTCTTGGTGTGGACAGGACCTGTGAATATAATGGGAATTTAAAAAAAAAAAACATCAAATTATGATTTTGTGACACATCTATTCATTAAATTCTATCTTAGATCCAGGTCTAAAAAGATAAGGACTGGATTTGAGGAAATGAAGAAAAAAAAAAAACTCATAACACTGGCTAGTTCTATGCCCAAACTTTCTCAAACACCAAAATTATATGAGTAACACAGAGACAAAGGGTTACATCAGAGTGAACAAACTTCCCTGGGGACCCCTCCTGTTTCTTGGGGATGGCGTGTCTAGAGTGGTGGTGTTGGCAGTCAGCATGAGGAAAGGAATAAACCAGATCAGAGTATTTGAAAAAGAGTCTCCCAAGATTTTATTTACTCCCTACGGGAACGGCCATGGAAGTGCCCAGAAACAACCTAAGCTTCCAGATAGGGAAAATTATGCTCCTTAACAGGCAGCATTATATAGATTCATTGTAAGGGTTCTGAGTACTGAAAGTCTTGCTTATTAGGCGGATCCCTCTATTTCTGAACATCTGCCTCAGATTATGCAATTCTTTATCTGACTCTGCATTGCATGACCTCAGCATTTTCTATTTCTGTCAATTTAGGGGCATTCCGACAACAGGCATGACTATACTGTGCCATACATTTAGAGAGGTCAGTTCTTTACTTACTATACAATCTTTTCAAAGCTTACCAAAAGAAAATAAAAATTTGTCTTCAAGAAAAAGTGGTGCATGTAAACATATAATACAACATGAGAAGTGACACAACAGAAATATGAACAAATTGCTGTAGTAGAATAGACAAGGAGAACCCCAACCCCCCAACTGCCAGGGAAGGTTTTAGGTTAGAAGATAAATGGCAGAATAAATTGGAAAAAATCATACAAATAGAAGTTTAAAATTTAGATATTTGGTAGGGGATATTGATAATAGAGGAAGCTATGCAGTTGTGGGGACAGGGAGTATATGGGAACTCTCTGGCCCTTCCCAGTTTTGCCATGAACGTAAAACAGCTTTTTAAAGTCTTTATTAAAAAGCAAATGAATAAATAATTAAAATTAAATATCAAGAATTTGGATATTTTTACAAATAATACCAAACAAAAAAGAATTAAAAACTTCTGAACTGAAACATTTAATGTGGGGGAAAACCGAAAGTTTATTAAAAAGACTGCATGTGTCAAGGGCTTGTTAAGAACAGTGAGGGTAGGGGCACCTCGGTGGCTAAATTGGTTAAGGGACTGACTCTTGATTTCGGCTCAGGACGTGATCTCAGGGTCATGAGGTCAAACCCCACATTGAGCTCCAGGCTCAGCGTGAAGTCAGCTTGAGATTCTCTTTCCCTCTCCTTCTGCCCCTCCCCTCTGCTATCCCTCCCCTGTCTCATGCTCTCTAAATAAATAAACAAATAAACAAATAAATAAACAAAATCTTAAAAAAAAAAAGGAACAGTGGAACAGTGAGGGTAAAGAGTCCTATTACTGGGGCGCCTGGGTGGCTCAGTCAGTTAAGCGTCTGCCTTCGGCTCAGGTCATGATCCCAGGGTCCTGGGATCGAGCCCCGCATCGGGCTCCCTGCTCGGCGGGAGGCCTGCTTCTCCTTCTCCCTCTGCCTACCTGTCTGCCTACTTGTGATCTCTCTCTCTCTGACAAATAAATAAATGAAAAATCTTAAAAAAAAAAAAAAGAGTCCTGTTACTGAGTTTAGAGTCAGATGGCATTGCCTCTCTTTCCCCAGATCATCTTCCATGCTTTCCATGTCCCTCTACAGGGACAACTCTGAGTGGTATCTTTTTTTGTTTTGTTTTGTTTTGTTTTGTTTTTGCATGTCAGACTAGGATGACACTGATCCAAACACACACCAACACAGAATTGCAGAGGAAGTCCCACTGAGTCAGTGCCGGCCAAGGAGGACACCAACAAAGGCACAGTGGAAGCCATGAAATGCAGGAAGTGTGTGGGCAGAGGTGTGTGGGAAAGGGATGTCAACACCATGAGTCAACGCCTGAGGACAGGTGGGGGTGGCCATACACAAAGAGAAGACAGAGGCAGAAGGCCCAGTACGGAAATGAATGGAAGAGAGATGAACTGAAGCACAGATGTACAGATGTTAAGTTACAGGATACAGAATAAGGAAGCGAAAGAGAAGCAAGCAGAGTCCAAGAAGTACATGGCAGCAGAGGTTCAAAAACAGAGACAGAGAGAGATTATCCACAATGTCAGTGCAGTGGGGCACAACTCCACAGCTGGACTCTGGGCTTCACAACACTGTCCATTCAGCATGTTCTATGGAACACCATGCCCTAGAAATATTTTCCACTTTTTTCAGGACAAGAACTTTTCTCTGCTTGCTCTCCCCCTCCATCTATTCTGCCATCCCTTCTCTCCATTATGAGATTTCAGCAATATTTCTCTGATCTTGAAAGCACACATATAACAAGTAACCCATTATGACCATTCCAATAATTTTAATGACTTTCATGACTTTCTGATGGGAGCATTGGAACTTGCAGAAGGGAAATGGTTGGGCAATTCTTTAAAGGTAACTGTCACCTGAGAAGAGAGGCACATTAATTATACTCTTGTGATCAAGCAACAATCGCTATTAGGATAGCCAAGAACTGGGCAAGCAGTATCTGCAGCTATATTTAGCTAAGAGCCAATTTCCACTTTGCACTCTAGTTCAGCCCATAATGCCAAAGAGGAATGGAATAGCAGCACCATCAGGACTCCTAAATGCAGCTACAGCATAATGTTGTGATCAGATGCAAGAGTCCTTTTTGGCCTTTGCAGACCTGCCACAGGAGAATGGAGACAGCAACATAGCTTCTTACTAACAGGAACAAACTTAAGTCCAGTAGGAGGAGACAGGAACAACAGAAAAATAACTTTTTTCCCCTTCTCTTTGCAATTTCTATAGTCATCTTCTTCTCTCCCTGGAACTTTAGGAAAATGTGTGTCTGTTTTTTTTTTTCTTTCCAAAAACTGTAAAATCATACAATCTTCCAATGACATGAACCTATCTGCCAAGGTAATTTGGCCCATATCCTACTTACAGTAGAATATCATCAAACAGAAAAGAAAAATAGCCCATACAAATAAATAAAAAAGTGAATTCCTTCATTTGGTCACTAGATTAAATGATAACATACTGATGAATTATTCTCCCAGGCTAGCAGTTCCAAGCTGAAGGGAAGGGGTAGGAGCCTGGGCTGGACTCCAGGTGGTAAAAATATGCTTAAAAAGCTTTTGCAATATCACATCCCAGGGTGAAATCAAGTCTAAGAACCAATCAAAACATCAATCCAAAGGAGCTGGGGAAAGAAGTGGAAACAAGAGAATGGGGTCTATCCTAGGGGTGGAAAGGAAAGCAATCCAGGGCCCTAAGGTATTGAAGTCATTCCTCTAATCCACCTGAGCAGAGAGAGAGCTAGGAGCAAGGGCCAGGTGGCACTAGGTGACCATTCCTTGAACACTTTTCACTGTCTAAAAATTACAACTTGGTCAGGCTACCTATTCCATTGCTAGACACCTCTGTTTACCAGAAAAGATGATCACAAGATCAGAGCCAGAAAGTTCTGCCTTCTCCCTATTATCTCATTATCACATTTATCTTTCTGCAGCGGCAGACCCGGCCTGTATTTTTCTTTTTTCAGTCCAAGCCTTATTCTTAGTTTTTGTTTTCTTCCCCTCCCCGCCCCCCACCAAGTGAGCTCCCACTGGACTTTTGCTTTCCTCAACTATTTTTCCAGGTGCCTGATCCTCTTTTTTTGTATTCATTTTTGACGCTCTTCTTGCCATGCTGAGTGTCGTTCCATTAAACAAGCTGAGTTTGCACACAATCTATAAAGTCATTTTAGTTTCTAACTAGATCCCCTCTTTTCCTCCTCATAGAAATTATTCACAATTGTATTCAGAATTTCCTTTTTTAAGAGTTCCCATCCTTTGAGCCAAAGAATAATATTTTGTTAGATTGTTTACTATGGAAGCAAGGATAACATTGTTTCATAGTGAAAAAGACCGCAGGTCCTGAGGTGCATAGAGGGCATGGGTTGATGGCCAAATGAATACTACAATAGATGTGCCCTTCTAGGCGGACCCGGATTCTAGGCGGACCCAGAGACAGTCACTGCATAGAACAGAACAACAGCCCCGCATGAGAAGTGGAGGCTGAGCTGGGCCCACTCGCTGGCTGAGTGGTTTGCTTCTGCTGACCAGGCTTTCAAGAGGAGGGATTCTAATTTTTGCTTCAACAAAATCACAATCTGAATGAGTCATGGATATTTGGGTGGCTTTAGAGTAGGTAAAATCACAAATGTCAAGTCCACAAATGTTAAGAGCCTACAGCAGGGATGAAAACACAAATGTTTATAGGAGCCAGGCAGGAAACATAAATGAGTAACTCAGGATGGATGTAAGACAAGAGCAAGCAGTGAAGTTATGTTTAATTGGGAAGGAATCACAGTCATCTTCATAGCAAACATGGATATGGTACTTACTTAGTACCAGGCACAGGCTGAAGGGCTTTACATGTATTAACTTATTTAACCCTCAAGACCTTTCTGTGAAGGGGGTTATTATCTGCAAGTTATTATCTGCCAACTTAAAGGCAGGAAAACTGAAACACAAAAAATTTGAGTTATAAGCACATACCCCCACATAAAGGGGGCATGTCGTACTCAAGTCCCACTAATTGTTGCCATTAAGATCACTGATCCAATACTGTCAAATCTGCTTTTATAAGGTAAGAATTCAAGTTTCTATGTGAAATCTTGGATTTAAGTTATGGATCTTAATCTTTATACACTTAATGGACCAAACGTGTGAAGCATTCAGCCCAAAGGACACTAGTCTATGTTTCTGGTATTTGGCACACTTTCATAAAGGGATCACCTCAAGAATGACATCTTGGCAGTTAGCACTTTCTGCATTTTCTTTCTGTAAAACTATTAGGAGAGACAAGACTAAGAATTCCTTATGAATGCACAAATGAAAAAACACATGAAGAAATGAATGAATAAAAGAAAAATGTCTGGGTCATAAATCCTTTGAGTAGATAGATACACATACCCCACTGCTGCTAAGTAAGAACCATAGTTTTGAAATTCCAGAATAGTGCCAAAAAAACCTATGTGTGTAGCCAATAGAAGGGCATCCAGTGAGTAATAAGCATCTTTATAACTGAGATTTTCAAATTCATTTCTGAATCTCCTACAACCCCACTGCATTACAACCATTTCCACTTGCTTTCCCTCCTTTGCTGCACTCCCAAATGAGGCGATGTTGAAGTCACAACACTGCCTTCCAATCCACCTATTATTCCAGTCCACTCCATTCCCCTGCACCAAAAAACTCTCCAACCACCCCAGGGGTTCAGTCCCTTCTGGATATCCTGACTACCTTACCAGAGGGGGGAAAATAAATTCCTCTCAGGAAGAGCATACAATGTAAACACAGTAAAGTTCATGCAGTCCAGTTCCTTCCTTTTTTTAAAATTTTATTTATTTATTTGACACACACACACACATACACACAGTGCAAGACAGCACAAGCAGGGGGGAGGCAGAGGGAGAGGGAGAAGTGGGCTCCCCGTTGAGCAGGGAGCTGGATGCAGAGCTCGATCCCAGGACCCCAAGATCATGACCCCAGCCAAACATAGACATTTAACTCGACTGAGCCACTCAGGAGCCCCTCAGCAACTTCCTTTTAAAGGTTAAAATAATTAAGGTGTACAGAGATAAATCAACTGTGCAAGGGTTCATTCTACAAGCAATCTGTGAGCCTCATTCCAGTATTCTATCAGATGACTCGTTGGTTTACTATTTTGGAAACTTGTGGGAGAATTTTAATGTATCCTGAAAGCAAATACAGGCAAAAATCCAGGTAGTTTTTAATTTCTTAATTTAATGTTTTTCCTTGACACCAATATCCCCGCATTTTCTTCCCCTGGCTAACCATTACTCATTGTTCAGGCACAAATTATGAGTACTTCCAATGAGCCTTCCCAGACACCCTCTCCTTATAACATGTTCAACTGAGATGTTGCCTCTTTGTGCTCTACTTTCAACAGCATTCTCATTATACTGTTCCACATGGCTCTTTAGGTGTTTGCCCTGTTCCCCTCAACTCCTGCCTCCTGGGGACAAAGGATGGGCCTTTTATTGCCGTAAACCTGGGACCTGGCAAGCTACCAACAGATGCATAGTGAGCTGTCAGGAAAAGTTAGTTTAATGAATGGATGAGTAAAGGCCCTTTGGGAGACACAAGGGGGAGCAGATATCTCTACCAAGATGATGAATGTCTGGATAAGAAAATACTTCCTCAGTGACCTTATCTTTTGAGGAAGGCAAAAAAGTGAATCTCTCCCCCTAGACATCTTTCTCTGATGATGGACTCTTAAGGAAAGTGTGATTATTTTACCAAGGATGACTCAAGCACCTATAACACCCATTGGTTTTTACAGATCATTTGTTCTGTTTGAACATGGGCTCCTGTAGAAGGGTCATGGGCAGGATGGAAAAGAGCATTCTTCAGGCTTGGTCCTCATGCACAGTACACCTTAGAACTGGGCTTGCTTACCTGCTAAGAGGTAGCCACGAAAGGTCAGAAAGCTATACAGTGTTTGTCTGCTGGTGTTTTGAGGCACATTTGTGTATGTCTGCATACTTTATTTTGTTTCTCTTTTATTTTTCCCCTGGATCCTTCGGCAAAGTTCTTTTTCTATAATTCACCTGATCTCAGCTGTTATAAAGGCAGAGAATAGTTTTGCCAGTGCTTGTGTCATAAAGAGAGAGCAGCAGTGTCAGCAGAAATAAAAGAACCTCAAAGGCCTGAATACCTATCCTTTGAACACCAAGAAAAGACAGGGTAGAGAATATAGAAATGCGATTTCTCATATACCTCCTCAATATGTTTTGTATTTAGCACTTTCTTTCAATCCTCATGACCACAACCTCTATTCAGAATTGCTTCCAATTTGCATCATTCCATTATCTCCTCACTGGTCTCCCAGGCTCCAAGTCTCACCCCTCCCACCCTCTCACATCTTCTAATCCATTCACACTACGTTTTGTAGTAATCTCTCTGAAAAATTATTCTATTCGTGAACAAGTTAAGCTTCAGCACCTTTCTCTTAAAATTCTTCAACATACTTCAACTTCATAGAAGTATGAGGCCAGTATTACCGTGACACTAAAACCAAAGGTATCACGAGAAGAAAAATAAAAAATCAAGATCCCATATAAATATAGATACAGAAATCCTTAACAAAACACTAGCAAACTGAATCCATTAACATCTAAATAGGATTATACACCACGAACAAGGTATATTACCACAGAAATGCAAGGTTACCACAACATATGAAAATAAATCAATACATGACACATTAACAATGGACAAAGACCATATGATCACCTCGGTAGACACACAAAAAAATCATTTGACAAATCCAACAAACTTTCATGATTAAAATTCAAACTAGGAATATAAGGGAACTTCCTCAATCTGATAAAAAAAATCCTCTGTTAAAAACCCATCATTAATATTGTACTTAATGGTGAAAGACTGAATGTTTTCAGCTTAATATGAGGAAGGAGAAAGTTATACATTTTTGCTATTTCTAGTCAAAACTGTACTGGAAGTTCTAGCCAGAAAAACTGGGCAAGAAAAGGAAAAAAGAGATATCCAGATTGGAAAAGAAGTAAAACGATCTCTATTTGCAGGTGACATGATCTAACATATAAAAAAATCCACCAAAAAAACATTAAAATAAATTATTTTCAGCAATGTTAAAATGATCTTTTAACTAGTAAAATATCAATATCTAAAAGTCAATTGTATTTATTTTTTTTTAAAGATTTTATTTATTTATTTGACAGAGAGAGACACAGCAAGAGAGGGAAACAAGCAGGGGGAGTGGGAGAGGGAGAAGCAGGCTTCCTGCTGAGCAGGGAGCCCAATGTGGGGCTCGATCCCAGGACCCTGGGATCATGACCTGAGCCGAAGGCAGACGCTGAATGACTGAGCCACTCAGGTGCCCTCAATTGTATTTTTACATACTAGCTATGAGCAATATCAAAGAAAGCCATTTTTTACAATGGTACCAAAAAGAATAAAAATACCTGGGAATAAATTTAACATAAGAAGTGCAAAGTCTTGAACACTGAAAGCTATAAAACATTATTGAAAGAAATTAAAGAAAAACTAAAAAAATGTATACATATCCCAAGTTTATGGGTTAGAAGATGTAATATTGTTATGATAGCAATACATTACCAGCTGATCTAAAAATTCAAAATACTGATAAAAATTCAGCTTTCATGCAGAAATTGACAAGACGGTCATAAAGTTCATATGGAAATGTAAGGAACAAAATTGGAGGACTTAAATGTTCTAATTTCAAAACTTTCTATAAAGCTATAATAATCAAGACAAAGCGATATTGGTATAAGGTGAGATACATAAATCAATGGAATAGAACTCAGATTCCAAAAATAAATCCTTACATTATGGTCAACTGATCTTCAACAAGGGTGCCAAGATAATTCAACAGGGAAAGAAGATCTTTCAACAAATGGTACTGGAAGAACTGAATATCTACATGAAAAAGAATGGTGCTGGAATCCTACCTCATTCCATATACAAAAATTAACTCAAAATAGAAAAAAAAACTAGTATAAAATCTAAAGCTATAAAACTCTTAGAGAAAAACACAGGAGTAAATCTTTATGACCTTGGATGAGGCAATAATTTTTTAGATATGGCATCTACAGTACAAATGACAGAAGACAAAAATAGATGAACTGGACTTCATTGAAATTGAAAATCTTTTTGTTTCAAAGGCTACCATCAAGAAAGTGAAAAAGTAACCCATGAACGGGGAGAAAATATTTATAAGCCCATATAGCTGATAAGAGACTTGTATTCAGAACACATAAAGAACTACAACTCAACAATCCAAAGACTTATAACCCAATTTTAAAATAGTATAACAGACTGAACTGTGCTCCACCCCACCCTCCCCACCCCTGAATTCATATGTTGAAGCCCTAACTCTCAATCTGACTGTGTTTGGAGAGGGGGACTTTACAGAAGTAATTAAAGTTAAATGAAGGGGCGCCTAGGTGGCTCAGTTGGTTAAGCGACTGCCTTCAGCTCAGGTCACGATCCCAGGGTCCTGGATCGAGCCCCGCCTCAGGCTTCCTGCTCAGCGGGAAGCCTGCTTCTCCCTCTCCCGCTCCCCCTGCTTGTGTTCTCTCTCTCACTGTCTCTCTCTGTCAATTAAATAAATAAAATCTTTTAAAAAAATAAAATTAAAAAGTTAAATGAAATTTTAAAGGTGGGGCCCTAATCCAATGGGGCTGGTGTCCTTAGAAGAAAAGTTTTGCTTACCTAGCTTTCTCTCTCATCATTTCAACATACTCATCTATTTTCTCCCAGAAGTAGGCATTCTCATTTTTATCTTCCTGGAAATTCATTTTCATTCTTTCATACCCAGTTCCAGGGCCATTTTCTCTTTATTCCCACCAATCAGCAGACTTGATTACTTTTTAATTTGTGCCCATGCTGTATATTTTACATATTTCTGAGCATCTAAGTATTTTCCAAGGATGTTAGAAAATTTTTCCGCTGTGGTCACAGAAACGATGGGGTTATTCAAAAAGATTTCTTTAAAGTTCAACATTTTAAAAAATCCTGATGTGTCAACGATTAAATGAAATTCCATCATGTTTGGCATTTTTTGATAGTGTACAACAAATGACCAGTTGATGCCATGGTGCTTTACCTGCACAATAAGGACAGACAGCGTGGATTTCAATGGAGAGACTGGAAAGAAATTTGTCAGAGACTACTTCATTTTATGAAAATATTGTAAACTTCATGGAGAATATGCACATGCTCCTGAGCAGAAATAATGTGCATTGAAAGTTGAAAGCTACCATACAAAAAAATTGGCAAGTGCCATATTTTCAAAAGGTTGGTTACATTTGGTATCTGCAGATGCTGTTCCAACAAATCCTGATCCTATGTGATTTCCCCATAACTTTATCTTCATATAAATCGGTATTTCCTGGTAAACAAATATATACCTTTTTAGTGCTGCATTATGCTGGTTGTATCTTTCAGGGAAAGGAGGCACACTACAAAGCCTGAATTTTTAGTATGATAGCACATAAAATGTACTCATCGTATTTGCATCACTACATTTTTATATTTTTATATAATTTTGTTTTCCAAATTCAGGTCAATGATGAGAGAGAATTCATATTAATACATTTTACTTATATTAATTTTAATATATTCATTAACACAATTGACTTACATTAAAATCTTCTAAGATATAAATACAAGTCTTTAAGTGTGGCTAGGTAGACTGAAAATAAACTATTGATTAGTTTTCTAGGTACAATCAAGATTAAGAATAGTCATAACACTAATTTTTCTCGGGGTGTCTTGAAAACAGGAATCTAGTAATTCATTGATACACGAACTATTTAAAAGAATAGATATAAGAAGATCTCAAGTCCCCCTCCTCTCCAAAAGTCATCATAGGTAGTGGGTATAACTGAGCCATAACAGGGAACATTGTAAATACTGGATATTAGGAGCAGAGGCAGGTTTGACCTATGGGGTCTGATAACAGCAAGGTAAACATACTGATAATTGACACGTCTATTGAACTTCCAAGTTTAGAAGTCACTTTCACACACCTTGTCTCATTTCATTCTCATAATATAACCTCTGATATTAGTAATGTAGTAATGAAGTTGGGTTTTATCCCCATTCTATAGGTGAAAAAGCTAAAGCAAGGGAGGTTGAATAGATTTTACAAGGTCAAAAAGTCATCCACAGAACCAGAACCCAAGTTTACTGCCTCCTTTCTGGAGCTCTTGCCACTTCCCCATTGTTAAGCTGCAGAGCTGTGTGAAATGAAAGGGATGGCAAATGTGCTTAAGCACACCAGCGGTGGAGAATACCACCTGGAGATTACATTCAGGTACAAGGTACATAGTCCCTATGACTTGTCAGGCTCTGTTCTAGATGCTGTGAAAACAGTGGTAAGACAATAAGATGATGATATGTTTTTATGTTTCCTTATGCAATTTGATACGTGTTATGATGGAAGGAAGCCATGGACCCACTGACAGGTGATATTAACATATACAGAATATTGAAAGGGTAATTAAGAAATAAAAGATAAGCCAAGGGATATACATGGGAAGCCTTTCCTTCTCCAAGACAAAAAAGGAAAAGTACCTTAAAACCAAACTCTTTGTGGATGAAGAGGATTACCATTCTTGACCTATCATTACAAAAATAACAGTAAACCTTAAAATACACTCATGTCCTGCCTACCAACAAATTACAAGTTTGTTTTCCGTAATCTACTATTGAGCCTGCTTTTTTTAAGGCTGAACTCTCTCTTCTCAGACTACTGAGTGTTGTAAGATCGCCACCTATTCTGTAAAGTGCTACAAACCTTTATATTTTTAAACTTACCATTTTGAGTTTTAAAAATATGTCTTAGTCATCTCAGGTTGCCCTAACAAAATACCTAGACTTGATGGCTTAAACAGAAATTTATTTTCTCACATTCTGGAGACTAGACATTCATAATGAAGGAGCTGGTAAATTTAATTTCTGGTGCAAGCCCCCTTTCCTGGCTTATGGACAATCACCGTCTCACTTTGTCCTCACGTGGTCTTCCATGGTGCATGTGAGCTCTATTGTGTCTCTTCTAAAGAAGGATACTAAGCCTATCAGGATCAGGGTCCCACCTTTATGTCCTACTTAACTGTAAGTACTTCCTTAGAGGCCCTACCTCAAAATACAGCCACGTTGGAGGTCGGGGCTTCCACATATGAATTTTGGGAGGACATAAACTTTTGGCCTTTAACAGATACTTCCGTTTAAATATTGAATTTTTCAAAAATCATGTTCGGCCTACTTCTCTGATCTTCAAATTTTAAAACCTTTTATCTCATTTCCCTTCAGACTTGATCTTCCCAAGTTACAAGATTTATCATTTTTTCCAAATCCTTTTTATTAATTTAGCATCCCTTCTCTAGACCTACTCTTTTTCTGATGTCAATTTCATTAAAATATAATTCCCATATAACAAAAAGCACCTATTTTAGTGTACAGTTTAATGAATGTCACTAAATGTATACATCTGTATAACCACATCACAATCAAGAAATAGAACATTTCTTTCATCCGAAAAACTCCCTAGTGTCCCTTAGCATTAATCACCACACTCGTGGCACCAGGCAACCACTGATCTGTTTTCTCTCACTATAAATTAGATTTACCTGTTCTTTATTATCCCACAACTGAAATAATATTTACTTTTTTTGTGTTTGGCTTCTTTCACACAGCACATTTTTGAGATACACCCATGTTACTGCATATGTCAGTTTCTGTGTCCATTACTGTATAGTTTTCCCGTATCTGTGTGTCATATAAACATCATATATATAGATCACAGTTTGTCCACTGACATGTTGATAGATGTTTGGGTTGTTTCTAATTTTGAGCTATTACAAATAAAGTCACTATAAATATTTGCATGAATCTTTGTGTCAACTATGTTTACAGTTCTCTTGGGTAACTATCTGGGAATAGAACTGATGGGCTGCAACATAAGTATTATCTATAACTTTATAAGAAACAAGCAAACGGTTTATGCAAAGTGGTTGTGGCATTTTATCTTTTCACCAATGTTTCTATATTATCCACAACACTTGGTACTGTCACCCTTAAAATTTTAGCCATTCTAGGGCCTATGTGGTAGTTTTTAATTTTATTTTTAAGAGAGAGCAAGCATGCACACATGCGTGAGCAGGGGGTTGTGGGGGGGGAGGAGAGAGAATCTTAACCAGCAGGTTCCATGCCCAGCATGGAGACAAACTCAGGGCTCGATCTCACGACCCTGAGATCATGACCTGAGCCGAAATCAAGGGTCTAACGCTTAACCAACTGAGCCACCCAGGTACCCCAACTTGCATTTCATGATGGCAAATAATACTTCACGCGTTTATTAGCCATCCACATATTCTCTTTTGTGAAAACTACCTGCAACTCATTTTAAATATATGTTATGCACATTCAGTATATGTATTGTGGATATTTTCTCCCAGTCTTTGGCTTGTCTTTCCATTTTATTATAAAGAGAATGAAACTCTAATTTTGGTGGTGTCTAATTATCAGGGTTTTTTAGTTCATGATGTTGTGCCCTAAGAGGTCTTTGTATAGTCAAGTTGTGAAGGTTTTCTCTTACATTTCAGTGGTGGTATAGATTTGGTTATGTTTAGGTCATTTTTGTGGGTTGTGTGAGGTGAGAGTCAACTCTATCTCTAAATAAACATCTGGTTTTTCCAGTACCTTTTGTTTAAAAGAATATACTTTTCCCTCATTGAATTGCCTACGTATCTTTGAGGTAAGTCTATTGAACATCCGTATGTGGGTCTATTTCTAGTCTTCTGATCTATCTATTCATCCCCACACAACACGACACCATGTTGATTACTACAGCCCAATGGTAAATATTGAAATCAAGAAATGGAAGCCCTGTCATATTGCTACTAATTTTAAACCCTGTTTTGACTGTTCTAGAACCTTTGAATTTCCATGTAAAAGTTATAATTAGGCTGTTGATTTCTTCTAAAAAGTCTGCTGAAATTTTTGAGATCCCATTGAATCTATATATCAATCTGGGGACAGCTGGCATTTTACTGAGGCTTGGACATCTTTAGGGGCTATTATTTAGCCTCGTACCGGGTGGAGGTGAAGTTTCCTTGTGGCTTTCTACAGCTTAAGCAGAAGGGAAAACTGCCTGGATTTTTTTTTTTTTTTACATTGTCCCAGTCTATGATTTTTTGTTTTTATTTAATCAACGTGCATGTTTCTAACTACGTTACAGTTTTTGTCTGCTAATTCTTTCTGTATCTATTCTATCAGTTAATTTTTCTCCTGGTAGTGGGTCAGTTTTTGTTTTGTGTCAGATCTTCCAAATTTTTGTTGGATGCTAGACACTGTTTTTTACATTGTTTAGCACCTGGATTTTATCACCTTTCTTTCTTCAGCCTACCACATTCATGCAAACATTTCAAGCAATAACTTTAAACATTTCACTGATTGGATGAAGAGACCTACGACTGGATTCCAAACCCAACTCCAGTCATCTCTTTGTATATCTAGAAGTTGAATTGATATTATCTTCCCTAGGTACAGTTGAGTATAATCCTTTTTAATATTTTTCTCAACCTATCATCCCTATTATTACCTATAACACAATTATAAATAATCAGTGCTTATATTAATTACTACAGATAACTTATTCTTTCTGGATTATTCCAAGACTTGTCAGTTGCTTGTCATGGAAGGCATGCATATTGACAGTTTCACTCAGTGAGTTAAAAATCAAATCCATCTTCTTTACCAACAGAAGGTCTCATAAAGAATATTTCTTGTTGATTTTTTTTATTTTTAGAAAGAAGAATTACACCCTAAACATGGTATCTTATATCACCCTTCTTTTATGTTATTTGGAAAAACATAGAGATTTAGTTTTATTTCTAGTCACTTTACAGTCAGATCTTTCAAATGTCTGTTTTTGAAATAAAGTTATGCTACCCCTGCAAAGGAGCTCCTTTTTTCCCCAACTAACCATTAAGTTCAATGTCATGGACTGAGAAAGTTCAGGTAGTGCAAAGATCCTAGTCTGTGGTCATAGCACTAGGGTTTCAGTTCTGCCTGCCATTTTCCCAGCTCAGGTTTCCTCATCTGCATCTATACAGCAATGCTGCTAAGAGAATTAAATGAAATAAGTATATTTTATGAACTATAACATACCATTCAAGTTATAATCGTGGTTACCTTTGAGACCCTTCCTATAGATGTCTTTGAAACAGGGATTTATTTGATATGATCCTTTATTCATTGATTTGTACTTATTCACTAATTTAACACTTACTGAATGCCCACTGTATATCAGACACTGTTCTTGATGCTAGAGACACAAGAGTAAATAAAGTCAACCAGTCATTACCTCCACAGCCCTTACATTCTAATAGAGACCATTAAACTCTAAAATCCTACCCTTTAGAGACTTTTGCTAAGAAATTGCCCTTTTAGGAGTCTGTTCTATTCTGGTTTATGGAGAGTCACACATGCACTCATTTTTCATTCACTCAGATTATTGGGCATCTCCAATGTGTTGGAATTTGCTATGGATGTATTCATAAAAGTAATGGTCCCTTGGGGGGCGGAGCAAGATGGCGGAGGAGTAGGAGACCTAGATTTCGTCTGGTCTCAGGAATTCAGCTGAATAGGGATCAAACCATTCTGAACACCTACGAACTCAACAGGAGATCGAACAGGAGAGTAGCAACAACTCTCTGAACAGAAAAGTGACCACTTTCTGGAAGGTAGGACGTGCGGAGAAGTGAATCCGAGGCGATATTCGGGAGGATAGACGGCGGGGGAGGGGCCTCCGTCGGCCGCTTCTGGCAAGTGCTAGAGCCGCGGAGCACAAAATCGGACCTTTTAGAAGTTGGCTCCGTGGAGGGACGTCGCTGCAGTGGCTAAGCGGGGGGTGGAATCCTCCCGGGACAGTGTGGTCTCAGGACCCTTGGGGTCACAGAGAGACCGGGGGTGCCTGAGTGCGCCAGAGCTCCCAGGTATTGGAGCGGGGAAGCCGGCTGCAGAGACGGAGCAGAGTCGCGGGCTCTCAGCTCGGGGTTGCCATAAACTGTGATCTGCGGCCCAGTCGGGGCACGGCTCCTCCAGCAGGGACCCAGCAGGCGGCAGATCCGGGGAGACTTCCCTTCCTTCCCGGGGAGGAGCGGTGCGGGAACGCACTGCAGGGATCTGCTGGGTTTGGAGACTCTGCGCGGGGTCGGGTGCCAGAGATAGCAACGCTCGGTCACAGGCCGGGTGAGCACGGAGTGCGGCCAGAGACCGGGGACACGGGAGTGACTGCTTTTCTCTGGGGGCACACTGAGGAGCGGGGCCCCGAGTTCTCAGCTCCTCCGGGTGGAGATTGGGAGGCCACCATTTCTGCCCTGGTCCTCCAAGGCTGTACGGAGAGCTTGCAGGGAACAAAAGCTCCTGAGAGCAAACCGGAGCAGCTTCCTTAGCCGGGACCCACAAGGGCGGGGCAATTCCGCCTGCGGCAAAGACATTTGGAAACCACAGCAACAGGCCCCTCCCCCCAGAAGATCAGCACAAACAGCCAGCAAGCCAAGACCAAGTTGATCGATCAAGGAGAACGGGAGAACTCCAGCGCTAGGGGAATACTGCACATAGATTCATGGCAAAAAAAAAAAAAATTTTTACCATGATTCATTATTTCATCAAAGTTAATTTTTGTTGACTGTTTTTTTTTTATTTTTCTTTTTCCCTTTTTTTAACCAACATCTTATCAATCCCTTTTTAAAAAAAAAAAAAAAACATTTTTCATTTTTCATTTTTAGAGTCATATTTTATCCCTTCATAGTAGTTACCCTTATTTTTGGCATATATATATAAGTTGTTCTCTCTTTAAAATTTTGAGGTACAGTTTCTTCTAACAGATCAAAATATACCCTAAATCACTAGTGTATGGCTTTGTTCTAGTCTCCTGCCTGATCACATTCTCTCCCTTTTTCCTTTTTTTTTTTCTTTTCTTAAATCTTCTTTCTTTTTTCAAACAACTTATCTTACCAAGTCCTTTTATAAAACCTTTTATAATTTTCATCTTTACAGTTATCTTCCATCCCTTCATTGTATCAACCCTTATTTTGTACATATATGTCTTTCTTCCTTTAAAATTTTAGGAGGCACTTTTTTCTAACAGACCAAAATACGCCCAAAATCTAGTGTGTGGCACTGATCTATGCACTAGCCTGATCATATTTGATCATATTCTGCTTTTTTTGTATTGTTTTGTTTTTGTTTTTATCTTTTTTTTTTCTCTTTTTTTCTCTTTCTTTTTTCTTTCTTTCCCTTTCTTTTCCCCTGGTTTCAGGTCTTTTCTGATTTGTATACAGTATATTTGCTGGGGACGTTGTAAACCTGTTAGCATTTCGTTCTCTCATTCATCTATTCTCCTCTGGACAAAATGACAAGACGAAAGAAATCACCTCAGCAAAAAGAACAAGAGGTACTACCATCAGCCAGGGACCTACTCAATACAGACATTAGTATGATGTCGGACCTAGAGTTCAGAATCATGACTTTAAAGATACTAGCTGGGCTTGAAAAAAGCGTGGAAGTTATTAGAGAAACCCTTTCTGGAGAAATAAAAGAACTAAAATCTAACCAAATCGAAATCAAAAAGGCTATTGATGAGGTGCAATCCAAAATGGGGGCACTAACTGCTAGGATAAATGAGGCAGAAGAGAGAATCAGCGATATAGAAGACCAAATGATGGAAAATAAAGAGGCTGAGAAAAAGAGAGAGAAACAACTACAGGATCACGAGGGCAGAATTCGAGAGATAAGTGATACGATAAGACGAAACAACATTAGAATAATTGGGATCCCAGAAGAAGAAGAAGAGAGAGAGAGGGGGGCAGAAGGTATATTGGAGCAAATTATAGCAGAAAACTTCCCTAATGTGAGGAAGGAAACAGGCATTAAAATCCAGGAGGCACAGAGAACCCCTCTCAAAATCAATAAAAATAGGTCAACACCCCGACATCTAATAGTAAAACTTACGAGTCTCAGAGACAAAGAGAAAATCCTGAAAGCAGCTCGGGAGAAGAGATATGTAACCTACAATGGTAGAAACATTAGATTGGCAACAGACCTATCCACAGAGACGTGGCAGGCCAGAAAGGACTGGCAAGATATCTTCAGAGCACTAAACGAGAAAAATATGCAGCCAAGAATACTATATCCAGCTAGGCTATCACTGAAAATAGAAGGAGAGATAAAAAGCTTCCAGAACAAACAAAAACTAAAGGAATTTGCAAACACGAAACCAGCCCTCCAAGAAATATTGAGAGGGGTCCTCTAAGCAAAGAGAGAACCTAAAAGCAGCAAAGAGCAGAAACGAACACAGACAACAGACAGTTAACAGTCACCTTACAGGTAATACAATGGCACTAAATTCATACCTTTCACTAGTTACCCTGAATGTAAATGGGCTCAATGCCCCAATCAAAAGACACAGGCTATCAGATTGGATTAAAAAACAAGACCCATCAATATGCTGTCTCCAAGAGACTCATTTTAGACCCAAAGACACCCCCAGATTGAGAGTGAGGGGGTGGAAAACCATTTACCATGCTAATGGACACCAAAAGAAAGCTGGGGTGGCAATCCTTATATCAGACAAACTAGATTTTAAAACAAAGACTGTAATAAGAGATGAGGAAGGACACTATATCCTACTTAAAGGGTCTATCCAACAAGAAGATCTAACAATTGTAAATATCTATGCCCCGAACATGGGAGCAGCCAATTATATAAGGCAATTAATAACAAAGGCAAAGAAACACATTGACAACAATACAATAATAGTGGGGAACTTTAACACCCCCCTGACTGAAATGGACAGATCATCTAAGCAAAAGATCAACAAGGAAATAAAGACTTTAAATGACACACTGGACCAAATGGACTTCACAGACATATTCAGAACATTCCATCCCAAAGCAACGGAATACACATTCTTCTCTAGTGCCCATGGAACATTCTCCAGAATTGATCACATCCTAGGTCACAAATCAGGTCTCAATCGGTACCAAAAGATTGGGATCATTCCCTGCATATTTTCAGACCACAATGCTTTGAAACTAGAACTCAACCACAAAAGGAAAATCGGAAAGAACTCAAATACATGGAGGCTAAAGAGCATCCTACTAAAGAATGAATGGGTCAACCAAGAAATTAAAGAAGAATTAAAAAAATTCATGGAAACCAATGAAAATGAAAACACAACTGTTCAAAATCTTTGGGATACAGCAAAAGCAGTCCTGAGAGGAAAGTATATAGCAATACAAGCCTTTCTCAAGAAACAAGAAAGGTCTCAAATACACAACCTAACCCTACACCTAAAGGAGCTGGAGAAAGAACAGCAAATAAAGCCTAAACCCAGCAGGAGAAGAGAAATCATAAAGATCAGAGCAGAAATCAATGAACTAGAAACCAAAAGAACAGTAGAACAGATCAACGAAACTAGGAGCTGGTTCTTTGAAAGAATTAACAAGATTGATAAACCCCTGGCCAGACTGATCAAAAAGAAAAGAGAAATGACCCAAATCAACAAAATCATGAATGAAAGAGGAGAGATCACAACCAACACCAAAGAAATACAAACAATTATAAGAACATACTATGAGCAACTCTATGCCAGCAAATTAGATAACCTGGAAGAAATGGGTGCATTCCTAGAGATGTATCAACTACCAAAATTGAACCAGGAAGAAATAGAAAACCTGAACAGACCTATAACCACTAAGGAAATTGAAACAGTCATCAATAATCTCCCAAGAAACAAAAGCCCGGGGCCAGATGGCTTCCCAGGGGAATTCTATCAGACATTTCAAGAAGAATTAATACCTATTCTCCTGAAACTGTTCCAAAAAATAGAAATGGAAGGGAAACTTCCAAACTCATTTTATGAGGCCAGCATTACCTTGATCCCAAAACCAGACAAAGACCCCATCAAAAAAGAGAATTACAGACCAATATCCTTGATGAACATGGATGCAAAAATTCTCACCAAAATACTAGCCAATAGGATCCAACAGTACATTAAAAGGATTATTCACCATGACCAAGTGGGATTTATTCCTGGGCTGCAAGGCTGGTTCAACATCCGCAAATCAATCAACGTGATACAACACATTAACAAAAGAAAGAACAAGAATCATATGATCCTCTCAATAGATGCAGAAAAAGCATTTGACAAAGTACAACATCCTTTCTTGATCAAAACTCTGCAGAGTATAGGGATAGAGGGTACATACCTCAATATCATAAAAGCCATCTATGAAAAACCTACAGCGAGTATCATTCTCAATGGGGAAAGGCTGAGAGCCTTTCCCCTAAGGTCAGGAACACGGCAGGGATGTCCACTCTCACCACTGCTATTCAACATAGTATTAGAAGTCCTAGCCACAGCAATCAGACAACAAAAAGAAATCAAAGGCATCCATATCGGCAAAGAGGAAGTCAAACTCTCACTCTTTGCAGATGATATGATACTGTATGTGGAAAGCCCAAAAGACTCCACCCCAAAACTGCTAGAACTCATACAGGAATTCAGTAAAGTAGCAGGATATAAAATCAATGCACAGAAATCAGTGGCATTCCTATACACCAACAACAAGACAGAAGAGAGACAAATCAAGGAGTCTATCCCATTCACAATTGCACCCAAAACCATTAGATACCTAGGAATAAATCTAACCAAAGAGGCAAAGGATCTGTACTCAGAAAACTATAAAATACTCATGAGAGAAATTGAAGAAGACACAAAGAAATGGAAAAACGTTCCATGCTCATGGATTGGGAGAATCAACATTGTGAAGATGTCAATGCTACCTAGAGCAATCTACACATTCAATGCAATCCCCATCAAAATACCATCCACTTTTTTCAAAGAAATGGAACAAATAATCCTAAAATTTGTATGGAACCAGAAGAGACCCCGAATAGCCAGAGGAATACTGAAAAAGAAAAGCAAAGCTGGCGGCATCACAATTCCGGACTTCCAGCTCTATTACAAAGCTGTCATCATCAAGACAGTATGGTACTGGCACAAAAACAGACGCATAGATCAATGGAACAGAATCGAGAGCCCAGAAATGGACCCTCAACTCTATGGTCAACTTATTTTTGACAAAGCAGGAAAGAATGTCCAATGGCAAAAAGACAGTCTCTTCAACAAATGGTGTTGGGAAAATTGGACAGCCACATGCAGAAGAATGAAACTGGACCATTTCCTTACACCTCACACAAAAATAGACTCCAAATGGTTGAAAGACCTAAATGTGAGACAGGAGTCCATCCAAATCCTAAAGGAGAACACAGGTAGCAACCTTTTCGACCTTAGCCGCAGCAACTTCTTCCTAGAAACATCGCCAAAGGCACGGGAAGCCAGGGCAAAAATGAACTATTGGGATTTCATCAAGATAAAAAGCTTTTGCACAGCAAAAGAAACAGTCCACAAAACCAAAAGACAACCGACAGAATGGGAGAAAATATTTGCAAACGACATATCAGATAAAGGGCTAGTATCCAAAATCTATAAAGAACTTATCAAACTCAACACCCAAAGAACAAATAATCCAATCAAGAAATGGGCAGAAGACATGAACAGACATTTCTCCAAAGAAGACATCCAAATGGCCAACAGGTACATGAAAAAGTGCTCAACATCGCTCAGCATCAGGGAAATCCAAATCAAAACCTCAATGAGATACCACCTCACACCCGTCAGAATGGCTAAAATTAACAAGTCAGGGAACGACAGATGTTGGCGGGGAGGTGGAGAAAGGGGAACCCTCCTACACTGTTGGTGGGAATGCAAGCTGGTGCAACCCCTCTGGAAAACAGTATGGAGGTTCCTCAAACAGTTGAAATTAGAGCTACCGTTCGATCCAGCAATTGCACTACTGGGTATTTACCCCAAAGATACAAATGTAGGGACCCGAAGGGGTACGTGTACCCCAATGTTTATAGCAGCAATGTCCACAATAGCCAAACTGTGGAAAGAGCCAAGATGCCCATCGACAGATGAATGGATAAAGAAGATGTGGTATATATACACAATGGAATATTATGCAGCCATCAAAAGGAATGAGATCTTGCCATTTGCAACGACGTGGATGGACCTGGAGGGTGTTATGCTGAGTGAAATAAGTCAATCAGAGAAAGACATGTATCACATGACCTCACTGATATGAGGAATTCTTAATCTCAGGAAACAAACTGAGTGTTACTGGAGTGGTTGGGGGTGGGAGGGATGGGATGGCTGGGTGATAGACATTGGGGAGGGTATGTGCTACGGTGAGCGCTGTGAATTGTGCAAGACTGTTGAATCACAGATCTGTACTTCTGAAACAAATAACGCAACATATTTTAAGAAAAAAGGAAAAGAAGAAGATAACAGGAGAGGAAGAAAAGGGGAGTATGTCAGAGGGGGAGACGAACCATGAGAGATGATGGACTCTGAAAAACAAACTGAGGGTTCTAGAGGGTAGGGGGGTGGGGGGATGGGTTAGCCTGGTGATGGGTATTGAGGAGGGCACGTTCTGCATGGAGCACTGGGTGTTATGAACAAACAATGAATCACGGAACACTGCATCAAAAATAATGATGTAATATATGGTGATTAACATAACAATAAAAAATTTAAAAAAAAAAAAAAAGTAATGGTCCCTTCCCTTAAATGGCTTAATCTAGTAGGTGAAATAATAATCCAGCAACACTACTATAAGAGAAAAAGAAAGAGGAGCTCCTAAGAAGGAGCATCCAGCCCATGCCAGGACGTCTTATCCTCTCAGAGGTGATAATATCTAAGGCCAGGTCTTGAAGGACTAACAGGATTGGTGAGGGAGCGGTCAGACAGGCACTGTGGCAGATAACTGTCAGGATAAGTAGTTCCTATGGTCATTTGAGCAGCTGCAGGTGAGAACCTTGTGGCATGGGACTATGCAATACAGGGCATTCAAATAAAATCCTCTACAAATTTTGGGAGGGGTTCTCCTTTGTATCCTCCCCAATAATAAAGTACTTAGCAATCTCAGTTTAAAATTATTATCATCGGGATTTAAAACCTTGGGGGTTGACATGCTAAGTAAATGCCTTACTTCATATTCTAACTGAAGGACTGAATAGGGAGTCAGAATATTCTTGGTTAAGTCAGAAAGGCCTTTTTGACACTATCTTTGCTTGGTAAGACCAGGCAGGTTTTTCACTACAGAACTGTCTTTGATGTTTGTCTTGATACACACTTCTAAATGACTGACCTATAGTTTCTTATAATTCCCTTGACCAATAGAAACGGAACTGGAGCAGAGCTAAGGATGCTAAAGGAGAGTATATAGATTCAGCTGTACGTTTGGACAGCGGTAGTGACTAGAGCAATTCTAATGCCATTCACTCATCAGGTATTTTTCATTTCCAGTTTAGCCGATTCACACTGTATTACTTGAAAAGCTGCTGATTAACCTTGTATCCTTGGTTCTACCATTAGTTGAACTGCATACTTATTTGGGCAAAATATTATTTTTGTATAATTGCCCCAACTATATTTTTGTATACTTTTTACTCATCTTAGGATTCTACACGTCTTGCATGTTGTAAAAGCTAGATACTGTAAAACTGTAGAGTGACCAAAATTTATCTTGCATTATGTCCGGATTCTAATGTGGTTCTAATGCCCTTTCATGGCCTGTGTATGCTGGACTAAGGATTATCAAGAGTGTGGTGTTGGTAGAAATCTGACAGCTTTATTCCCTTCTTCAAAAAGACAGAATTATCTCATTTTTTTTTTTATGGGAACATGGGCAGTAATCACCCATTGGTTTGCTGACTGAATGTAAAACATGCCTTTGTTATGACTCTGGCTTCGGTAAAAGTGTCACCCTTTGATTCAAACTTGAAGGGCCAGATTAAGCTAGTTAAGCTTGGCACTGAGTCTTGAAATAAATCACTAACCCCATAAAGTATTCAATGAGGGGTATGGTTTTAAGATAAGAAAGATCCTCTTCCCCATTCCTCTCTGTGGAGATGACTGTCATCCCTTCATCTGAAGTGTTAAGAATTGTCTTGGGTTGTGTCATTTATCATAAGAACTGGTTCTTGCTGCTCTTTCCAGGACTTCTCCTTTATTATCGATTGATCTGACACCCCCACATTTTACTGATATAATTTGTTCCATCCAGATCCTCTGAACCACGATGATTAGGTTTCTTTCTCAATTCAGTACATTCTGGGATTTAAAACTCCCTTGTTATTGACATAGTACACCAAAAACTATGGCACCAGAGCAGAGAGCATTTGTCACAGCAGAAAAGATCACCAATGCAGGACATTTGGACTGGACAGAGAGCTATAATACTCCACTGACAGTGCCAACATTTGGAGGAGACAAAACCTTTAGTGAGAATCATCTGATGAAGAGCTATCACTGCAAGGCCATGTTTCTACAGTGATATCACCAAGATGGCAGAATAGGAGCTTCCAGCTTCTGTCACCCTACAAAGATCAACTAGACAGATATCCGGGAACAAAAACGGCATTGGGAGAGCTTTGGAAAGAGAACTTCCCAATTAGAAGCAGTTCCCTTCATGGGGAAAGGGAGAGTGAGGTGAGTTATCAGGCTCCCCAGCCTTTTTGGATACTGCACAAAGAACCCACTTCATTTTCACCCCAGGCACAAGCAAAGCTGAGATGAATAGCTAGGAACAAAGAAGAAAAGTAGGAGCTACCTGAAGTGCCAGAAGTGACTGCATTTCCCAATGACCAGCTCTGCAGACAATCCCATTGGCTTTCACTACTGAAGAAACCCACAGCCAGAACAGCTGCTATGGACCCCTCTGCAAATTTCACTGGTTTTTTGCCTGAGACATTCATATTTACTGATGTTAGACACTTGAGTCACTCCTTCATTCTTCCCGCCCCACCACTGGAGCCTAGGACCCATACAAGCAGCTAATCCAGGCCTCTGCAGCTGCCTGAGTATAAGATGACAGCTTACACTCAGGCAGCTGACCCCCATTGTCATGTGCACAACCATAGCAAAATCCTGCAGCCACAGAAATATGCTGATAGCCAAGGCCCCCACAGCCTCTTTTGGGTCTGGATTCAGCCCTGTCTCCAATCATTGGCCTGCACCACTGGCCTCACCTGCAACTAGCCAAAACCACCGTCCAGCTGTCCAACTGCATGCCTTTACCCAACCCTCATCACTGGCATCCACTGCAATTCCCACTCTCATGGGGAGACTATGCAGCCACAGTTAGTTCAACATATGAAAACCAATTAGTGTGATGTACTAATAGAAGGAAAGACAAAAATCATATAATCACGTCAATAGATGCAGAAAAAGCATTTGACAAAATTCAACATCCATTTGATAAAAACTCTCAACAAACTTGGTATGGAAGAATTATACCTCAACATAAGAAAGTCCATATATGGCAAACCCACGCTAACATCATACTCAATGATGAAAGGTTGAAAACTATCCCTATAAGATCAGGAATGAGAAAAGAGTGCCAACTCTCACCACTAATATTCAACATAGTACTGAAAATCTTAGACAAAGCAATTAGGCAAGAAAAAGGAAAGGCATCCAAATTGTAAAGAAGTAAAATTGTTTCCACTAATGACATGATCTTACATAGAGAAAATTATAAAGATTTCAAAAAACTTGTTAGAACTAATCAATGAATGCAGTAGTTTCAGGATAAAAAGAATTAACAAACAAAAATTGGCTGCATTTGTACATACTATCATTGAATTGCCTGTAAAAGAAATAGAGAAAATAATCCCATTTATAACAGCATCAAAAATAATAACTAGGAATATACTTAACCAAGAAATGGAAAAAATCCATACACCAAAAAAATATAAGACACTGATGAAACAAATTGCAGACAACACAGATAAATGGAAAGATACCCATGTTCATGAATTGGAAGAGTTAATACTGTTAAAACATCCATACTACCCAAAGCTATCTATGGATTCAATGCAATCTCTATCAAAATTCCAATGCATTTTTCATAGAAATAGAAAAAAAAAATCCTAAAATCTGTATGGAACCACAAAAGATCCTGAACAACCAAAGCAATCTTAAAAGCTAAAAACATCATACTTCCTGATTTCAAACTATATTACAAGTTATAATCATCAAAACAATATGGCACTGGCATAAAAACAGACACATAGTTTGAAACCAGGCTTTCAAACCATATGATTTCACTTATATGTGAAATCCAAAAAACAAAACAAATAAAACAGACTCAGATATAGGAAATAAACTGTTGGTTATCAGAGGGGGAAGGAGTTGGGAGGGGTAGAATGAAATAGGTGAAGGGGATTAAGAGGTACAAACTTTTAGTTCTAAAATGAAGTTGTGGGGATGTAATATACAGCATAGGGAACATAGTTAATAATATTGTAATAACTGTGTGATGACAGATGGTAACTAGACCTATGGGGATCATTTTATAATGTGTAAAAATATCGATTCACTGGGGCGCCTGCGTGGCTCAGTCGTTAAGCGTTTGCCTTTGGCTCAGGTCATGATCCCAGGGTCCTGGGATCGAGCTCCACATCGGGCTCTCTGCTCAGTGAGAAACCTGCTTCTCCCTCTTCCTCTGCCTGCCGCTCTGCCTACTTGTGCTCTCCCTCTGTCAAATAAATAAATAAAATTAAAAAAAATCGAATCACTATGATACACAATTGAAACTAATAGAATATTGTATGTCAACCATATTTCAATTAAAAAAAAAGACACATAGATCAGAGGAACAGAATCAAGATCTCAGAAACAAACACATGCATACATTGTCAACTAACATTTGACAAGGGAGCCTAGAATACTAAATGGAGGAAGGACAGTCTCTTCACCAAATGCCGTTGAGAAAACAGGATAAATACATGCAAAGGAATGAAACTGCACCCTATCTTACACCACTCAAAAAAAAAGATTAACTCAAAATGGATTAAGGACTTAAATCTAAGTCTTGAAACTAAGACTCCTAGAAGAAAACACAGGGCCAAAGCTCCTTGCTACCTTGGCAATGATTTTTAAAGCACAGGCAACAAAAACAAAAATAAACAAGTGGAACAACATCAAACTAAAAGCTTCTGCATAGCAAAAGAAACAATCAACAAAATTAAAGTGTCTACCTGACACTTAGGCACCTAAGAATTGGAGAAAATATTTCCAAGCCATATATCTGATAAAAGGTTAATATTCAAATTACATAAGGAACTCATACAACTCAAAAGCAAAAAAATAAACAATCTGATTAAAAAGTGGGCAGAAGACATGAATATGTTTCCAAAGAAGACATATAAATGACCAACAAGTACAGGAAAATGTGCTCAGCATCACTAATTGTCAGAGAAATGCAAATCAAAACCATAATGAGATATTACCTCATACCTGCTAGAATGGCTGTTATCAAAAAGACAAGAGATAGCAAATGCTGGTGAAGGTGTGGAGAAAAGGCAACCCTAGCACTTTATTGTTGGGAATGTGAGTTCCAGGGGTCTAATGTATAGCATGGTTTCTATAGTTAATATATCGTATACTTGAAAGTTTCTATGAGTAGGGCTTTGATGTTCTTACCATAACAATAACAACAAATTACATAAGGCAAAGTATATGTTAACCAACCTGGTTGTAGTAAATATTTCACAATATACATGTGTATCAAATCATCACATTGTAACTTAAAAAATGTTATCAATTATATCTCAGTAAAGCTGGGGGAAAAGAATATAAATGATTAGCAAACTTCTTAACAGTGTGCAAAGGCAGGTCTTGAAATTTTTCGCAAAATACTTGAAATACCCCTTAGATAAAATTATTAATAAAAGCTGGAATTGTAGTCTATGAGGAGAAAAAAAGAGAGACTAGTTTCTGCCAACTAAAACTTGGCATGGTGCCGAGTAACAAAGGCATGGAATTAGCCGTTATGCCACAGTAGAATAAAATGGAACAAGAGCAATGTAGGATATATAGACGTGGGTCTGAACTAGAGCAGCATGATTCTTTTAGTCCCTCTAGTGAATGGTTATCATCTGTTCCTCCCTGAGGAAAAACTAGAAATTTAGATCAGATCTCATCATACATCCCTTAGTTTTCTCACGGAGGGTGTGTTAGTTTTCATTGTTGTAACACATTACCACAAACTTGGTGGCTTAAAACACTATAAACTTACTAACTAACAATTCTGACAGTCATAAGTCTGGGGCCGTGTTCTTTCTGGAAACTCTAAGGGAGACTATTTCCTTGCCTTTTTCAGCTTTTAGAAGCTGCCCGCATACTCCAACCCCTGCTTCTATCTTCACGTCTTCCTGGGTGATTCTGACCCTCCTATTTCCTCTCACAACATTTATGATCACACTGGGCTCACTTAGACAAGTAGGATAACCTCCCAATTTCAAAATCCTTAGTCACATGTGCAAAGGGCTTTTTACTACAGAAGCTAATGTATTCACAGGCTCCAAAGACTAAGACTTAGACTTATCTTTGAGGGCCATTATTCAGCCTACCACCGTGGAGTGAACTCTCAGTTCTTTTCAGACTGAGGATTAGTTAGGAAGAGTCAATGAATCGTTCTTGTCACCCTTATAATCCACTGTGGCTCCACCTGACTCGGATTTGCTTGTGGTGTCCAAGAGTCAAATCTGAGTAAGCAACATCCCACGTAAAATTGTTTTAGTAAGATTTTTTTAAAATCTAAATCTCATGTGTGAATATATTCCTTCATTCAAGTCACTGATAGAAATTTTGAACTGCCAAGGACAGATCCATGTTCTAGTCAAATGAAGATGCAGCTCATTAAATATTAAACAACAGCTATTAGACAAGTTATTAATTCATCTAATAATCCATGAAGTGTTTTAAGCATTTTATCCTAAATAACATGAAAGAAAAAAATAACCAAATTCTACATTTAAATCAACAGGTACTAAACCAATGATACTTTCCTACTTTAAAATGACAGGAAATCAACATGTTTCACTCATACTTGGTGAATGCGTATTGGCTCCTAGTGATCATCACATTCTCCTCTAAAAGTGCACAAGCCTTCTACTTAAAATTTAATCCCAAATGCTGATAAAAATTAAAATTCAGTTGTTTAGTTAATACTTTCTGGCATTAACAGGTCTCCCTTTAAAAAGTGAAACGGCATATGCAAATCTCAGGTTTCTTACACCCCTCACTGATGCCATGGACCTATACCAACTTCTTATTCTACATAGTTAGAATAATCATTTGGTCATCTCTTTCTCTCACTCTAAAGCTTAACCCCATTCACTTGACCTGTGCTTTAGGCTTCTCAGTGTTTTTCTTATACTTCTGTCATCCTTTTATATTTATCTTTTATTTTAGGTCTATGTCTTTTATAAAAGTTTTTTATACACTGGATGTAGAATGGAATACCTATGCAACTACATTGTTTTCCTCAGATGCCTTTCCTTTCGCCTTTCTCTTTGAACTTTCCAAAACTTCTGTACAGTCCAAATTACATGTAGAGAGCTTTCCACCCTTCATCTATTTTCCCTTTCAGAGTCAAGGAAGCATTTTAACAATTGGCTTTTAAAGTCTAGGGCACATGAATAACTAAGCCCAGTGTTCCTTTTCTTTGGTATTAGGCATTTACTATTATATTAATTATCAGTTTTTCCTTCTAGTTTCCTTCAAGTCTAGGATGGTATTTGCCTATATTAAATCTTTTACTTTCTCAGTAATAAATCACCTCATAGTCAAAAATTTATTAGATGCCCTCCTTTTGACCAAATTAGACTTCCAACAGATTTCGAGAGAGCTGAAGTCTCCTGAAACACCAATATCTACCTTTAGAAGCTGGCATTATAACAAGCTTATTTTGCCTGCTGAGGAAGTCTGTGAAACAACACCTATTATCATTTCAATTTAGTTATCTTTCTGTATCATCCTACTGCCCCTTGCCCTGCTTATGAACTCAAGTTCATGAATTTGCATACAGTTGATATTTTTCATAGGAGGAGCTTCTCTACCTATTTCTAGTTGCTACATTCCTGTCTAGAATCTAAAAACATCAAACGTCTTAATGCCTAAAATTGTGTTTACTTCCTTGACAACATATCAGGTTCAATTTATTACCCATTTGGGGTCCTAATTACTTATCAGTTTAAGGCCCAAGTATCTTTTAGGATGTTTCTATGCTGCTTTCACTTGATAATCCCTGGTCACAATAATCATTTCTAAAAAGAGGTACCACTGCATACACCTGACGTTAAATAGAATCTGCACACACACGCAGACATCCCGCAAAGCCTACCAATGAGAAATAAATTCTGGCACATTTGCCCGGTGGAATATCATGGCTTTATAAAATAACAAGTTTGTGGGTGATGTTGACACATGGAAATAACCACAGCCCTGCATATATATGGGAAATGTTATAAGCAGCAGATCACCACACTGATTCCAACTATGTAAAAATGAATACATGTAAATTAACCACAATTAGAACATTTGGAGAATGTAAATAGTTGGTGCTTAGTCTTCAATAGCAGCCTCAAGGAATCAAGATTTTAAAACTGCAACTAAGTAACCAAGAAGTCCATATCATATATGTACAACAAGACAAATTTATATAGTTGAAGTCCAATGTAATCATTAGGTTGACTCAGATGTAATAGTTGAATCACGGAAATTCTTGTGAAGTAACTGGGACCAAAGGAGAAAAAATAATTCACCTTTTATTTTTAATCTCTTATATGTATGTGTGTGCACACATGCGTGCACGTGTGTGTGTGTATCCGGAAAGATCAAAGATTTTAATTGGAGGGTTCATGAACTCCTAAATTTCTCAAATGCAGCCAAAATTAACCTGCATCACACATCAGACTCATTTGGTGTTTTTTGTTTGTTTGTTTGTTTGTTTTGTTTTGTTTTGTTTTGTTTTTACATTAAAGGGCATGCCTGGTCCCCTCCAGGCTACACCAATCTTTGTTGACATTCACCTGAGCTGATTCATAGGCATCTTAAGTTTTAAGAACTATAACATTATCATGAAAGATAACAAGGGATCCATTAACTCCAAATCCTGAGTATATGATCATTTCTCATGGTTGTCATTAGATTTTTAAAGGCTGGATGGAGCCAAGAGAAATTTTGAGATACCTCTCTCACAAGCATACTTTTCTACGATAGATGTAGTTAAGTTACACTTTGAGAGATAAGAAAGAACCCTCATCCCCAACTTCCTTTTGAAGAGCAACAGTTTTCAAGGTATATTTGAGAAACAATCCTTTTCCATTTTTTGGCTCAGATAAGATATACTAATGGAATGAACCAACTGAAAGACCTATTTACCACACAGACTGATCAAGTTCAGAATTTGATTTGACATTAACAGGCCTGATTTTCTCAAATGAGAAGCCCTGGTATTTAGTAATGTAGAATGTAAGTTATGCCTACAATCTACAGATCTAAAAACCTTTCCATAATTAATGCAAAGATTAGGCAGTAATCTGTGTCACTGAGGATATCAAGAGTTTTTCTTTTAGAAACGGCAATTCTTAGATAGCAGATATCTTTAGCACAACCAAATCTATGGCTCTGAAAATGACCAAGTTTTGTTCCAAGTTACATTGAGACTATGAACTTCAAGCTTAATAATGATGCTGTGATGGGAACAACTTTGAGGGGAGAGAGTGACCATATTTTGTATTTGGAGGCCAGTGAATAGTCTATGGTAGGCTGAAAAACGGAATCACAATATGTTACAGTTCTTAACATCAAGTAGAGTCCATTTTCCAACTCCTTATACTGGGTAATCTTATGACTTAATCTGACCAATAGAATTTAATCAATTCTGGCATCTGGGCTGCAGCTTCCATATTTGCCTTTGGAACACTCTACTTCCATGTAAAGAAACAGACTAAGCTACCAAATGAGATTGCATGGAGGAAAAGACCTGGCTTGCCAGCATCAAGGCCCTAGGCATGTGAATAAGACCATCTTAGACCTTCTGCCTGTGACGGAAAAAAAATATGACTGCAGCTGCATGAGTGACCTCAGGGAAGACCAGCAGAAAAATCACCCAGGTGATCCCAGCTAACACAGAATTTTGAGAAGTATGAAATCACTGTTATTTTAAGCCACTAAAATTTTGGAGTGTTTTGTTATGTAGCAATAAGTAACGCATGTTGCGACTTTATGTTAAGGAAGTAGGAATAAAAACATAGGAAGTCTTAGAATATATTTTAAAACAGTAACTTACTGCAGTAGACAAGACTATATGCTATCCAGATCTCCCTTCAAGGACTTGCTGTCCAGGGGTGGGGCATGCAGTTAGCAGACAGCCTCCAAATGTCAGCTCCTTCAGAGTTTATCTCAGCTGTTGAGAAATGCCTCTCCCAAGGTCATGCCTTTTCTAGGGCTGTCCATGTTCAGTGGCTGAATGAGATGGGAATACAAAGCCCCACCAATTTCAGTCCAAAAGATGAAATGCTGATGGGCATCTCTTGCTCAAGAGCTTCCCACTGGGTTTGCCCAAGGCTTCTAAGTAAGTTTGTGAGAATGGTTGTATTAGGGAGAGTTTCTTTGAGATGTAGACTGTGATGGCAGACATTAGCCCCTACCTGGCCAGCTTCTAGGTTCACTCTGATGAGGATCCCCATCATATTCCCTTGAGACTACTATTACAAGGTATGATGGGGAAATGATGAGGTAAGTCTCTACTTACTGGCCACTGGCTGCCATGTTCTTGCCAATTAGGCAAAGAAGGCAGTTCTCACTACTTACTTGGCCCCACTAGACTTTTCAGCTTTGTTACTCATAGCACAGGAGTGAAACAACAAATCAGACCCTGTCTTGAGACTTGCATTGATTTGTTTAAAAAACAGATTAGCTTTATCAGAATACTGAACTACCTACCAAGGTTTTTCAAATCATTTAATCTTCACAATGACTCCTTAAGATGTATTATTCTCATTTGAAAAAAGAAAAAAAAAACAACAACAACCTGAAACTGAGTTACTCAAGGTCTTATAGGTATTCAATGATACAGAAAGATTTTAAGCCTGGTCTGTCTGACTCTTTAACTCAATGTTCTTTCTGCTGGCTCACCGCCCTTACAGGGAGGGCTGAGCACTGACTGGAACAGGAGTATAATGTGCCTGAAGAGTGGGCATGGCCCAAAGGCCCACCATGTATAAGTCTCTTTGCTACAACTAAGTAAGAGAGGGAAAGGGAAAGACACAGGGAAAAGGAATGCACCAGAAAGGAAAGAAAAGTGGGGAGAGGATAATTAAACTAATCAACTCCACGGGAGGTAGAAGGAAGAGTGGCCATAACAGGAAAGGCTGTACAGAAGCGTATGAAGTCCTACAACAGTTGGGAGGAATGAATACAAGAGCCCCAAAACTCTGAATGTGAAGTGGTTGATTCTAGGACAAATAAGAAGTACCGCTTTATTGAGTGAGCGAAAAGAACTCATTATCCCATTGAAATAGTGGCTAAAAATATAAGAGTTATAAGAAAATTTCATGAGCATCAGATCTTTAATGATTTGGTGAAGGAACCCAAGAAATTTGGGGCGTGGCAGTGGAAAGAGAAACCCAAAATGCCCAGTTCCCATAGCCATCCCCTGGTCCTCAGCCAGTGGCAGAATTCTGCGTAGGATGGACCTTACCCTGCCCTAGTTTAGCATCTCCTATATTCATTTACCTCCTTCTGGGAGGAAGAATATGCTGCTTTGGCAAAATTTGTCCTGACGAGTCTTTGGATTCAATTTACAAACACTGAAAATAATCTCCGTTCTTTCTCCCTTAAAGACAGAGTTTGTATCCTTGTCTCAAGGTCGCTTTTTTGATGTGGTGTGGGTTAGGAGTATCCAGGGGCAGCTGAGCTCCTTCCTTCCTCGACTCCAGAGCAGCATCCCTATAAAGTCCAAACCCTCCTAACTTGGGTTTAATGCCTAGATTTTTTAACTATAAACCTCATTTCAGCCCCTAAATTGTGCCTGTGGTGAAGGGGGTTAAATTTTTCATTCTCCCTCTACCATTGGGAGTTCAATAGATTTTTGTTCTATCTTCATCTCCTGCCCCGCCCCTCTAGGGCTGAAGGCTTGAGGTTTAAGTCTCTCTTGAAGAAACGGCCATGCTTCATTTAATCCTGCTGCGGCCAGTCTGCTGTGGATGTCATGCTTCTGATGAGACATTAAATCAAGGTAAACATTAATCCCCCAGGCTGGAGCATCTACGAAGAGAAGAAAAATGTGGCTTCACCTCACAAGAAACACTACAGTCAATCTAGACCCTCTAGTTTGTTTCCCAGACTCCCCAATCTGAAGAATATATATAAAAATGCTCCCTCTGGAAATATATTAGAAGCCACATTTAATTTGGTGGGGAAATATTTTCGCAAATCTTGCCTGAATACAAATGCTTCTGATGAGTAGACAAAAATAAATACATTTGTGCATCAAAACAGAGTACTTCTGCTTACAACAAAGAAGACCACTATAACCTATATTCTTGCATGACCTGGGTGCAGTACAGTGTAACGGGATGCAGACTATATGGGCAATCCTGCAATCCAGTTAAATCACATAAAAAGAGCAAATCTGATTTGAGAAAAGACCAAGGAGGTGCAGGCTCAGGATTGCAATTTCAGACTATCTTTCTCTAAATGTTTTAATTTTTCATATTTTGTTCTAATTCACCTGGAACTTTGATGATCGTTAAGGATATATTTTTTTAAACTAATTTTACCAGCACCACTAATTGGAGAATTATTTTTAATTCTGACATAAAACATACATGCTAGGCCTGTATCTACAACCTCTATTCTGTTCTACTGCTTTGCCCATTGATTCCTACACCAGCACCACATTGATTTGATTATTGTGGTTTACTGTATGTTTTAATACCTTATACCCAAAGTCTATTTCATTTTTAAAATTTTCATTGCTATTCTCACCCATTTATTCTTCCACATCAAAAATTTATTTTGTCAAGTTCAAATAAATAAATCTCAATGGGATTTTCATTGAAATTGATTTGGAAAGAACGGACATATTGCCCTGAAATATATCTCCACCAGGTAAGTCCTTTCTTAAAATGTTTCTCATTTAACAATTGTGAGCAACACCATCTACATTAGTCAAGATTTTTTTTATTGCCAGAAATAGAAACTCAAGTCATCTTTAAAAGGGGGGAGGTGGAGCGCTAGATGCAATTAACCCCAAATTGATCATAGTTCTATATATAAACTCTAAAACTAAAGTGTTTAGGAAAGAAAAAAAAAAACAGGAAAATTTTCCGTGATCTTGGGTTTAGCAAAGTATTAGAGAGGACACAAAAAATATAAGCCATAAAATAAAAAAATTGATAAATTGAACTTGTTCAAAATTTAAAGCTTCTGTTCTTTGAAAAACACCTCTAAAAAAATTAAAAGTCATGTCACACACTGGAAGTAAATATTTGCAAAACATAAATTTGATAAAGGACTTGTATCCAGAATGTAATCCTCACAAAATAGTAAGAAGCAAGTAAACAATAAAAAATGCGCAAAAGATTTGATCAGACGTTCCACTAAAGATAAAGATATGTAAATGGCAAATGAGAATATGGAAAGATGCTTAACATCATTTTTCATTGAAATCACAATAAGATACTACTGCATACATATTAGAATTGGTCAAATTAAAATATATATATATACATCAAATGCTGGTGAGAAAGCAGAGCAATGGGAATTCTCATTCCTGGTGGTAATGCAAAATGGTACAGCCACTTTGGAATACAGTTTGGAAGTTTCTTGTCACATTAAATATATATTTACCATATAGCTCAGCAATCCTACACTTGTTTACCCAAGAGAAATGAAAACATAGGTCCATACAAAAACCTGTATGCAATTATTTATTGTGGCTTTCTGCATAATCACCAAAAGCTAGAAACAGTCCACATGCCCATGAGCTGATAAATGTACAAACTGTGATATATCCATACAATGAAATACTACTTAGCAATAAAAAGGAACAAACTATTAATACTTGCAACAATGAGGATGGATCTCAAATGCATTCAAGTGAAAGAAGCAATACTCAAAGGTTATACATACTTGCGGATTCCATTTACTTATCATTTTGGAAAAGGCAAAACTGTAGAGACAGGATAATAAATCAGTGGTTTCAAGGGAGAAGGGTGGAAGGAGACACACTACACAGAAGCATGATAGAACTTCCTGGGGTGACAGAAATATTCTGTATCTTGACTGTGGTGGTGACTATATAGTCTTTGCACATCAATCAAAATTCATGGAACTATCCATCTAAACAGGGTGAATTTTTAATGCATGTAAATCACACCCAAATAAGGATGTTTCAACAGGGGGAGAGGTATTTATTGGCTCATATTAAGAAGTTAAGAAGTCTGATGTTTTCTAGTTTCAGAGGTATTTGGGGCTGAGTACTTAAGCAAGGTCCTTAGCCATTTGTCTCTTGCCCTGCCTTCCTCCATGTTGACTTACTCTTCCAAGTGGCCCACCAGTCACTCCGATCTTTCCATCATCTTTATACTTCATAAACTCAGAATGAGATCCTCTCTCTTTTCCTGTAACAATAGCAATTCCCCCAGCAGGACACTGATTGGCCCTACTTAGGTCTCACACCCATCTCTAGTCAATGAATATCTGGGTGCTGGGGAACTAGATACTCTGGTCACCTTGAGTCATTTGCTCACCCCTGTGGCAGGAAAGATGGGCACATCAGAATTGCTTGGTGTGGTAGAGGAGCAGTTTCCAAAGGAAGGGGAGCCAGGCAGACAAAATAACAGATGTTCTGACACCCTCATTCTTGATTACCACATGTAAGTGATCTGTCTGCCGCTCTTGTTGTGTTCAACAATACACAGGCCTCCCTCCTGTGAGCTGTGTTCAAAGGGATCTGTACAGCATCTTTTAGCGATTTCCAGCTTGTAATTTTAGGTTCTCACTTGCAATACATCATCTGCTATGGATACGTCTCTTAACCTTCCCCCCTTTTTCCACATAAGCCCAACCCAGTGTCTGTGGGTTGGAATGTCTCCTCCATGCTGAGAGGCTGGCTTTAGGGCAGAATGCATTCAGCCCTTTCCAGTTGGTGATGTGACCTGCCATTTTGGTGACAGCAGTCCTAAGAAGTAACACTGCTGTCCCAATTTGCCTGATTCTCGGTGGATTCACCCAGCAGTTGCCCTGATACACGGCAAGAGAGGACAAGGTCAGCAGGCAAGTTGGACTGACTTGGATAATGAACCTCACCACACAAGCCTACCCCACGCACATGCCACGAAAGCTCTCTTTCAATTGCAAAAACTGATTATATTGTGTGTGATTTTTTCTTAGGCCCCTCAAAAAGCAGTTACACTTTTGGAAGAAACTTTAGAGACAACTTAGTACGAAAGTCGAATTTTACACGTGAGAGAACAGAAACCCTGAAAGCTTCTTGCCTGTGAGCTGGGACTACTAGAGCCTGCTTCTCCTTATTGACCTGTGCCTTCACCTCTACTTCCTGATGCTTCTCTTTTTCTGAGATTTCCTTCAGGTTAATGATCTGCTCTGAACATTTCTACCACAAATGAATGTAAATGTTTTGAAATGTAAATCAGTCAAGGTTGCCACCGACTTAGTAATAAATTATAATGTTAGTCTGTTATCCTGGGAGGATGTAGAATCTAGTGAGTTTGAATTTCAGCCCTGGTTATAAAAGTTATTAGCTGGGTGACCTTTGTAACTTACTCGACCTTTTTTCACCTATTAAAGGCAAGATAATAGTATCTGCTTCAGAGGGATATGCAGAATAAATAAGATTTTTAGACATTTAGCTTAACACCTAGTATGTAGTCCCTACTAAACAAAATTAGTTATCCTTTTCTCTTTGGTCTATGCTTCTGTCCTAGTCAATAGAGAAGGTTTAGAAAGTAGGGAAAAGCAAAGAATTTTCCAGACAGTGACACTAGAACAAAAAGAGTGATTTCATTTAATGCTGCTTTAAGAAAATAATGGTGATTAACATAACATAATAATAAAAAAAAAAAAAAAGAAAATAGTGGTCTCAGACTCCCTGCTCAGCGGGAAGCCTGCTTCTCCCTCCCACTCCCCCTGCTTGTGTTCCCTCTCTCGCTGTCTCTGTCAAATAAATAAATAAAATCTTTAAAAAAAATAATATAGTGGTCTCTATATTGCTGTGATAGATGTTAGGTGTTGGAACAGGCAGAGTGGGTGATTTTTTATTTGTTTGTTTATTTATTTGAGAGAGCACGCACACATGGAGGGGAGGGGGAGAGGGAGAGAGAGAATCTCAAGCAGACTCCCCACTGAGTGCAGAGTCTGATACGGGGCTTGATCTCACGACCCTGAGATCATAACCTGAGCCAAAAATCAAGAGTGGGATGCTTAACCGACTGAGCCACCGAGGCTCCCCCTCCCTTTTTTTAGTGATAGCTTTAGGACAAGAAAAGCTACTTTTTTATTTTGCTAGGTAATATTGAACCTTACTTTAGTATCTTGAACTCTGGGATGATACAGTGGAAAGAAGGTCAGTTCAGGATTTGGGCAGCTAAAGGGCAGAGAGGTCCAGGAAAGACTAACTAAAATGACACAAGAATGAAGGGTATAGAGGTATTCTTAGGTAAGGGAAGAAAAAGGAAATGGGAAGGCATCTTGGATTCAGACAGGTAAAGGGTCAAGTCTAAGGAGATCAGCTGAACAGACAGTTGGTATAGGTCAAGGGAGGATACAGTTGCAAGAACAAGTGGCAAGAATCAGAAAATTGACCATCTGAGTCTCACTTATGAGGATTTGGTTCAATAGGACTTTGGGTCATCTGATGGGAATTACTAACAGTGAGCCTGGGTTCCCCACTGCCACTAAGGCAAGAATTTTACACATGTCATGCCCAAGACTAAGACTGAGGTAGACTATGGCAAAATCTAGAGACAAGGTAAAGGGAGAAAGCATTTAGCTCATGATGGGTAGTGAGAAAACCACGTCCCATTTGTGAAGAAGTCCTTCACTGTTTTCTCATGACAACAGATCCATAGGACTTAGAAATAAAGAACAGGAAAGCATGATTGTGGGATTTATAGAGATATTTTGATACATGTGCCCAGAGGCATTTAACAAAATATGGCCTTGTTTTCAAAATTAAGAAATTAAGTGAATACATTAGTGATAAAGATGGCATCACAGTAAAACCCAACAGATACATTTATAAATCATTTTCAAGAATACTCTAAGGCTATTAGGGTACAGGTTATTTAGTCAAGTGGGAAGAATTCTTTCAAGTAACTTGCAGTTATTCTATGTAATTCAGAGATGAAAAACTCTATACAGTCATGGACAGTTTTGGAATTTTGGATTTGTAAGGATATATAAGGACCCTGAAAGGGATACCTTTATTGCCTGATATAGCAGAGTGTGTGTGTGTGTGTGTGTGTGTGGGTGTCTATTTCTGTGTTTAGTAGGTGGCAGGTAGAGGCATGGAGACTACTAAAAAAAAGTTGAGGGACTGAGTATGAAGCAATGGATATGATTTCAGCAATTACGGAAATCATCTGATGGTTTTCAAACTGTGATTTACACAGATCTGAAAACTCTGAGTTGGGATCTCAGTGAATGATCTAAGAATAAAAAGCAAGTTTAACTAGAAGTCCCTGTACTCATTTCAACCAAAGTGATTCTGCTTTTGACGTGTGTTATGGAGACTTGATTCCATAGTATACCTGAAACAAAGGACTCCAATATTTATCTCAGAAGAATTGTAGAGGATTTTCTAAATGGACAAAAATAGATTATTGGGAGTCCTGTTAAGTCCTTTCAGGTTATTTTACTTGGAGAAGCCTGTACCTTCTATTGCCTTTGAGGTATTTTACAACTCTATCAGTTTTAAAATACTTACAGTAAAGCAAATGATTCTTGTCCATAGGAAGGCAAATTATTTGGGGGGGGGGTGTGAAATACTGCCTTGTGGATACAGACCAGCTTTGCATCTGTTTGTAAACTTATTTATCACCTATACAGTATATGTGTCTTTGAATTCATTTGGGGAACTAAATGTCACATCTTACTGGCTCCCACATTAACTGAGTTAAATAAAAGTCTCTGACATGTGCTTGTTTTATATTAGTATGAGATTCATAGGTTACTTTTTTTAAAAATTATCTTTTAAAACTTACAAGCAATGGGTAGCTGATAGAAACATAATTCACAAAGAAGCTGTAGCCTACTGAATCTAAGTGGCTTGCTGAAGTGACAGTAAATTGTTAGTGTCTGCACTATGACGGTAACTCAAATTTTACCACTCCCTGCCCAGTGTTGACACTGCTCATGTGAGATACTGACCATTGATACTTTAAATTTGATGAGGAAATTTAAACATCTGAATACACAACAATTTCCTGAATGTCGAAGTGTAAAGGTAAAAACTAAATTTGTCTTAGCTGAGAATATGTATACAAAATTTGATTTAAACTTTAAAAGGACATGTCTAGACTGAAAACAAATTATTCTTTACCTCCCCAAGGGAGGCCCCTGGTCCGCAAGAACTCTTTGGGTCTAAAGGAGTGACCCTCATCCTGGTTTTTGTTTTTTTTTTTCCTGCCTCAACACACATGATGGATGAGCCACATGTGTGACACTCCGTGAGCACAGATATGGTGGTCTATCCATTACATACAAATTCCCCATACACTGGCTGTAACTTCCCTTTCTTCCTACACCATAGGGCATATCAGAATGCAAATGAATGGCTGACTATTAAGGGTTTATTCTGAAATACATATTCTGAAAAGGCATATCATTTGGTAGAATTGGGTATTTTACCAAGTGTAAGGAATAAATTATCTGAACATATTTCACAACCCTGGGACTCAGTAGGTTATTTCACCTTCATGGTTGATAGTCACTGGTTCAGAGAGAGGTTATCCTTTCTTTTGGATAAAAGGAGCAGAAGCATGCATCCACAAAGAAAGGAAAGTGGAAATGAGCAAGGAAAAAACAATGTAAGAGAAAACAAACTTAAAGAGACAATTAGAACTGAAAGAAAATAGATTTCTAAGGGAGGGTCCTAGACAAGAAAGTATTAAAGGAGAGAAATAGAGAAAGGTAGAGACTACATAAAGAAGCCAAACCAGTAAAAAAAAAAAAAAAAAAAAAAAAAAATGGATTCCAAAGTAAATCTTTAAAAAATATTTTGTTCTGTTTTCTGATATAGAAAGTCTATACTACTGTTATGGATTGAGCTATGCTCCCCCCCTAAAAAAAAAAAACCCTAATATGTTGACATCATAATCCCCAGTACCTCACAATGTGACTTTATTTGGAGGTAGGGTCTGAACAGAGGTAATGATGTTAAAGTGAGGTTGTTAGGGTGGGCTCTAATCCAGTACGGCTGGTATCTTTATAAAAGGGGGAAATTGGAAATAGACATGCACACAAGTAGAATACCAAGTGAAGATAAAGGCAGAAATCAGAGTAGTATTTCTATCCGCCAAAGAACATCAAAGATTGCCAGCAAACCACCAGAAACTAGGAGAGACATGAAACAGATCTCTTCCTCACAACTCTTAGAAGGACCAACCCTGATGACATATCGATTGCTGACTCTTAGCTCCCAGAACTGGGAGACAATTTCTGCTGCTGAAACCACCCAGTGTGTGGTGCTTTATTATGGCAGCCCTACCAAACAAATACACTTCCAAGGCAATTGCAGCGGTCCTCAAGAAGATGCGCCCATGTCCATTTGTCAGAAAAGATGGCTCTCTCTGCTATGGATCTAGAAATTGGGAGAGAATTAGGAGCTGGGCAGACAGGGAACCAACAGCTGGACAGAGACTGCCAATTAGTGTTAATTCAATGAAAAAGGAGGAAAATCAGACATTATGTGTATCCAAAACACATTAAAATAATGAGAGGGTTGCCAAGTGCTTCTAGGGTTCAGAATTACATTCCTAGCAGCAAACAGGTCAGGCAAGGTGGAGTAAACGATAAGCCTGGTAAGTCAGGCTTGTCCAGCAGTCGGATTCTCTCCAGGTCTAAAATACTGTCGAGAATCGGAATAGTTACAGCTGAAATGGTAATTTTCTGGGTAAAACAGAACAAAATTAAAATGCACGTTAACTTTTAACTATTCTCTTTGAAAATGTGACTGAGCTCAGCTCTAGAAGTTTACACCAGGAATGAATAAAGAGTTACACACTCTGTTCTCACTTATAGGACTTCTGGCCATTATATCCCTACATAGGAGTCCTCACACACCTTTCAAACGGGGAGACGGGACTACTGACATTATCAAAACTGTAGATTAAACAAAAAATCCAATGTGCATAAGAGTACACGAGGACAAAGAATATAATGATTCCTAAAGCTAGAAAACATTAAAAACAGGGGCGCCTGGGTGGCTCAGATGGTTAAGCGTCTGCCTTCGGCTCAGGTCATGATCCCGGGGTCCTGGGATCGAGTCCCGCATCGGGCTCCCTGCTCCTTGGGAGCCTGCTTCTCCCTCTGCTTCTCTCTCTGTCTCTCTCTGTCTCTCATGAATAAATAAATAAAATCTTTAAAAAAAAAAAAAAGAAAACATTAAAAACAGGAGAGAAAGACTGAGCAGTGAAAAATGTATTCAACCATCAAAAGTATATGCATCAAGGGGTACCTGGGTGGCTCAGTTGGTTAAGCAGCTGCCTTCAGCTCAGGTCATGATCCCAGAGTCCTGGGATCGAGCCCCACATCGGACTCCCTGCTCAGTGGGGAGTCTGCTTCTCCCTCTCCCTCTGCTGCTCCCCCTGCTTGTGTTCTCTAATAAATACTTTTTTTAAAAAAGTATATGCATCAAGAAAGTACAAGAATAATCACATACAATTGTATAAAATAATTTGGCAAATGTCACATCAGATTACAAGGCTAGTTTGACAATACTGAGCTACTATATTATCATGTGAAAACTTCCTACCACGACCCATCCCTCCAGTCATCCCAGAATCTTGCTTTCCTGTAACAGTTCTGTACTGTCAACAAGGCATGACTGATATTCCCTTATGTAGACCATGGTCAGTAGTACTATGGAAAGCAGTGATAATAGACACACTGTCCTGCCTTGAAAATGAATATATGATTTTCTTGACTGTCAGTTGTCAAATGGTTGTTACCAAACTTGCATCACAGTTCCGGTTATGCAAGATTTTCTATTCTGGAATGTGCCCTACAGACATTATGCTCCTCTCTGGATCATTATCCCTCTTTGCTTTTCTCTTTTCTTTAATCTTCACTTCTTGTTCTTTACTTCTTTCTCCCTCCTACTTAGTTGCATTCACTTGCTAAATCAAGTGAATTTTATAGCCCATACTCCTGCTTCTCCAGAATATGGTCAATGGTCCCAGCACCTGTTCAGACAGACTCTCCCTTTTCATTAGGCCCATACCTTAGGTACCCCAACCTTTATTTCTCAAGAAGAGTCCTCTGATCCTAACAGCCTTTACCCCATTGCTGAATAAATAATTGGGGTATATGTCTGCTATTGGGGAGGAAAGTCAGGTTCCCTCCCAGTGTCTTTAAGCATCCACAGCCCCACTTCTATCTGAGACAAGTAAATAAAACCATCTTCACTTGCCCATTTCTACCACCTTTCTCTTCCCTTACTCTTACTACTCACTACTCTTGTCACAAAGAGCATGAGGCTGGAAATCAAAACCCTGGATTTAAGTCCTAACCATTTTTTTTTTTTTTGCTCTATCCATGAAAAGTCTAGGAAAAATCCTTTAGCTTTTTTTTAATAAATATTCTCACCTGTAAAGTGGGATTTTATCATCAACCCTACCACACAAAATTGTTGTGACATTGCCTAGAAAATGCCTGATCTGACTGAAAGTTAGGATTAGTTAGAAAAATTAGCATATTATTGCAATCTTGCCTGAGAGAAGTCTATGAGCTGGAGATAGGTGAACCAAACCTTATGTAAAAATTCAGAACAAGTCCAGGTAAGAGAATATTGACCAGAAAGTAGTGTCAGATTTTGAAGTGTTAAACAAATGAAAGAAAAAGATTGTGAAGTTAAGACTATCTGAGGACAGTCTGAGGAAGATGGCATTTGCCCAAAACAAATAAAAGCTTCAGATCATGCCACTGCCCCTTTCTGGAATTCTATTCTCACTTTCCTCCGACTGAGCCAAATCTTTTCAGATGATAATTCCAGCCAACATTGATCTTGCCTCTCCCTGACATCCCAGTGCACAGATCTAGATCATTTACTTAGGCCCTTAATTGATTATTGCATATTGTCTTGATTTCTAGGCATTCTTTCATGTTAATATTCAAACACTTCTTAGGTTCCGATGATTTATAGCAGTCCATAGGGCTAAGCACAGTGTTACACATATTAAATGTTATGCCATCCGTCTTTGCAGTCTATCCTACGATGCTTTCAGATTGCTGCTTCTCTTTCCTTGCCTTTGTGTTGTCGTACTTTCTAGGAGAAGCCAATCTCCTCAAGTTTTCCTCTAGACCTTGGAAAATCCTTTCCAAAGTATGCTTTTTCTTCTACATATTCATAATTGCATTCCCCTTTTTCTGTAGTGTTTCTCCGTACTCACCACATTGGCTCCTACTATCTCCCTGCACAGTTAAGCACTGGATGAATCCTCTTTTCAGATATACAACTGATCCAGGTTGATGTCTACAAACTGTGTTTCTATAAACTTCTACTGGGCTGAAATAGCCCACTTCCTGCCTTTCTGACATTCTCAACAGGTACTCCCCTGCTATTTGATAGTTTGCATCATACCATTCACTTTTACAAAAGACCTACATAACTATCTGTTTTCATTAACAACAACAACAACAAAAAACTCGAAAGGGGTTGTTTTTATGAAAACAGGTAGAAAGTAAAAATGGCATTCAGCACTTGTTTTGCAGTAAGCCAGTATAAAGGCACAGTGCACCCAGAGCAGCGAGAACTGGTACCGCCAAGCTTCTTTGCAGCATCAGGCTGCCATAGCTTTGAACTGTGTCTCTGAGCATCTCTGCTTTATTTTGTGCATCCCATAGCAAGATGTATCCTGAGGTACCAGAAAAGCCTAAGAGAGGTTATTTTTGGGGTCTGAGAATGCTCAAAAATTTTTTCATATAAACTAATTGTAATTGCTTTGCTTTACACCATTTCTGTTTACAAAAGATTTCATAGAAACAGTATTGTTTAATTTTATTTATATTCAATTAAGATATAGTGTATTATTAGTTTCAGAGGTAGAGTTCAGTAATTCATCAGTTGCATATAATACCCAATGCTCATTACATCACATGCCCTCCTTAATGCCTGTCACCCAGTTACCCCATCCCCCCACCCCCCTCTCCTCCAGCAAGCCTCAGTTTGTTCCCTATAGTTAAGAGTTTCTTTTGGTTTGTCTCCCTCTCTGATTTTGTCTTGTTTTATTTTTCCCTCCCTTCCTCTATGCTTCTCTGTTTTGTTTAAATTCCACATATGAGTGAGATCAAATGATAATGGTCTTTCTCTGACTGATTTATTTTGCTTAGCATAATACCCTCTAGTTCCATCCACATTGTTGCAAATGGCAAGCTTTCATTTTTTGATGGCTGAGTAATATTCCATTGTAGCTATACATACCACAACTTCTTTATCCACTCACCTGTCGATAGACATCTGGGCTCTTCCCACAGTTTGGCTATTGTGGACATTGCTGCTATAAACATTGGAGGGCAGGTGCCCCTTCAGATCACTATGGTTGTATCTTTGGGGTAAATACCTACTAGTGCAATTGCTGGGTCATAGGTAGTTCTCTTTTTAACTTTTTGAGGAACCTCCATACTATTTTCCAGAGTGGCTGCACCAGCTTGCATTCCCACCAACAGTGCAAGAGGGTTCCCCTTTCTCCATATCCTTACCAACATCTATTGTTTCCTGACTTGTTAATTTTAGCCATTCTGACTGGTGTGAGGTGGTATTTCATTGGGGTTTTGATTTGTATTCCCTGATGCCGAGAGGAACACTCTAGTTTTAGATAGTGGGGGGAAACCTGTATACTAGCCAGCACTCTCCTTGTCTCTTTTCCTCAACTAGTAATATTATACCTGTGGAGACTATGCTTCCCATGATGCAATGCCTTGCCTCCCCAACCTCCATGTTACTTCCCCCCTTTTTTTTCTGGTATTATGGATTTTAACTGGATCTAAAAAAGAGGGGTCTTCAAAACAATGTGAATATACTTAACACTACTGAACCGTACACTGAAAAAAATGTTAACATGGTAAATGTTATGTGTTTTTACCACAATTCAAGAAAACATAAAAAAGAGAGCAAGCCCCTGACTGGGTTCAAGGAAAAGGAAAAAGAGAAGACAGCGTTATGGCTACCCCCCAAAAGCAGCAGATAAGTGGCAGAGGGGTAGCTGCCCAAGTTTTTATTTGAAACAAAACTAGGTTTGTGAAAGAAGAAGCAGACCATGAGGGTGAGGAAGGAGGCAGGAAGGTCTTCCTAAGTACTTTCAGTTGAGCATAACAGAGGTAAGCCACCAAACGAGTCTTTTAATATAGAAAGACAGTGTACCTATGGAAATTCCCTCAGATTCCAGCAATAAGTGGACTGTCTGTGTTACTGCAAATTTTCACTTTTTTCTCGCCTTCATAGGGACATCTGTAAGGAAAAGACAACTTTATTAGGAGCCATTATCAAGTTGCTGTTTTACAGGAGAAGCCCCTTTTATTTTTATTTTTTTTTTTAAAGACAGCTCATTAAACAAATTTCAAATCAACTTTCCATTCATGTTGAAAATTTTTCAACTAAAAAAAAAAAAAGCAGCCTGCTACCAAATCCCTGAAAAATTTAAAAACGGATTAGGAAGGGGGTAGAAGAAGCTTTGAACTATCAAGATGGGAAATGAGATGTTCCAGGCATTTTCAAACACTTAAAGCATAGTCTAATAACAAGGGACAAGAAGACAACATTACGAAGAGCCATCCTGGTAAATAAAATTCTTTTGCAACCAGCTTAAGGGAATAACTGTCTTCAATGCTGGCCTAATGAGGGGTAGATTGTTCATTAGCATATAGCCAACATTCTGTTACAGTTTCCAGCTGTGCAGGGGCCTCGAAGAAGAGAATAAAACCATCTTCACTACTCTATTCTACTACTACTACTCTCTGGAATCATCAATCCGTGTATAAAGCTTATGGCTTCTAGAAAAAGATAATCACTCATTCCACAAATATTTACTATGTATACAGAATCAGGTTTGCCTCTTAAATGAGCAAATCAAGCAGCTACTTCCATGGTGTGTGATAGTAGGGAACTTCACCATTTATTAATCAGAAGCCACCTTGACTTTCCACCCAAAAGGCAATGCTCCCATTAATACCAAACCTACCAGTTAATACTGCTTTTCTCATATTAACTAGTTACTACCTTCAGAGGCAAGAAGAAGGAATCCAGTCAAAAGGCAAGTCATGCTAGGAGACATTTTTCTTTTATTTTTATCTAAGTTGGTTTTCCTGGGATCCTACCATATGAAACCATCATGTAGGTGCTGTGAAATATTCACAGAAGAACAAGGCACTATTCTAGCCCTCAAAGGACTTTATATTGGAGAAGGGAAAACTCACCTTGGCCCAAGAGCCTATGGGAGAAAACAACAGAAGGGGGCAGTTGATAGTGGATTAAATTGGTAGAAGGTGGTCTCAGGGTAATGCCCAGGGTGCTCTCTTAACCCTTTCAAATCCTGGCTCAGCAGTGAGGACACTCTTAGAACATTGCTTTGATCTACCAACTGGAGAAGAGGCTACACAGAGGATTTGCTTTCAATTCCATTCTGGCTGCCCTCCTATCTCTACCAAAGCTGAGGACCCGAGGAAGGTCTGATCCTGGAAAATTAACACCTGGAAATCAGAAAGAAGTCCTGACACAGAGAACTGCACCCCCTTATCAGTTTTACAAGAACACAGACCTGCTTAACGCACTCAATTCCAAGTACCACAGAACGTAGCAAACGCCTTGCAATGATGCAAAATGATATGAGTGGTCTTAGGGAAAAGCAAACACGACTATCCACTGCCTGACAAGTTGACTCATTCACTCACCTCACTATTTGAGGACCTTCTACATGCCAATCACTGGATCTATGTAAGATGCTATATAAGCATACAACCTAGAGGATCGAACCAAACCATCCAAAACAGATTTTCCAAAGCTTTATTAGCCATGTGTCTCACCCTTACAGGGATGCATCTAGGCTGAAACAGTCTAATTCTCAGTGATTTGGACCTGTTCAGTCTTTGACCTTTGGCTTTTTTTTTATTGCTAGTGACATTAAGGATTTTTCAAGATATTGCCTGTGTTATTAGAAACCATTAGTCAAAAAAGTAGAATTCATTAGCAGGCAGATATTGTGCTTGCTACTATGCTATATGGGACTATATTTATCCTGCAGTGTAACATATCTGCTTCATCAGTGCAGGAACAGCACGATCTTTCATCTGGATGTAATAGCCTTGAAAGCTTCGTCACTGCAGTGCCACAAAAAGCTACTAAAATGGTTCTTCCTAGCCTCTTTTTGCTGATTAAAAAAAAAAAAAAAAAAAAAGCCTGCACCACCTCCCAAGGGCTTCCATGCAGTTGCTATAGCAACACTATATCTGAGTCAGAACTATTAACAATCACCATGGCAACAAGTGTGTCTCACTTGCCATTTCCAGAAACTCCCTGCGTTTGGACTAGAATCATCACACCATGTAAAAAGGGGTGGAGTTTTCTTCTCACTAGGAAACGGGATACTTTCTCCAAATAACTTATCCAAAAAAATGTTTTAAATAAAAGGAATTATAAGGGAATCATGCTGTCATAAGCTGATCATCCTCTTTTTTGAAATATTATAGTTTAATGGAAATGGTTGATATGTTAATATGGTAGATTCACTTTTTCCACTAGGATTCCGTAGAATCTTTGGTATATAAAAATTTCCTATTTTTTTTTATATTCTCATAACTGTTTTTATTTCTCTTGCCCAGTTCTTTTTGTCTCTGTTAATTTCCCTTCCTTCACTCTCTCAGACACCCTCTTGAATATTTAGCAGAGCAAAATTCTTTAGAGCTCTGTGGATCACACTTGTCAAGTTAGACACAGCAGAAAGGATCACACATATTTCTGAAATTGCACCAATAATGGAGCGTGTGATACTCCATCATAAGAAATGGTCCTAGTGGAGCTGTGGGCACACCCTGTTCCTCTTCTTTATACACAAGATAGTGAGATGGTAAGAATGGGCAGCGTCCAGATTTTCATCCAGAGTGTGGCCTCCACAGTGGTTACATGGTGAATCAACACACCACAGCTCCAGTCTGAGAACTATTGGATCATCTTTGCACTCCTGTCTCCTCACTTCCCTAGATGTTCCAGAACACCGGTTTACCTCCTGATCCCAGTGCCCTCATCGTGCCATGTCATGTCATGTCACACAATGAATTTTCTTGGAATTTGCAACCTGGTTCAGAGCTGCTAAGGCCAGATAAGTTTGACCAGTAGCTTTCAGAACAGGTTTTCATGTGTATGGACCAAAAAATGTGTGCAAAAACATTTTCCAAAACCAAAAGCCAAATTACATCAAATTCCAAGTTGATCTTTTTTTTTTTTCTTTTCTAAGTATCTTGTTTAGTGAAAACAGAGATTTCGTGTTCTGATATGCCCTTTCTTCTCTCGGAGAGCTCATACCCTGGAGAATGAAGGCAGGCTCCAGAACAAGGAAACTTTAATGCAGAGACCACCACCGTACCAGGGATGGGAGAAGGGAAATGGAGGGAACTCTTTCTTCTACTGAGAATCCTAGGTTATTGACTCTTCATATCTAAGATTTGTTTAGAATAGAAGTTGGAGGAGAGAGGCAGGCAAAACTGAACTGTCTCAGTAAGCCAATGTGATAGGAAGTCCTTGAGGAAAGACTCGCCATCCTGCTGCTGAGAAGTTAGGACTCCAAGGTCAGGGTGACAGGAGGCTGAAAGCTGAGGGCCACCCTATAGCCCAGGGTAAACAGTCATTCAGAAAGAAAAAAAGTGTTGCATTTTGTAATGGACCCACCTCTGAATGAGGCTCTTGCATGACTCCCCTGACCCTGGATACCCAAGAAAATACAAATTGAAGCCCCTTCTCCAGAAAATGTAAGTGATACTAGAATATGCACATTTACAGTTTCCTCTGGAATTCTATAATTCGTTTACGGACTATTTAATTTTTCTAATAAATGTTTTCTCATGTTCTAAATGAAATCAAGCCAAAGGCCCTCTAGGAAAGAAAGCTGCAGTTTTTGTGATGGGGTGTAAGCTGTCAAAGTAATTGTTCAGCTACAATAGTAGTCAGCGTAGGGCGCCTGGGTGGCTCAGATGGTCAAGCATCTGCCTTCGGCTCAGGTCATGATCCCAGGGTCCTGGGATCGAGTCCCACATCACGCTCCCTGCTCAGCGGGAAGCCTGCTTCTCCCTCTGCCTCTGCCTGCCACTCCCCCTGCTGTGCTGTCTCTCTCTGTGTCAAATAAATAAATAAAATGTTTAAAAAAAAAAAGAGAAAAAAATAGTAGTCAGCGTAAAGGGCTTCGTCTGGGAGACTCCTACTCTGATTGGCATTTACCATGGCTCCCAAAGTGTAGGCAAACAGTATAAGCACCAGCTTTGGATTCAAACCCCTTGTTCCTTTCTTTACTAGCTGTGAGACCATGATGAGTCATGTGACTTGATCATACTGACCACCTTTTTCCCTCGTCTTTGAGACAGAGCTAATAAAAATACCTAGTTCACAGAACTGTTCCAATCATTAAATGGACTAATGCATAATGCACCTAGAGCAGAAAAAGTAAAGGTGGTATTTTATAATGAACTGACCTCTGAGTGATACTCAAGACCACTGGCACTCAATAAACACTATCATATTGTAGTTGCATGCAGCTTGTCTATATACTCATTGCTTCCTATTCATACATATATAATTTTTTTTGCTTCAAAAATTGTTAACTGTATTCATTCATCTCTTCATTCAACAAACATTTATCTCTGAGGGGCAGAGACAAGATGTAGGCCTTGCCTTGTAGGAGTTACAATCATGAAGACTGAGAAAAGTAGGGAAAACTTCAGGAGGGAAAGCCTTGCAAATGATATTTCAGCTTTGGAACTCAAGTGGTTCTTTTTCCCCAGCTGGGTGAAGTAGTCCTGCATCAATCTTTGTGGACCACTTTCTCTAACACAACTTTTAATAGGTAAAAAGACCCATGGGCTTTTGTACTCCATTTGTGAAGCTATAGTATAGGTTGTCCCGATACTGCCATTAAAATTGCCTAGTATAGTGTGTTACTATTGGCTATAAAAATAAAAGTTCCCTATAGACTAGAACTTGGCAAACATAGCTTGATTAAGTTGGGCTATTTTTATTTTATGCTCAAAGGGAAGCAATGTGCCCTAGTGAACCAAGCTGTTTTGAAGTCAGAAAATGGGAGTTTTCATTCCGACTCTGCCACTGACTTATATTTGGAAAGTGCCTCAGTTTTTTCCCCATTTGAAAAAAGTGGAGAAGAGTTTCTGCCCCCTATATTTTATTATAATGAAGGCGAGTAAAAATGTTAAATGTTCTAATGAATCCGGATTCCGTCGCATGCTGTCTCCGAATGGGTACTGGGATATACTGGTTCTGCTGCTTTCTTGTTCTACAAAACAAGAGCAAGTGAATATAATCAATCCAGCCCGACGTAGGCACATGCAAAGAGACCTACCAAGTTCAGAGACTGAATCTTCTAAAAGAATTCAGACATATTTGGCCACAAAGAAAGAGCAAGTAGGTAGAGAGCAGGGAGCTCCTCCTCTGAGCTCCAGTTCAGACATTTTGTTTTGTTATTTGTGCATTGCTGTAGATTTTTCACAAATTTGCTCCTCACAGAAATTCACATTAGGAAAGAAATTGCTCTGAGATAGACTTCTGCCTTCCATTTCTTCTTTCAAGGAAGCAGAGGGAAGACAGCAAACAAGATTTATCTTTGACACACACATACACAGTCCCACCCCCCTAAGGCCAAAATCATTTAGGTATCACCATCTGAAGTCCTTTTTGGTAGAGGCCATGCTGAGTGAAATCAGCTGTACCGCTGGCCTGACAAGGCCGTGACACTGTCCAGGTCCACCCTGGCCTGGGAAGTCCTGTGACATCAGCTGGTTGCTGGAAGTCAGCAGTAATTCTCAATGACAGAATTCTGCTTTTCTCCACAAAGTCCTTCCTGGTCTCTCCAGCTTGAAGATTCTTCCTTACAAAACCTTCAAATCTGTTTATCTGGCAAACTCTTCAAAAAGGTTATTGGTTCTCTGTGGGCAAAAACTCTACCTTATGTTTGTTTTCCTTATAGCAGCTAAGACAAATAACTTGCATGCCCTTGTTAATAAATGTTTTGATTTTAGGGTCCTGTAGAGACAAAAAATTGAGGTACTTGCTGACTGCTGTTGATATATGGAGAAGGAAAACAATTCCATCTGGGGACAGGGCTTTGCAGTTTCCTTTGCAACCTCACCTACTGAAAATAGGTTATGTTGGAGGGGTATATATACTGAATCAAGAGCTCTCTGGTTATTTTGCCTTATGTATATGGATCTTATTAAGGCCAAGGACACAGACGGCTCAACTCCATCTTGATTAATCAAGCTGTGACTAGATGAAGTAAAGATCAGAAACATGGGCAAAAACTACCATTTTGAAGTATTAAGATTGTCCCTAGGATTTAGACATTCCCAATGTTATAATACAATATCCAAACTGACTGTTACTACCAGAGATCCACCCCAGACTGGATGGTCCCTCTGACCCTCTGCTAACTAGTCATCCTCAGCATTTTAGTTTTAAAAAAAAACTTAAGAGTTCTTTGGTTGCTAGCAACAGAAATAGCTCTGGTGAATTTGAGCAAGAACAGTACTATTGGAAAGTAACCAGGCAATGCACATAATCAAACAGAAGGCCAAAGAGCCCAACTTAGAACAATTAAGAACCAGGTAGCTCCCAAAGGTCTCAGCATTATTCCTGTAGATGCTTCAGATGAGTGAGTTTTGGGGTTTTATTGTTTTATTTTGGCCAAGAGAGAGTGATTAGCTAAGGTTAGGGCACATGCTCACTGCCTGGCTATCCTGGAAAGAGCATCTAGGAGGAGGAACGTCCAGGAAGCCCACGATTCTATAGAAACAGGATGGGCAGGGGCGCCTGGGCGGTTCAGTCTTCAAGTGTCTGCCTTTTCGGCTCAGGTCATGATCCCAGGGTCCTGGCATTGAGCCCCACATCGGGCTCCCCGCTCAGCAGGGAGCCTGCTTCCCCCTCTCCCATTCCCCTTGCTTGTGTTCCCTCTCTCGCGGTCTCTGTCAAATAAATTAATAAATCTTAAAAAAAAAAAAAAGAAACAGATGGCACCTGAATTTGCCAACCCACCAAGATTGCACCCAATGTAGGGAGAGAATTCACCCCCTTTTACCCGCGAAAATATCAAGAAGTTTTAAGCAGTGGGAAAAAGGATATTGTGTGCCTCCAAAACAACAAACATCCACTACAACCAACACCCCACTTTCTCTTCTGCTGTAGAGGTAGGATTGGACCTACTCTAAGTCTCTTAGCCTTTAATAGAAGAAGTGGGGAAATTATGTATACCTGCTGTTTAGAACATTGCTAATGAACTTGAGCTATCAGCTAGCCTAATTTTCCCAGTACAGTATTCCCACAAGCTTCTGAAATGAAGACTCTGCCTATTCTTCTTGTGCCCCTCTGTATCACAGCACGCAATCCAGGTGCTCAGTTTAGTAACATTTTGCAACATTGATACTATCCCCATCTGCCTTGCTTAGAAGAGGATGATAAGCAAAATAACAGTGGCAGCTTTTAATATTTTCCAAGCTTAACAAAGGAAGGAGGATTCTGTAATATTAACATGCAGTTGGACTGGAATAAGCAACTAAAGCAATTGGCTGTGCAAGGTTTATGATGTCTAAACTCCCACCAAGCTGCTACCATCTCTCCATATGCCTCCCGGTCATTGGGAGCCAAGTTTAGATTTTTCAAAAATCAGGGCAATGCCTTTTCTGGTCACCATACCTGTAAGCAAGCAAATAATGAGGATGACCTACTATTCACGAAATTGGCATGTTTAGTAGCAGTCATCCAGAAAACATGCCAGAGAGCTAAGACAGGACTTGCATTCAGACAAGGCTTCAAAAGAAAGATTCTGCATGTCCATGTTCTGCAATTTCTCTCCAATATTTACACATTAGAATATGACAGCATAATGTATATTTACTCTGATTACTGGGTCATTTTCACTTCCCAGCTATTTGGCTGATAATTGCTATCTACTGTGTTTCCTAAATGCTAAATGAGCAACACGCTAGTGCTGATGAAAGTTGTATGTGCCATTTTAGTGCTGTGCCAGGAAAAGAAACTGGAACCACAGGGGTGCCAATTGCAAAGAGTTTCTCTGTACTGACCAAACCTTAGATCCTCATTTTTTCATTCAATGTTTCAGAAGTTATAACTTCAGTTACACATTTAAAGGAATAAAAATGATATTGGGGATTCATTTATGCTCATGGCTAGCCAACAAACTAAATCCAAAAGATCCTGAATTATGTTTTAATTGGTTCTTTATAGTGAATACACAATCTAAATAATTGCCAACTCTTTCTTCTATTCTATGCATTTATAGGCCAAAAGTTTGGTTATCTTTCCTGCTGGTTTTCAAGGACTTCAGATGTCTGTACCAACCATAGGAACACACAGCTATGCTTTAAGATGTGGCATTTCCTGCCCAATAAAAACCCTTTGAAAAAGTCTTTCTCCCGAACTCTGAATTTAGAAGCATCCTATCTGCAACTTTCCAGGCCTAGGGGGAAAAAAAAAAAAAAAAGATAAAAGCTGAAAGCTGAGGATATCATGCCTGGCTTTGTTTCCTGAGGTTTGGGGTAAAGATCAGTAACAGTACTGCGCTGTCACCTAATGAGTTTCATCCGCTTCTGGTTTCAGGGGAGCATACATTCAGACATAGGTTTGCAGAACTGTGAGGAATAAAGAAATCAAACACTAAAGAGTTGAAGCAGAGAGTAAACCCATAGTCCTTCATAAATAAAGCTCCATGCTCACCTGTTCAGTTGTAGCCCAACTTTCCCAGTGAGGTACAGAGTGTCCTAGAATGACCAGGGGCCAAGGTATAATGTCAGGAAGGATAAAGGGGGCAAAGCAAGGTTTGGTATTTTACAAGTCTGTTCAAGGTAGGTTACAGAATGGATAATTATTCCCAGTCCTTGCCCAATGGGTACACGAATTAGGCAGATATTGTTAGGAGATAATTACAGGTGTTTCCACAAAACCAACAGGGAAGTTTGGTAGTTTCAGATTATGGTTGCAGAGGTGACTTGGCAGCAAAGAAAACTTAATGTAATTATTTTTTAAGCCACAGGAGAAAAGAGACAAATAGTTGTTTCAAAGAGTGTCATAAATTGGGGTGCCTGGGTGGCACAGTCGGTTAAGCATCCGACTCTGGATTATGGCTCAGGTCAGGGTTCTGAGATGCAGCCCTGGTCTCCGGGTTAGGCAACATCCTCAGCTGGGAGTCTGCTTCTCTCCCTCTACCCTCCCCCAAGCACACACGTCCTCTCTCTCAAATATTTTTTTTTTTAAGAAGTGTCATGAATTCAAGAATAAGTATTCTGCCATACACGCAGTTTGGAAAGTTAAAAACAGAGTGGTATTACCGATGACAGCCACAAAAGCTACTCCACAACACTACCTTTTCCAACTTTTTCATTTCACCTTGCTTCTGCCCCCAAGTTCCTTCTTTGCACAGGACTGTTTTACCTGGACATACAGACTCTAATTACAAGACAGACATTTGCCACCTTTCACTCTGTTTTGGGCTCCAGATATTTCTGGTGCATTTTGATTTAACCCTTTGTCTTTGTTGTTGGTTTGCTTGTCTGAAACTTCATAGAAAGATAATTGGGCTTGAGTAAGAACATTTGATTTCCATTTCATTTTTACAAGTTAAGCAAGACATTAAATCTCCCTGGGCCTTGGCATCTCCATTTGTAGAATAACATCTAACATGCCCAACTCATAGGATTATTTCAGGAATCATGAGAGAGGGATATAAAATATGCTTGATAAATTGCAAAGTGCAAAACCAATGGGAGTTGGTTATATTTGCTTGACTCTGGGAAATTTGGAAAATAAAGAAATGCAAATATGGACAACTTTTCTCAGATGCACAGCTTAAATCAGGGCTAAAAACTCTCCTTCCTCATTTCTGTGCACACACCTAGGCAGCTCCCCTCCACTAAGATGGCAGAATGTGTCACATTCATATCTCATTTTCTGATTCTCTGAATCCAGAAAATCCATGGGACATGGACATACTACTGCTCAGATGCCTTCCTACATTGCTTTGAGTACACCTTCCAAGATGGAATGTGCCGTTCGTCTATACACACACACACACACAAATACTTTCTATTCTGATGTTCAATTATTTCTGGATGTTCTCTCTGAATGCTTATAGATGGACTGCTAGGAAATCATTGTGTCAAAATAAAGACAATACAGAAAGCAGGATTCTCTGGGGGACAGAAGAATACCTTGGATTTATGGTAGGCACAGATCCTGGTGATTGGTGGGTATTTTTCTTCAGGTCTTCTCTGGTCTGGACCTCTCATTTTGTTGGTTTGTTGATTTGTGTTTTTCTCAATCCAACTCCACCTGTGGCATAGGCAGTAGAGAGTACTCCCAGATATAAGCATCAAGGTGTTTAGCAGTCTTTGGTGTGTGGTTGAGCTGTGTTTTCACCCTTCCTGTGTACTCATAAGTATTTCACCATCAAATGAAGATCTCTTGTAGCTAACTAGTAAAAGTCTCAGACTTTTGACTCAGAGGACAGGTTTCACTCATTGGTTTCACCCTAACATGCCTGGATTTGTAATGCCGCACCATCTTTGTTCAGGCATGTTTTCCATGGTACCTAGACAGTGTTGCTAAAAGGGACTTGGAGTGGAGGCCACGGTAGATGAAAGAGAACAGACCCTGGAAAACGCAGCTCACTAATGCAGCACCCCCTCTAGGTTCCTAGTTCCCATTCCAATGCTCTTACTGTAATACCTGGCTTTCATTTGCTACATGTATCTCATCTACTAGATTTTCTTGTCTGAAAGAGGAATTTTAAAATCCTAGGAACAGAAAAGTTAAAGGCTTGATAATTATGCAGAAAGCAGGGTTGCTGGTGGCAGGGAGCCAGCACAGGATGAGCCCTTGTGAGCACTTCTGTCTTTCCTTGAGTAGCGGAAAGAGTTCAATCACATTCATCAAAGATTAAAGTGCTTTGAGCTGCCCCTCCAGAACACTTGGAAAGAGATGGCTTCTTCTCTGTCATCCAGAGCAGCTTAAGTTTTTCCATCTATTAATTTTCTACATCTGGTATAGTTTTTCCAACTTTCCACCAAAGCTTCCCCTTAAAAACGATTGGTCATTCAGAAACATCCACTTTTCCTTCTCTAAAAAAGTTTTGAGAGGCCTGAAGGGCAGGAAGGGGAAGTATGGGGTCTATCTGGGGGGAAAAAAAAGTGAAGATACCTTTTGTTTTTAGAAACCCCGGTTTCCTGCTCTGTATCATGTACCTGTAAAAATAAATCTGTAAAAACTAAATAGAATGACTTGTGAGGAAAAAAACATTCAAGCCTGAGACAATACATGAGTCTGAAACTGTTCAATCCATTTCAACAAGTATTGATGGACTGCCTACAATGTGCCATCACAGGGTTAGCAGGCTAAAAAGCAAAAAACCTACAGAGAGGAGAGTGATTAAGGCTCTCTCACCTACTGTCCTTGGTGCTCTTTTATACCTGAATCTTGACTGACAACTCATGAATTATAAGAAATTTTTGTGGGAAGTTTTGCCTTCAGAGTATCCATTTGCCCTACTCCTGGTAATGGAATAACAATTTTCCTTGGGAAAAGCCCCCATCTACTCTCAATCCATGACATTTGTTACAATGGATTCCATCACCAGTAACAGGGGAAGCAATGTGATGTGAGCTAAGGTGATCAGAGCATGACATTCCCCTAGCTACAGTGATTGGTTCAGGAGAGGGCCCATGCTGATATCAGAGGAGTCTGAGCTAATCCTTAGACTATTTTCCAGAGCCACCAGGAGACACCCTCTGGCTGTGGAACTTTCTAAGAGCACAGACTAAGGGCCCTGAAGCTGCTGGCAACCATATTGCCATTAAAAGAGGCTGCCTTCAGGCACCTGGGTGGCTCAGTTAGTTAAGCGACTGCTTTCGGGCTCAGGTCATGATCCTGGAGTCCCAGAATCGAGTCCCACATCGGGCTCCCTCTTGGCAGGGAGTCTGCTTCTCCCTCTAACCCTCTTCCCTCTTGTGCTCTCTATCTCTCATTCTCTCTCTCTCAAATAAATAAATAAAATCTTAAAAAAAAAAAAAAAGAGGCTGCCTTCAGTTGGTTAAGCGACTGCCTTCGGCTCAGGTCATGATCCCGGAGTCCTGGGATCGAGTCCCACATGGGGCTCCCCCTTCTCTGTGGGGAACCTGCTTCTCCCTCTGCCTCTGCCTGCCACTCCCCCTGCTTGTGCTCACTGTCTCTATGTCAAATAAATAAATAAAATCTTAAAAAAAAAAAAAAGAGGCTGCCTGAGGGACGCCTGGGTGGCTCATTCGTTAGGTGTCTGCCTTTGGCTTGGGTCATGATCCCAGGATCCTGGGATCGAGCCCCGCATCAGGTTCCTTGCTCAGTGGGAAGCCTGCTTCTCCCTCTCCCACTCCCCCTGCTTGTGTTCCCTCTCGCTGTTTCTCTGTCAAATAAATAAAATCTTAAAAAAAAAAAGAGAGAGGCTGCCTGAGAAAAGACTTAATCCAGAGACAGGCACCAAAGGAAAGAATCTTAAAGCCACTGTTTGAACCCTCCGAACTACGTCTTCCAAAAGCCACCCCCCTTGGAATTCCCAAATACTTGAATTTCTTGGGGTGTGCCTGACTGGCTCAGTTGGAAGAGTATGTGATTCTTGATCTCAGGGTCATGAGTCTGAGCCCCACATTGGGTATAGATATTACTAAAAATAAGCTTTTAAAAAAAAGAATTTCCTTTTTATAACCCGGCTTGAAATGGATTTATTGTCACTTAATATTTAGAATACTTACAAACATTCCTATATTTGATGAATTATCCCAAAGATATCAATTTTTCTCCCATTACCCTCAGTTAATTGAAAGAAAAGATAATTATTAAGAAATCCTATCTATGGGGCACCTGGGTGGCTCAGTTGGTTGGGCGACTGCCTTCGGCTCAGGTCATGATCCTGGAGTCCCTGGATCGAGTCCCGCGTCGGGCTCCCTGCTCGGCAGGGAGTCCGCTTCTCCCTCTGACCCTCCCCCCTCTCATGTGCTCTCTCTCTCTCTCAAATAAATAAATAAATAAAATCTTAAAAAAAAAAAAGAAATCCTATCTATGATTTTTATATATAGTTGTATAAGCATGTAATTTATCTTAATATACCTTCCCATCAGGAAGGAACCCACAAGTGAGGACCAAATCTCATTTGTTAATTTGGAGTAAAGGGAAGACTAAACTTAAAACCACTGAACAAGAATGTAAGTTCATAAGTAAGGTGAATGAATATTGGGGTGTGTGTATTAATAGGCACATTTGCCAATGGTTTTGTCAACCCCTTTTACCTGATACCTCTTAATAGAAGCACATCATAATATAAGCACATGTGGGTACTCCTCTCCCCCAACTATGGGCAGTAAGAGACTTACTGAATTCCAAGAGATAGACAATTCTGCTCACTTGCTCTAAAAGATCCTGAGACAATTATCAATTTTTCTACTGCAGTAGCATGAAGTTCACCATCCCTATAAACCTAAATTTATTACAGAATATTTACCATCTTCAAGCCCACCATTCCAAACACTTCAAAGAAACTTCACAAGTCCCTATTATGAATCCTATTAAAAATTAGAAAACTGAGGTTCCTAAAAATTAACTATCTTAACCAAAGGTCAGTTAAAAATGGAGAGCTGGCTATGAAACCATGTCCATATGATCCCAAACCTACAACCTCAACTATATTATTCTCAGCTCATAATATTCTCACCTTCTCATCTTTTGCTCACCAGATTGAGCTCAACAGAATCTTGAGCCAACTAATTCAATTCAGTTTCTTGAGGTTTTAGCCTTGTTCTGTCCCACACTACTCTTTCCTCACCTCAATGCTAGGATCCCCCAACTCTTCAAACTTCGAGGATTTAATCTATCTCTGAGAGAAACTACCCAGGGAAACTCAGCCTCATGGCGAGCATAAAAGGGGTCCTCTAGCCCTTTGTAACCCACTATCCTATTACAAACTCATCATCTTCCTCTTTAACTCAATTCCTCCTCTAAAGCACCACAGCTAAAGTTATGGGGACAGCTTCCTCAAATGAAGGATCATTTAACCAAGTGCTCAGTTCTGCAAATTCCCCTTCCAAAATTACTCCTGTTACTTTCTAATCTTATTACCACCTTTGTTGTACTACCTGTTCTCCTTAGGACTACTGTAAGTCCTTCTAGTTTGTTTCTGATCTTTCCCTTCTCAACTCCTCCTGGAGGGTAACCTAAAAGACACATTTTTAACACATTACCTGCCAGCTTAAAAAAAAAACAAAAACAAAACACGAAACTTCATCTTCTCCCACTGTTTACCAAGTGATTTTTTTTTTTTTTAGAAGTTTTAACATAGTTTCTAAGGACTTCCATAAACTGGCCCCTTCTCTCTTCCTTTACCTCCCTCCCCACATAAACTTTTATTCTGGTTGCTGGCCTCTAAAACTCAGTTTGCTTTCTCAACTCTATGATCTTGTTTACATTGTTTACTCTGCATAAGATACTTTCCCTTGTCTCCACCCACAGTGATTCTATTTCATCCTTAAGGACTGAGATGACATTCCATTTCTTCTGAAATGCTAACCAAAAATTACTCTTCTTCCTCTGAACACCTAGGGAGCTTACGGATATCACTACTTCGATATTTATTCCATACTGTCCTGTACTACAACAATGCAGGTGGGGGATTTCATCCTCTCCACCAAGTATTAAACTTTTAAGAGCAGAACTGAAAACTTACACATCTCTATGCACCAATACAGCACATAGTCTAGTGCACTGGCTATAAGAGATACTATACACTAACTGAATAAATGAAATATATGGAATGAGTAAAATGCTAGGGTAGTCAAGATCCGAGATGGCCCCTAAGGATTCTTACCTCCTGGTATTCATGCCCTCCTGTAATCCTCTGCCACAATGAATAACCAATAAGATGTTGCAGAAATGATAGAATGCAACTTCAGAAGTAAAGTCATAAAAGATATTGTAAACACCAAGTGACCATAATATAAACTATGGACTTTAGGTGATTATGATGTGTCAAGGTAGGTTCATCAGTGTTTTTTTTAAAGATTTTATTTACTTGAGAGAGAGAGTGCACATGCACATGAGAGGGAGGAGGGTCAAAGGGAGAAGCAAACCCTCCATTGAGCAGGGAGCCCGACGATGGACTCGATCCTGGGCCTCCAGGATCATGACCTGAGCTGAAGGCAGTCACTCAACTGACTGAGCCACCCAGGTGCCCCATCAATCGTAACAAACGTACCACTTTGGTGGGGTATGTTGATAATGGGGCAGGCTATGCATGTATGAAGGCAGGGATTATATGGAAAAATCTGTATTTTTCCCTTAATTTTGCTATCAAACTAAAACTGCTCTAAAATAATTAAGTCTTTAAAAAAAAAGATACTGTGGCTTCCACTTTGTGTTCTCTTTCATCACTTGCTCTTGGAGAGGGGAGCAACCATGTCATAAGGACAGAAAGGTAGTCCTACACATTGGCCATATGGTAGAGATCCTAACCTTCCTGCCCATAGCCAGCACCAACTTGTCTAGTACACAAATGAGCCATCTTGAGAGTGGATCCTCCAACCCTAGTCAAGTCTTCAGATGACTGTAATGCCAGCCAACATCTTGACTATACTCTTCTGAGACAGAATCACCCAGCTAACCTGCTCCAGAATTCCTGACCCACAGAAACTGTGAGATAATAGGTCTATGGTCTTAAGATCCTAAACTTCATAATCTGTTACAAAGCAATACATAACTAATACATTAGCCCATCATGGTAGTGATAAGCACAAGAATAAGAAAGTCCCAAAAACTTCCATTGGGTTTGAGAAATATCTGAAATATTTGAATATCTGAGTTGTGCATACAAGGTTTCTCTTTGCAAGAGACCATGAATGAAAGACTGTTTCTAATATCCAGATCTCTGTAAATGTTTCTGATCTGTGAGCCACATCTCTAGGTAATTTTAATACTAATTATCAAGCATATAATAAATACTGGGAACTCTCATTTGTTCAGCATTCCCATATGCCAGAAACTGTTCTAAGATTTTTTCCCCAACAACCCCAGGATATAGGTACTGTCAATTATCCCCATTTTACAGAAGAGGCCACTGAGGCACACATTGACTTGCTCAAGATTTCAGATCTGGGAGGTGGCAAGGCTGGTTTTGCCTCTAGACAGCCTGGATTTATACCCCACACTGAATCGCTATGCTGTATGAAACATCATACTTCTTTTAAGGCTTGACAATATATGCAACATTTTACAGAAATCATTTAGAAGTATTAAAATTTTTATTTAAAATAAATAAGTTTTATTTATTTTATGGTAGCTAGAATCAACTCCTAGATTAGCCCCAGCAATCTTTAGCTGGTTACAAGATGGTTTTACTTTACCTCTTTTAATAGTTAAAATCGTGAAGTAAAGCTGAGAGGCTGTCTCAATCTGAACTCCCTTAAGAGATTCCTCTCAAAGCCTTGAGTGTATTTGTCTCCAACCTAGTGGGATTTGAAGCATCCTTCGATTCAAGTTGGGTGCATCAAACAGTGATGTTTGAATCCAGACTGCAGTTGTTGATTTTCTAAATACAGTTCAATCCATATTATTCTTTTGTTGAAATCTAGAAGGAACATGGTAAATAAAAAGAAAGTACAATTTGGGAGATATTTTCATTCAGCCTATTTTCAACAAATGCTATTCAAAATCCCAAGAAAGACAGGGAAATCTGTAAGACCCTGTCCTTAAGGAATTTATACTCTAAGAGTTATAGATTGATTATAACAACTTTTCATTATCAATAAAGATAAAAAAATTATCTCTTGGGTTTATATATATACATATATATACATATATATGTATATATATATTTTTTAACATTGCAAGCATCCAACAAAATCTTCTACAGAATGGATCATGGAGTAGAAAGTCAATAATAGATCCCTTTGCAATATTCTCAATACAAACTTATCCAATAAATGCAATAAGTATTTTGAAGATGTATTATTTTAAAATACTATATAGAAGATAAATACATGTTTATTAGAAGTAGTGAAAAAAGGGGGCACCTGGGTGGCTCAGTTGGTAAGGGTCTGACTTTTGATTTCAGCTCAGGTCATGATCTCAGGGTTGTGAGATCGAGCCCCACGTTGGGCTCTGCACTTGGCAGGGAAGCCTGCTTAATATTCTCTCCCTCTCCCTCTCCCTCTGCCACTCCCCCTCCTGAAAGAAAGGAAGAAAGTAGTAGTAGTAGTGGTGGTGATGAAAAAAAAAAAAAAGATTTAAAAAAAAAGACAAAGTGTAAAAAGAAGACAAAGATATACAAAAAAAAAAGTCTCTTCCCTCACCCTTTCTCCATTTCTACTATAAGCCAACCAGTTAGTCTGTCTCTTGCCATAGTTTGCCCCGCACCCAAAGATTTTCAAGCAGAAGTATACATACAGTGTTTTGTGATGGCTGTCATTGTTTTATAAAAATGGGATCTCAAGAATTATAACCTTTCAGTGAGCATTGTTCCTTATAGTATATTATAGACATTCCATCCGGTCAATTGGATAAGACTGAACTCATTCCTGGTAAAAGCAGCATAATGGTCCAAAACTATACATTAGTTTATTCTGCCATTCTTTTGCTGATGGCCATTCAACTCTTCTCTAGATATTTTTGTCACTACAAATAGCACCACAGTTAAACATTCCTGTACATATGGCTTACACTCTGTTTTTATTTCTGCGAGATGAAGTTCTATGGGGGCAAGAGAGGTTACTGGGTCATGAATATGTGTTTTTAAGTTTTAATAGATATATCTAAATTATTTTTCATAGCTACAGTATAGTACTTCACATTGCCAGGTGCCAAAGCAATCTATGCTGTATCCTTGCCAGCACTAGATCTTCTAATTCAATAGCTTAGTTAATGTGGAGCAAAGGGGAAAGACCTGGAATCCCCCTTAAAGGGGATCCACACGGAAGCCAAACCTACAACTGCAGACTACCTGTGGCCATTCAGCTGAGAACAATACAAATGCTGAGGTCCAACTTGGATATTCTACTTCCTGCTGTAAGTGAGATCCTGCCTGACCTCTTGAATTGTGCTCATGTCCTACCATAACCTGAGACTTCACTGAATTCCATCTGAACTTTCCAGACACCTGTAAGCCCCTGAAATAGATGGTGTACGCTTAGATACCCAAAAGCCAATTGGTAGCAGCTTGCATGGTGAAGTCCTCAGGACATGTATTTGGACAGGACTGGACAGTGTGAAAACCAACCCCATCACATAATCATTTTAAAAGATATCTCCAATGGGCCATTTAATTTCAAAAAAAAAAGTAGGTTACAAAGTAGTTTTAATGTTGTAAAGGCAATTATTATTTCAGTATAGTTTGAGAACTCGGGAATTCTAGAAAGGTATAAATGTCCATAGGGAATTAGAAGGGTTAACTTTAATATCCAGACGGTTGAGACACTGTAGCCAATTCATATAGTGAAACAGTGTTACTACTTCAGAATATTACTCAAACTGATTCTTTTCAGCTTCTAAAATACTTCTAACCAAATGAAAAGTTAAAAACAACCCGGTGACATTTAAAACATTACCAGCCTCTATCTTTACAATGTGTTTGGAGAGTTTTCTTTTAGAAAATATCCTTCTAATAACCAACAATGGATTGGGATTCAAAAGAAAAAAAAGAAGAATGCTTCAACCTAGAAAAATGTACCAGTCCCTGCTGTAGACAAAAAATCATAGCTTGGCCTTGGTCTGTATGTTTATTCCAATTCCAAATTGGAACACTAGACTATATTGTTCCTTATCTCTCAGTATGCCAAGAAACCAATTATGTTAAATAATATTGCCTGAAGGGATTTTTCCAGAGTCGCTGGAGAAAGATCAATGCAATAACCTAGGACCTTAAACGTCAATATTAGTTTTAGGAAGAACATAATTTTTAAAATATAGTTTTGTTAAATATTTTTCAAAACAGACTCAAGCACTAACATTTTATAACAATATTCCTGTTGTGATCCTTTGGTGTAGAGTAGTTGAAAAAATATAGCAGTACAATCATTAAAGTATAAATACCAAATATTTACTGAAATAATATTTCAAGGAAAACATAAGGTTCTTATCATATCAATCCAAAGGGACTTATTTAACTAACTACAACCTTTAATATAAATATCAATCAGATGGGTTGGATATTCACTCCCTCCATTTCCCACATACTGCAAAAAGCTATACATTTGTCTGACTCGCATAAATAATAAACTGTCCTTGATACAAAGATGAGCCTTTATTGTTTGATCCCTCAATCAAAATGCAAGTGCCAAAATGAAAACCACGTCCCCAGGCAAGAAAAGGTGCACTTTAGGAGATACGGGATTTAAAACAAAATTAATACTGTAAAGTACAAAAAGATTGAAATATATATCAGGGGAATAATATCTAAATAACTTAACATTAGCAAGGGACCCTGTGAGAAAATAATGAGCTATTTAAAACATATGTGCAGAACTCACCACAGGCAGCATTTCTTCAAAGGAAGGGGAAAAGCCTGATTTGGTCAGGGCGATGACCCTAATGGCGAAAGCTCCGGGTTCTATTTCACATTATGCCACTGAGATTGCTGTGAGGACCTGAAGCAGATGCTGTCTGTTGCCGGGGTCCCAAGTATTTTCCATGTACCCCTTCTCAGTATTCATCCACTTAAGCTATGCTATAAATAGCCCTGCTAAAGCCAAAAGCAGAAACATTTAATAGAATTCTCAGTAGGGAATATCCAACAAATACAGCCTATTCTTCAAGTTTGCATTATGCAAAAAAAAAAAAAAAGGAACAAAAACAAAACCACAAACACATGCACACATGCAATGTCTGGAGAGAACGAGGTAACACTTGGCCTCTTCAAAGAGCTTCCTGGTTGATGGAAACATATGGATAGTCCCTCCCGGTCTATATCCTCTCTATTGCCCTCCTTCCTCCATATCCTCAAATAGGAGGAGATGGGCTGAACTAAATCCCAAAATCAATTAGGAATGGCCTCCAGGTTCCTTTTTGGACATTCATTGGCCCAGCAATTTGGAGATTTAAGATATGCTCCAAATATCCATACTCTTATCCACCTTACTTAGATCTCTCAACTTTGCATTGCCTTCTGCTACTCAAGGGTGTGTGAGGCCTGAGCTGTAATATCTAAGCCTGGGTTTTAGCTGGAAGGTGAAAATAATGCAAGTGAGCCTCTTAGCTTCTTTTGTTTTAGGCCATTCAATATACATTGCTTAGGAAAGGGCTTCTCCAGAGTCCAGCTAAATGCACCAGAATTCTGCACTGGAGTCTGGATCCAAAGCTCCAGCCAATAGCATATGATTTTTTGATTTGCTTCCTCTGAAAATATTTCTTGGAGTCTTCCTAGGTGAGAATGTCCAGTGAAGATATGGATATGGATACTCTAAGTCTCTTAGCCAAATACCATCATTATGCTATTTAAACTGCATAAAAGCACAGTTAACTTGCATACCATTTTGATATGACTCTTGTACAAAAAATACAATGTTGACAGTATTGTCAACATTAAATAAATACTTACAAATCCTCTAGGAGTTGTAGGTTGAGTCTTCTATTGCCCTAGCAATGAAGCTAGTGGGCCAATATTAAGTAGTTTCTAGTTGGATAGGGAACCACTTCTGAAACTTTTGCAGAGTGTAGACTGCCTGGAGCGCAGTTTTGTCTAAGGCCAGGAGACCAAAAACCATGCTAGGACAATTTCCTGAGCAACTGTGTGACCCCCAAGGAATGAGTCATATTAGCTAATAATATGCCTCCACTTAGACTTTTCTAGAGAATTATATAACTGCCAACCCCTTTCTGGTATTACTTTCTCGACCAATTATCTTACAATATAGATTATATTCCACAAATCTCCATTACTGAAAGTCTAGTATTTCTAGATCTCCAATCAACAGGCTGCTAATAGGAAGTCATCATCCCCTTCACCAAGTAGTTTCTATAAAAGCCAACCACAATTTTCCCTAAGGAGATTGACAGGTCCTTTTCTCACTTTATGGTGATTTATGTCCATAGAATATCCAAAGAATCTCTGGCCTCCAAGAACAAATAGTCTTGGGGCGCCTGGGTGGCTCAGTCGTTAAGCGTCTGCCTTCGGCTCAGGTCATGATCCCGGGGTCCTGGGATCGAGCCCCGCACTGGGTTCCCCACTCCACGGGGGGCCTGCTTCTCCCTCTCCCACTCCCCCTGCTTATGTTCCCTCTCTCGCTGTGTCTCTCACTGTCAGATAAATAAAATCTTTAAAAAAAAAAAAAAGTCTTTGGCCCAATTTGGTAGTTCTTCCTCCTGTTCCTAGTGGTTTGGTTATTACTGGCTTCTAGTTTTCTTGCTTTTGGAGGCCTTCCAATTCCACAGGATGTAGATCAATGTCCCCAAGCCTTTTATCTTCCATATTACACATTTATGTCCATCAGCCACTCACATTAACATTCCCGAAGTCTCTCTTCTCCTCATTACTCAGCTTCCAAGTCTCCTGGCTATCCCGGTTATTCTATGGCTAAAGCTTCAGCTTTGTTAGCCTCTTGAGAACATGTATGTACCTTCTACACCTTCTGAAGGAGTTTTGGGAGATGCTTTGCAATCATTCAAGAGTCACCAGGCAAAACAATTCCTCCTGGTCTCACATATTATCACCTCCCTATATAGGTGTTCCCTGATATGGCAACAGGCATAAACCCACTACTCTGGTTTAGATTAGAGTGATTCTTCTAGGCTATAAGGGTGCCTCGAAGGCACTACAGTAGAGTCCTTTGCTATCTCTCAGCACCTTCCAAACCCAGACTTCCTAGGAGCTTGGCAATAAGGCCTTGTGAGTTATCCCTAATATCTACTCTCCCTTTCTTCCATAGCAAGAATTTTACCTCAGTACCTGTCTACCTAAAAACCTTTCTTAGTCTTCATTGTAGATGAAGATGAATGTGTTCAATGTTACCAACTCAGACCACTGGGATTTGAGAAGTGTTGTGTCCCTTCCAGGTCTTGTTTCTAAACAATTGGACAAGCAGTCCCCTGACACCTTCCTACTTCCCACTGGCTACCTAGGAGATAGAAAGAAATGGAACTTCACTCTTAAACCCAGAGATGAAAGCCTGAGGCTGAGTTTGGCAGCACTGTTTTGCTGCTCTGGATGACAGGAGAAAGAGAAAAGAAACTCTTATTTAAACTACTGTATTTTGAGCTCTGTTTGTGACAGAAATTTTAATCTGCAAATAGCAAATTTCCCTCCCATTTATGTTCATATTCACTCTCCAAATCTTGTAAGTAGGAGAGTTTTCCAAGACAAATAAGTAAGCCTGACTAACAATAATCCTTGATTATACAATTCTAGCATAAAGGACCTAGATGAAGGCTAAGAATAGTTTTATAAGCCTCTGGTCAACAAAGAAACAGACTACATTGCTTATAACTGTTGTGGATCTCTATTCTGCATGTTAAGCTCAAGAAGTTTTCAAGCATCCCATATTCTTTCTTTACAACTGGTCCAATTCAGTATCCTATTGTGGTAGAACTGTAAAGGAGTTTTCTTTACTAGATGTGATTGTTTGAAGAGAAAAACAACTATGCCTCTCTTTAAAAGAAATGTAGGCATGACCACCAATCACACATCCCCCAAACTAAACCTTAGAAGAGGGATTTGCTGAGCCACAGTGATGAAAACTGCCCCCACATAGCTTCTAAATTGTTCCTTTACATCTCAGGCTGAGTATGAAGGTTGACCCCCTGAAGGAAGACAGGCTGTAGTATTTTTCTGTCCATTGGTGATAAGGGCTGCTATTTTCTCTCTGTGGGGTACAGAAGGAGATGGTTTGCTGTAGCCCTCATTGTTTATAAAATAGTGTTAACCACATGCTCTCACCTGAAGTAATAATCTGCCTCGATAATTGTATCACATCTTTTTTTACCCTTTCCACCTTCTTCCTAGAGGGTCTCATAACACACCATGTCATCCTAGAAGTGACCCATAACTTTTAGGCAGGCCCTCTGGAAGTGGAAGGATAAAACATGAGGGGACTTTTATAGCAGTTATGATCCAGGAAATATCGTGATGGCAACTCTTCAGGCATGTGGAGATATTCCCCCTGGGATTTTTTTTTTTTTTTTTTTTAGAGGATCCTATGAGCCAGTTTAAGAACCACTTATTTAGGATACACAGACCATCATCAAACATTACTATCAACCATTGTCTGAATCTCAATTTCGCTATATTAGAAATTGTGATTGGAGACAGAAAATCCCTTACCAAGTAACTTTCAAAGGAGAGGAAATGAAATGTAAATTTGTTCTACATTCCTCAACATCTGCTTCAGACATTTAAGATGCCTTCTAGGAACATGCTAACATCCTTTCATCTCTCTTATCAACTTACTTATTATCTCATAACAACAACCTGGAGTTCTTTATGTCATTCTACATATCATTCTAAAGAAGCCACCCCTCCCTTTCTCACATTCTCCCCTCCTACTCTCTCCAATGCCATCTGTATTATACCAGCACTACCCTATAGATTGATCTGAAACACATCATTCTGTTTGTGCTGTCCAATCCATACTGATCACAACTGATATGCATCAATTCCAATATGTTTCACAATCTGTCATGCATATGCCATTTTACTAAACATTCCCAGTGAATGGAATAATAAATGCTGGGTTTTTTTTTTTTTTAAAAACACTGAGTACAAGATAACAATTACTGTTCTTCAGTTCCTTGCATCATGGCTGACATAAGACACAAATAAATTAGTACTCCACAGGGTGACAAGACACATTGGTATCATTTTGGAGACCATACAACCATAAGTCAATTCATTAAACCTCTTGCATTTCTATTAAACACTAATTCTTGGGAGGCAGACGGCCTTTGGCTGCTTTGATATATACTCCTTTCCGACTTAAGTGCCCTAGCACAATCATTCTAATGAAATGTTCCAAATGGACAAAGGCTTTGTGAAACCAGTACCTTCATTAACACTAAAATGACTACTGTACCCAGATTCACTGTGTATGATCCCTTAAAAACTGATAATCAACTCCATAAAGTAGGTGAGAGCCTATATATTGACATTCACACTCACAAACTTACAGGACTTTTATATTGTTCATCCAAGAACTATTCACTGTGCATCCCCTCCCCCTACCCCAAGCAGTATACTCTGCTAGAATACTGAAAGGCTGTACTCCTTTAGCAATCCCAAAACAGTGTCTCAGCCCTATGGCATACTCTTGTTCTGCTCCTTTTCAATTCAGCGATATCTGAATAGTTCACTAGGTGATACCGGAAGGGAAAATAGAGAAAAACAAAATTCTCTGAGTTGTTTTCATAGTTGGATTTATAGAATCCAGAAATTAATGATCCTAAAGAATGTGCATTTTAATATGTTAGGATGTTGAAACTTTCAAATCTATACGGACACACACAGAACTGGAATACAAAGTATTTCCGGTAGGAAAAAAAAAAAAAGAAAAAAAGGAGAGAGAACACAGTGTTTTGCTGCTTTTAAATGAGCCAGTCAAACAGCTCAGACTGAAAGGCTGTGTGTGTCAGCGTGAGATAATCCTGCCCTCTCTTCCTCTCTCCTGCTTCTCCAGGGAGATGACTCACACCTGGTCACTGCCCTTGATATGATGTTTGATATTCTAAATTCCCATCAGCCCCACACAGCTAGAATGATGTCAGCACAGTTGACATTGTTAGATCCCTGCTCTGCTTACATCAACTCCCTGTCGCTCGGGCGTCAGATGAGTGTGGCAAAGGGGAGAAGCAACCAAGCCCACATAGTCAGGCTCCAAAAATGACATCTGGCACTTAGCTTTGGGGATTTCCAGCACTTCCCAGAATTTCAGCCAGATTGGAATACTGCTGCTCTGAGTTAAAAACGTGTTACCTCTCTTCCCCTCAGGATGTGCATACTTTTACAACACTTGAGAACAAAATGCTAATCACCAGAGCACTTTTTACCATAGTCCTCATCCCATTATTTTCTCAATTCTTCTGGGATAGCCTTCATTGACTATTTAGAAAGAATCTTATGGTTAAAAAATTAAAAAAATCATCCTTCTACCTTAAATCAAAGATACGTATAATATCAAATTGGATGGAAAATAGAAATGACTGGACTAATTCTATTAATAGTCTCTTAAAATTATTCTAGATACAATGTGGCAGTATTTTTGTGTCTTATATGCTATATTATACCCATTTGGCAAAAAATACAACACAATGAACTCAAACAATTGCAACCTTTAGAGACATTTAATCATATGTTGATTTACTTGGGGAATGGAAGGAGAAGACTTTAGAACAGAGACCCAAGAGGACATTTTGGAAAGTACTGAGCTACAGTGGAAGAACTGTGGTAGCACCATACCACCATTCTATAGCTGTCAGAATTTCCAACAATGGAAAAGTCTACTTTCCAAAACAAATCTAAGTGATTGTGGGTATCTTGACTACTTCATATCAATGGTCCCAATTATTTTGTAGCTCTCTGCTCACTTACTTATTCATCCAACAGATGTTTCTGGGTAGGATCCCTGCCTCCATGACACATAGAGACAAATGGGAGAGTTAGGTAAGTAGCCAGACAATTATAGTACTAGGTTATCAGTGCTCTCATAAGAAGTAAATCCAGGGTGCTGACAGCAGGAATAACCAGAGCCCAACAGAGTCCAGAGCCCAGATATGAGAAGTCCTCAGGGAGGGCTTGAGTTTTCATAATTCTCTGTTGTAATACAAATGATTTTCTTAAGTCCTGACACCTTATCTATCAAACACTATTTCCAAGATTTTTAACAAGACAGCTCACTTGCCTCCTGACATGCCCAAGCTACCTTGAGCATCCACATCCCACAAAATGATAAGCAGGTATTACATTTGGTCTCCCATGGCAGGGAAAACGAGAAGACTTCAGAGAACTTACTTTTCATATCTCAAGAGCTGAATAGGTGGGGGCTGTTGTTTGGGGGATATATACAGAACCTTGTAGTTCCCTTACCCCTCAGCAGATTACTTTTGAAGTCATGTTGTCATTGCTTCTTTACTTAACCCTCACCTTCAAGGGACTGAGCACTTTGAAAGTATAATGATTCTATCTTATTTACCCCATAGTATCCTCCAGGTATCGCCCACAGTATGACCTAGACTCTGGAACACAAAGGTGCTCAATAAATGTGGTTGTTGAATATTTTGTTTTATGCTTCTACATCTCTTCCTGATTTGAATCCTGGCTTTAGATTTAAAACCTGTAGTTTAGAGCAGTGTTTCCTAACCTTTTTCAAATACTAGCCTACAGAGAAAATGACTGGGTTCATAAGGCACCTTGTAGTAAACAGGGGAGGCTGCTTCAGACTGTTAGCCCCAGGCCCTGCCTGTCGTCCCAGGACCTCATCATCCACAGCCTACCCCTCCCCTCCCAAGGGCTCAGGGGATCCACATCAGGACATATTTGAAGTTCCTCAGTTGGGAAGCTCTTCTGGTTTAGAGAAAATGAGAGAACAAGTTAACCTTCTTCCACGTGACTTTTTGTTCCCCAGCTTTTCTTCTTCCACTTGGCTTTTTGTTCCCCAGCTTTTCTTTTCAACATTTTTCAGTGTTTTTCCTATTAATTTTCAGTTTTAAAAATAGGGTTTTGAAACTCTTGCTCCTTACTGGTTGGAATATAAAATGATGCAGCCACTGTGGAGAACAGTATGGTGGTTTCTCATATAATTAAACACAGAATTACCATGCAATCCAGTATTTCTACTTCTCGGTATATATCCCAAAGAACTGGAAGCAGGGATTGAACACATGTTTGTATATGCATGTCCATAGCATTATTCACCATAACCAAAAGATGGAAACTGAAGGGTCTATTAATGAATGACAGAATAAACAAAACATGGTACATACATTGGAACATTATTTAACCTTAAAAACGAAATTCTGACACATGCTACAACATGGATGAACCCTGAAGAAATTATAAGTGAAATAAGTAGTCACAAAAAAGACAAAAACTATAAAATTCCACTTATATAAGATACCTAGAGTAGTCAAATTCAGAAATAGAAAAAAAAAATGGTAGCTGCCAGGGGTTCAGGAGAGGGGGCAATTGAGAGTTATTATATAATGAATATATAATGAATATGGAGTTTTAGTTTGGAAAGGTAAAAATTCCAGAGATGGATGGTGGTGGTGGTCGCAGAACAATGTGAATGTGCTTAATGAACCTTACACTGAAAATGGCTAAAATGATAAATGTTTTATATATGTTTTATATATATATGTTTTATATATATGTTTTTATATATTTTATATATGTTTATACATATGCATATGCATGTTTATATATATAAACAAACATACCCACATTATATATAAAATATGTTACCACAATAAAAGATAGCTTTTTAAATGGTGTATTCAAAACACTTAAAATGATTATTACTATAACTATGTATGGAATGATTAATGGGATGCTTGGATGCACTGTTCATTTGTCCAGACATCATGCAAGGCACTTTGTTTCTCGTCTTACAAAGTAGAGATTGTCAATAAATGTTCATTAGTCTCAACCCCAACCCCTGCCCATCATTACTACCACCAGTGTCTGTTGCCCAGATGGGTCCCTAATATTCCACACATTATGAAATTCTCAAGTCATTTCAAAATGGATCTCAACTTGACTTTTGTCATAAGCACAGACCCACATACTTTTCCATTCTCACTCTTGCCTTAAATTTTTAATAAAATGTGATTGATTAACATTTAAATGCAAACACAAAAGCCTTGATTGACCTGCACTTACACTGATCAATGCTTCCAAGAAATGCAAAAGCTCTAGTCCCTTGAAAATGGAACATAGTTTTGGACTGACAGATTTTCATAGTGTGCTTAGCATTAGATTAACACTTTTCTCATGATGTGTTTACATAGCACAGCACAGAGTTTAACATGACTCAAAGAGCCTATTCTTTTGCTCATTTCACTTGCTGCCTTTCCAAGTAAAAATTACACGTTGTGTGTTTCTCTCTCACCCAGCCTCTATGTCTTCTTTCTCACCTTTATCTTAGACTCTTAATTTAGAGTCCCATTTCTTATTCTTGGATAAGAAAATCAAATTGAGGACAGGTTAAAGAATAATCTTGCTGAGGGACGCCTGGGTGGCTCAGTCAGTTAAGTGGCTGCCTTCGGCCCGGGGCATGATCCCAGGGTCCTGGGATCGAGTCCCACATCCGGCTCCTTGCTCAGCAGGGAGCCTGCTTCTCCCTCTCTCTCCCTCTGCTTGTGCTCTCTCTGTCAAATAAATAAAATCTTTAAAAAAAAAAAAAAGAATAATCTTGTTGGGAGTCAGCAGAGGACAGAAACTTGACAACAAAAAGCATCCAATCCTAAAGCCACAAAAAATTCTATGATCAACCCAGGAAAAATGGCCAGGAACATGATTATCCTGTGCCTAAACATGAAGTTTAGCATTTTAATTTCTCGAAGGCACAATGCATAATTGAGACAATGTCATCTGGAGCTTATACTTCTGTTGCCTCACCACTGTAATTTCAACCCCTTTCAAGCTGCCAAGCACACAGTAGGACTTCAAATCTGCTCCATAGCACCAGCTTCTTTCAAATCAGTGACAGTAGTCACTGAAAACACGTTGCTTAGTAGAGGGAAATGTAATCAACTCTTATCTACAATACTTTCTACATCACTGAGACCTGGCCCTAAAGGATTAGAAAAGTTTCCCTGGAAGAATTACTATCCACATGAAAAAATCATCATCATCATCATCATCAAGTAGGAGAGGGTAAGAAGGAGTTTAAAATTTGTCTGGGCAATGGAGAACCATTTAAAGGTTTTAAGCAGGCAGGGGATATGACCAGATTTATATTTGAAAAGATCTGCCATTTGGAGATGAAACTGGATTGAAGAAGAAGACAAATATAGTGAGGTTAACAATTTTTTTTTTAATACAAAGTACTTCTTGAGCAAAGTTTTGGAGGATAAAATTTTGGTCACGGGGAAGCCCTAAAGTTTCACTGGGTCCGGTAACTAATCGTGATCTATCTCGGACCATAAACAACTTCAAACCAGAAACGACCACCAAACTAGATTAAGCCTGCTCATACTCATTCTGCACCTAAAGCATTGGCCCAGCTCCCAGAGGGTATCTTCGCTTTCTAATTTCTTATGGGAATTCCTTCCTGTTTGTTCCATAGATGACTCAAATCCAACATGCTTCAAACCAATAGCCTTTTTCAGCCACTCTCCCTCTCAGACCACAGCTATGCATCCCATACTTTTTTTTTTTTTTAAGATTTTATTTGTTTGACAGAGACACAGCGAGAGAGGTAACACAAGCAGGGGGAGTGGAAGAGGGAGAAGCAGGCTTCCCGCTGAGCAGGGAGCCCGATGCGGGGCTCGATCCCAGGACTCAAGGATCATGACCTGAGCCGAAGGCAGACACTTAACGACTGATGCCCCTATGCATCCCATATTCTTTATTTCACTGAATAGCATTCCCTTCTCTACCAGAGCCTGAAAGCTAGGAATCTTTGTTCTCCTAGATTTCTACACACACATTCACGCTATTTCATTCTATCTCCAAAATACCTCCTAAAATCCTTCCTTCTTTTCTGACCCCATTGATTATGCCATAGTCCAGACCCTGTCATCTTTAATTTCAACTATTATAATAGTTGCTACTAGGCATCATTGTGCTCAGCCTCTACCTAGAATCCCCAGCTTACATTGTTGCTGCATTGAACTTTCCCATATGCAAATCTGGTCATGTTGCCTCCTGACAACGACTGATGCCCCAGTTTAAAATCCTGCAATGACAAACCAACTGAACCTCTAATTCCTTCATACAGCTCTAATTCTTCGTACAGTTCTTGACCCCCTCGCTAAGCTGTTTAGCATCATCTAGTCACCCCCAACTTCAGCACACCAGCCTTAATTACCATCTCCGATTGAGAAACTTTTACTCAAAAGGTCAAACTCCACTTCCAATGTCAATTTGGAATTGGCCACTCTTTTTGCTCTGTTTTGAAAAGCACTTGGGATATGTTAGGTTCTAACATTTTTGCTGATTGTAATTATTCATTAACATGCCTTCCTCCTACCCCCCAAATCCTAGGTCTTAACTCTGGTTCCATTGGCTCCAGGATGAGTTTTTTGGGGGGCGGGGGGTTCCATGTGCCTTCAAATAGCATGCATAATTTTTTCTTTAAATATTTTATTTATTTAGTTGTCAGAGAGAGTGAGAGAGAGCACAAGCAGGGGGAGCGGCAGGCAGAGAGAGAAGCAGACTCCCGGCTGAGCAAGGAGCCTGGTGGGACTCGATTCCAGGACCCTGGGATCATGACTTGAGCCAAAGGCAGCCACTTAACTGACTGAGCCACCCAAGTGCCCCAAATAGCATGCATAATTCTGTGCAAATGTGGGTCCACATATACTGATAACTTTCATCAGCTCTCAAAGGTGTCTATGACCTAAAAAAAGTTAAATATCCACTACTGCCCTAAAACAGGAGCCTTTTAAGGGCACTGAATATATTGTGTGTTTTTGTATAACCAGTTTATTGAAGAGTCTGATCTCAGCAGGGCATAAACATGAAACAGTTTTATTTTTCTCTAATCCTTACTTTGAACTATGTTCTGTCAAATCTTCCTTTCCTGCTCTTTGATGACATCTTGGATTTTAAAGCTTTCTGCTCTCTTCCAGTTATTAAAAAGACCAGTTCAGTTGTTTAGTTCCTGAGTCAAACAAACCAACTCTAAAAACACATCTTTGAAATAGCCAAAGAATTTGAATATGGACTGGTATTAAAGAATATCATGAAATTATTAATACTTAGTATAATAAAATTGTGATTATATCTTTAAGTTCCTATGCCTTAGAGATACATATAGAAGTGTTTTTAGATAAAAACTATGAGATACCTGGGAGTTGATTTATAATACTTCAGACAATATACTCATTAAAGTTGGAAAATAGATATATGGGTATTCCATCATTCCATTTTTGTGTATATTTGAAATTTTTCCTAAGGTATTTTTCTAAATTCAATCCAACCCTATCTAAAACTTCATTCTCACTCGTATCCAGTGGTGTACTAGTATATGTTTGCAAACCAGCTTTACAGGAAAAAAAAAAAAAAAAAGCCCTAGTTTGAAGTCTTAGCCAATTTTCATAGTGTAAATACTACCATGGCCAATTCCAAGTTACCAATGTAATATCATTGAATTCAGAGTTGGGAAAAATGCACAGGAACACACTCTACTCAGCACTTCCAACATACCCAATACAGTAAACGTAAATAACAGCATAAAGTAAAATGCAGTAAAACAATTAAGAAGTGATGAGTTTTGAGTATTTATTGCCTTTGCTTTCCTACATTTTTATGTTAGCTGTTACTAAAAATTCAGTTGTACTAACTGATCACAAGATTCCTAAAAATTTAATAATCTACTCTCACGAACTGAAATGAGCCAACACCCTCCCCTTTCTCAACCACCTGATACAGTAAAAGTTGAGAACCACTGCTCCAACCTGAACTGATACATCTCTTCCACTTCTTATTCATTGCTGTGAACATACCCAGTTCTTTTCAATCAGGCATAACCAGCCAGGGAAAGGGAGAGGCAAATCACTCCCCTCCATCTGCCACTCTCCCTTCATGTCACTCTGAATCCTTGATTCAGGAGTGCCCCTTGAAGGACATCCTGATTTGCTCCCTGTCTTCCTGAACCCCGTGTTTGTCTCAAAATAGTTATGCACATAACTACAGAATTTAATAAGTGTTTCCATCCCTCAAAAGTAATAGTTTAAGTTTTCACGTATTTTAAAGAGGAGAAGAAAAACATTTTTATTCCTAATAAACACTGTTAGGGTATTGATGCCTTAAATTACTGAATGAGTACTCTGTTGGCTTAAACTTAAGTACAACATAGCCATTCATTGTTTATAACCACTTAAAAATTAAGTAATCCAATCCATGCTGTTACTTACATTTGTCTTTTTCATATTCTAAATCTTTGACTTCAATTTAACAATGAAAAACCATAATATGTATTCTCACATCCCAGTTGAGAGGACTAGATTTATTTTGACCACTTTTCCCCAGAACAGCATCATGCATTTTAGGTAGAAGGAAGAGACCCAACAGAGTTACACTAGCACAGAATTTTATCATCACTAAAACCATCAAATTTACTAAACAGTACATACCACACTTCCTATAATCTTTAGTTCATTTTTACTCAACTGAAGTAGTACAAATTTACATGGATTTCCATGGTATGAATCAATTCTGAGATGGCACCCTACACCACTCGGCTTTTGTAACAGGTGACTCATCTGTATCCATTGTAGACTCTCCTGACATAGTCCAGACTGACAATGCTGGACGGGATATCTAGCCACCATCTTAATCCCCAGGGATTTTAAAATAATTTCGAAGTACACACCCACACGACCCAGCTAGTTAGTAACAAGAAATATTAGTTAGGACGAGACCTATTTATATAAATCTCATTTAATATTCCTAATTCTGCTAAGTACTATAATACTCCTTTTGTAGAAGAGGATACAAAAGTTCAGTGTTTAAGTAATTTGGTCACACAGCTAGGAAGTCAGAGAGCCTGGATGCAGATAAAATCTGTCTGACCCCAAAGCCTGCAGTCTTTGCCCCAAATCAGGCAGTCTTCCAAATCCAGGGCTTCACTCTGGTCTGCTGATTCAGATGACCTGTCCACCACAACCAGCACCATCTTAAAAGCCCACATTTAAAGCTTCATTAGTGCAAATCCAAGAAGGAGCAAGAAACAAGTCCTGACACCCACTGAAGAAAGTAAAATCTTAAGCTCTTCTGTTCCCCCAAGGCTCTCCTACACTCATGTGAAACTGAAGGCAAAAAAAGCAGTGATCAATTTTGATGCTTGGTATTCTTAGCTGTTCTAACTCCCACAGGTCGGAAGGGGTCTATAAACTAACCCATACAGTGCAGGTCAGAAGAACCTGGTAGGCTTTTCCAGCCTCCAGCCTTCATCTCTGATTTGCTGCTGAAGCCCCACCACCTAGAACAATGCCTGGACCAGCATTAGGAGCTCAAGCAATGTGTTGACTGTATAGAAACTACTTCGGATGAGTAAGAATTTTAACATGGCAAGCTGCCTTACTTAATACAAGATACAGGGCTCCTCTTTTGTTCGCACATACTGATTTAAAAAGGGGGGGTGTCCTTCACACAAGAGAAGGCAATCATAAGCTCAACAAATGTGCTGCATTGCAGAAGCACAGGCTGAGAGGTTGAACTGAAAAAGCAAAAGAGGAAAAGTGGCTTTCCTTCTTGCAAATAAATGTTCCTTGCTTTTACGACCTTTATGCTGAAGATTATTTAAAATATTACTGAAGAATGCAGGTAGGCTGCTGTGAGATAGTCATTCATTTGCTGAGAATTCCCCAGAGGCTTCTAAAGAAGTATGCACAATAATTTTATGTATTTATTTTTGATAGAGGCTTTCAAGGTTTGTGCCCTTGTCCTCAGCAATTTTTTAATGAGTGTATCCGTTACCTCCAAGGGAGACAACTGCTACAACTGCTTGCAATGGTTCCTCATTGACATTCAGGAAGGATCTCAGAGACATTGAGCTTAAGAGAGAATCTGTACAGCCTGTCTTTTGGAAAATAAATGGCCCTGAGTGAGCGCCAGGTTGTGGGCAGTTCTGCCCCAGAAGGTGGTGGTAAAAAAATCAAGGAAGGCATACAACATACTCTGGAAAATGAAGGGACTCAAATAAAGACAGGAAAGGTCATTGAAGTACTAATAATGGTGCCGAATTAATACATTTGCTATCATCTTTACCTTCTTTAAGACTTATTTTTGCTAGAGAAAGAGAGAGAGAGAAATAGACTGACCACGAGTAGGGAGGAGGAGCAGAGGGAGAAGCAGGCTCCCCACTGAACAGGGAGCCAAATGTGGGATTGATCCCAGGACCCTGGGATCATGACCTGAGCCAAAGGCAGACGCTTAAACAACTGAGCCACCCAGGTGCCCCTTCATTTTTTTTTTTTTTTTTTAATCAGAGACTAAAATGGAAACTTAGGCTAAAAGTCCAAGCAAAGGAATGCTGGGCTCTTACCTAAGTTGGTGCAGGAGACCCAGCACAGAGGAGCAGGGCAATTGTTCATCTCGCAGGATGGCCATGTCACTAAAAAACTGATAGGCACAGTGCTTACCCTAGTTCCAGAGAATCTCACCTATCAAAAACAGAACATCGGCTTTTTTTCCTTTTTTTTTAAACCATACCTGGAGTGGGACTGGTATATAGGGGGACGGGGGCGGGGGGTGGGGGGAAGGATAGGTCAAAGTCATTGTCACTAAATCCTGTGAGCCAGAGCATTCCAATTAGAACCTAGTCTCTCTCGGTTAGTGTACAATTCTAACAAGTTTATCTTTATGGTTTATAAGACCATAGTATACTATAAGCAACACATTTTTATCAGCAAGAGGATCTACTTGATCATCTACTATACACTAATAGTGGTAAGAAAAGGTGTGTGCTGTGCCCACAATATGAAAGACAATTAAGAGTGGATACACACTCAAATATCAGAGCAATCTAGAAAGAGTAATGTAGAAATGAGTGCCTGCTATACCCTGATGGCCCTTGAGGGCATCACTGCTCTGCAGAATAATCATTGATGTGCACAAGGAGGACCTGCAGTCATCAAGAAAAGGTTAAATAATGTTCAGCCTTCTTTAATTAAGAAGGCGGCAAAGTGTACAATCCATTTTAGAAATATTTCCTTAATAAAGACCTTAAGTTTTACATAAAATTTTAAGCAGATAAACCTGTTACCTAAAAGGACTTATTTCTGAATGGTTCCAACTCCCTGAAACTATTACAAATCCTGCATTGTAGTCTTCAACATTCCTAACCCGTTCTCAGAGCAGAAGACCATTTGTGTGTTTCCAAGCATCTGAAACCAGTTCTTTCCTTCTTGCTTTATCTTTTAGCTAAGTGATCCAGCCCTTCTCTTAAAACCTATCCCAGGGATCATAGTGCTTGTGGCCACCAAAGCTCCAGGCTATGTAGCTAGCTAGACCTACCTAGTACCTGAGACCTAATCACTGCATCAGTGAGCCTATGGTGCTGGCAGTCATCAGGAATATGAAGGAGGGTGCAGGGATGGATTCATGAAGGAGAAACCAGACAAGCACAATTATTGGTTATAGCTTGCTATGGGCTGAACTAGATCTGCCACCCCCCAACTCATAGGTTGAAACCCTAACTCCCAATGTGATGGCTTTTAGAGCGAGGACCTTGGGGAGATAACCAGGTTTAGATGAAGTCATGAGGGTGGGGTGGTGTCCTCAGGATGAGATTCGTGTCCTTATAAAAGGCCAGAGAGCTTGGTTCCCTCCCACCCCCCCACCATGTTTAGTATACAGCAAGAAGGCACCATCTACAAGCCCAAAAGAGTTCTTACCAGAACCCAACCATGCTGGCACCCTAATCTCAGACTTCCCAAGCACCAGAACTGTAAAGAATTTGTCTAGTTATCCAACCTATGGTATTTGTTATAGCAGCCTGAGCAGGCTAAGACATAACCACTCCACACGACCACATCCAGAAAGCTTTTATTCACTGTTTGCTATCATACCTCTAGAGAAGAATCTCACGTTTTCACCTTTCTATTTGTAGGACAGCATGGGAAGGAAGCAATCTCCCCAGGGAGGGGGCAGGGCAAAGGAGTGAATGATGAGGCTCATCATCCCATATGTGTTTTCATCAACTCTGCTCCAGCAGGCTTTCACTCTGTCCTCATATTCCCCTGTGGACACCAGCACTAGGAGTCTGGGCCTCTGTAGTACAGGAGCCAATAATAATGATCTCTATCTTAGGAGAAGGGAAAGAGCAAAACGTAAATACAGAGACAAATAGCGCTACTGGTAATGCGGCAGATTTCCACCACAGATAACAGTTTTTTCAAATATGATCAGATAATCAAAAAGATTCCTGAAAGGGATTGCTCCTAAAATTAAAAATAAACTCAAATATTTGGGGTGCTCACTGAAAAGAAACCAAAGTTCAATCCATTGTGAGCCTCCCCTCAGGGTGAAGTCAGAAAAGGCTTGAAGAGCCATGGGGAAAAGCTGTGTTCAGGTCAAAATTGAGTGTTAAGGCAGCCCCATTTCAATTGGATCTCCTGGAGCCTCCAAGATTTTCAAATGCTCACCCCCCCAAATATCCAAAATATTACCACAATAACCTGTTAATAAAACAAATCTCACTTTGGTGAGGGAGAAAACTGCCTTGACAGTCTTAGTAGCATTAAGATGGGAAAGAGAGAAGCTAGATTTATTGAGATTTTAGTCTGGTTTAAAACAGATCCTTCAGTGAAGAGGGTTAGAACTGGATAGGAATTGTCATATGGTGGTTTAGGGCTGGTAGACAAAGCAAAACAGGTACTTTAAAGTGAGGAGTTCCGAGGTCTTGAGGTGTAAATGGCATTTTGATATTTTCTACTAAAGAGTTGATGGGTCTTTCAGGAAGTTCCTGGAATGAACAATAAAGTAGTAACTTTTGTCTTCCAGGACAAGAGCATCTTGGTGAAGAGTAGAATGTGCTACCAAAAAAACATGGCACTTTGGCAGGAGTATTATTTTGAACTGTGGGCAATAGAGAAGAAGCAGATACAAAGAAAAGCCCTCTTTCCTGCCCCTATTTGTCTAAAAGTAATAAATAATTTGTATTACCGTCACTGAAGACAACTCTAGACTCATAGTGCAGAGAGGGCACAAGAGGAATCTATATAACTTTAGTAACTAGCCCTTATCTTTCATTAATTTCCCCATGTATTTACCTTCCTACGGTTTGCTTCCCCTAGAACCTCAGAGATCTTTATGTTGTTTGTCACTCCTCTAAAAATCGATTGTTCTTTTGTTAAGACACTACCTAAGCCCAAGTTCTAACCACCCACTTTGAGTTACTCATCAGAGTGCTCCCATTTGTAAGTGAAATGCAAATACAAAACAAACTTAATGTCTTTCATTGGTCTAATTTACAGGGCCTCAGCAGGAGAACCTAGGAGGGTACAGGGGAAAAAAACTTTCTTCCCTTACACAGGGGTAATAATATAATATCAATGACAAAAGCAAAGAGTAAACTCAGGTTACTGTAGAAGTAAGCTCTGTGGATGATTTCCATTCTCACTCCACAATGCCCCTAATTGTATTCAGTTGTATACATGATGGTTTCCCACCTAATAAATTGTAAGCTCTTTCAGAGCAGAGATTACACTGCCCTTCCAACATTGCCCTTTGTCTTTTCTGTCCCCCATATTGTTTCAGCTTCAAAATCATCATCTCTAAGACATGTGTAACTTCTAGAAGTTTCTAGAATTCCCAGCCCTTCTGGTAAGCAAAAAAAGCTACCAAACAAGATAAAGAGAAACACCAGTTGTGGTTTTTCCTAAATGAAAAACTGAAATTATCTTGGATTCCCTGAGCATGTTCAATGTAATTCATTCAGAGAGCACATGTTTTGAGCTAATTTTAACATGGATTGATTGTTAAGACTTCCCAATTGTTTGCAAAACACTGCTAAAATAAGATAGCTTGGGTATGTAAAAGTGTATTGTATTTTTTTCCCCAGCAGAGCTAAGTGTTTAAGAATCACAATTGTAAAAATTCCATTTCAGTGTGTCTTTATTTTTATTACACCAGTTTGTCATCAGCAAAACACTGTGAAGTTTCCTGAGGAGAGAAGAGTTCCTTTGCATTTGAAACGCCTAAGAGATGTTTGTAATTATAATGGTTATTTCAGATCTCATCTTAGTCACAGGTGCCCCACAGATGACCTTCCCTATGAACCTTTTAGATCTTGTAAAATGCTTCTCTTTTAGGAATGATGTTGATCTTTTTCTCACTTTCATTACATTTTATGTATCCCTTCATCAATTATTATAATTTACCTCAAATTCCCTTCAAGTTGATGGGAGGTTTCTCAGAGATACCACGTGAAGCTACAACAAGAATGCTCCATGAAAACAATATTGGATCTTTTTACTGCCATATTTGCCACACCCAGCACTATGCCAGGCATGCCGGGCATTTTCTCAATTACTCCTTAAGCCTGTTTTCACATTCCAGATTTTAAAATGAGACTCTTGGGTAACTGTGCTGCAGAGAATGTAAACTTTACCTCTACCTCAAATCATTCAATAACCCTCCATTTTCTTAAGAAATCTGGTTAGGTGTCATGTTTGGGAGTCTAGGGCATGATTATAAGCCAGATTCAACACTGTTCTCCACAGTTGTCAAGTGATGAATTCTTGAGTCTCCTGAAGGCAGTGGAATGGTGTTATATGGGATTGCATAAGTCCAAATTGACCAAAAAACATGCCCCTGGCTCTTACATTTTACAATTTGTTTTCAGATCATGATGTGCACTTTTGTAAGTGTGAGAGGAAAAAAGGCAGAGAAATGCTGCCTCGAGAGATATGGGAGATAAGGTGATCCAGGCCTTTATCCAGCTATTAAAATCTTGAATGGTTTCACTACAATCTGAAAGATAAATTCCAACAGTTGTATTTCCCAAACTGTGGTAGATAGTAATCAATACATGTGTGAAAAGGGCACCTTAACTGCATAACTTTGAGAAAGTGGAATTAAACAAAGTTAAATAGATTACTGGATTTCTAGAGGCTTTAATATGTTCTAAGGGGGATTTCTATGAAATGTTTTCCCAGGTAATGTGTAAAATAGAACACTCTTTCACAATGTATTTCTTAGGACAACATTTAAAGAAAAACCATTGGAAACACAGGGATAAAGAATTAACAAATGATTCCAGGTAACTCTTCCATTCTTTATCAAAAGCAGATGAAATTAATCTTTTACTGAGTCCCATGACTTTGGTAGCAATTATCTAAATAAATATGGTGAGTTATATACCTGTCCCTCATCATTTGCTGCGGTGAGGGGGTAAAAAAAAGTATGTTTGGGGGCACCTGGGTGGCTCAGTCGTTAAGCATCTGCCTTCGGCTCAGGTCATGATCCCAGGGTCCTGGGATTGAGCCCCGCGTTGGGCTCCCTGCTCGGTGGGAAGCCTGCTTCTCCCTCTCCCACTCCCCCTGCTTGTGTTCCCTCTCTCGCTGTGTCTCTCTCTGTCAAAAAATAAAATTTAAAAAAAAAGTATGTTTGTTAGATGGCCTAAAACACATGCCCATTCCTAATGTTCCCACCTCTGGAAAGTGGAAAAGGCAACGAGTCAGCTTCACCCATACGGCTTAAGTGAAAAATCATTGGTTACTACATTGGCGTAATAACAACTGCCTTATATGATTGTCAGGATGAAATAAGAACGTATTTAAAGCATTTCAGCACAATGCCTGGCTCACTGGAAGTGGTGAAAAGAGTGGTAACTGCTATAATCACACCAACAGCACTGCACCCTTTCTACCAATTCAGGGCACGTCCTCTTTAGGCTTCTAATCTAGAGCAAATGCCTCCCCACTGACCTAGCCCTAATCCCATCTCCTAATTCTTCAAACTGCATCTGAATTTCAAAAATGCTTATCTGAGCATGCCCCTCACCTACTCTGTAGAATAAAGTTCAAATACTTGCATGCGGGAAGATTTGTCTAGTGAGAGTTTATCTTCCACCATCTGCCTGGTTCCAGAGCCTCTACATTTCAGCCCTACTGCACCTCATATACCTGAAGACACCACACATTCTCATCCATCGGTCTGTTTAATCAAATTATATGCTCAAAATGAGATCGGCTTCCCCTAACTCTCAACTGCAAAAAGTCTTCAAGGCCAACTACTATCTGTCCTTGATATCCCCAAACGTAATCATTTTCCCTTCTCTGCTCCCATAGACTTTTTTTATTATATTATAGCACTCCTCTATTATAGTACTCCTCACACATCCTCCTATAACAATTACTTGCACAGGTGTATTTCCATGTGTTACTCAGAACTGGTTGTTGCAGGTGAATAGAAACCCAATTTGAACTTGCTTCAGTAAAAAATATGGAGATTAAATTGGAAATATCCTGGATCATTCATGTAATTCACAGAATAATCAAACTTCAAAAATACCAGAGATATATCCGGACTTCTGGGGAAAAAAATTGCAACTACAGACAAAAACGCCACCAGAATCTTGTTCCAAAGACAAACCTGCCTCACAGTTTTTCTCTGGGGGTGGGATTTCCTTTTCTCTGTGAGGTGAATGGAGTTAAAATTTACATACAGCAAAATATACCTGTTTCTGTTATACAATTCTAGGAGTGGTGACAAACACATTCAGCCCTAAACCACCATTATAAGCAAAATATAGAACAGTTTGATCACCCTCCAAAACCACGCCCATGTCCTTGTACTCAAACTCTCCTTACAACCTCGGCCCCAGGCAACCACCGATCTGCTTTCTCTCCCCAGTTTTGCCTTTTCCAGAATGTCATATGAAACCATGTAGTCTTGAGTCTGACTTCTTTCACTGAGCATAATGGTCTAGGAGATTTATCCATGATGTTGCATGTATCAATAGTTTCTTGATCCTGCCTTATTAACTAGGAGCTCCTGCGTGATGTTGAATAGGAGTGGTATGAGTGCACATCATTGCTTTCTTTGCCAATCTCGGAGGAAAAGCATTCACTAATTCATTATTAAGTACAGTGTTAGCTGTTCGTTGTTTTGTACATGCCCCTCATGCGGGGGGTTAAGTCTCTTTCTACTCCTGGTTTGCTGATAGTTTTTGTTGTTTCATAAACCACGAATGGATATTGAATTTTGTAGTTTATAAATTATAAATACACCGTTTTTTCATTAGTCTGCTGATATGATGAATTATATGAATTAATTTTCAAATGTTGAACCAGCCTTGCATTTACAGGATAAACCCCATTAGTCATAATATATTATCCTTTTTTGTATAATGGATTAGATTTTCTAATATTTTGATGATTTTAGCATCTGTTCATGAGGAATAATTTTAGTTTATTTGTAATATTTTGTCTGGTTTTGGTATTACGGTAAAATGAGCTGACAAACGTCCCCTCTTCTATTTTCTGGCAAAGTGTGTATAGATTTGGTAGTCTTTCTTTCCTGAAAGTTAAACTGTTACATTTTAGTAGATACAGGATTATTCGGGTTATCTATTCTTGCAGGAGTTCTGCTAGACTTGCAAGACAAAGACTATGTCATTCAGTTATTGACTGAATGGACATAGAGCTATCTGTAATAATCCCTTACCCTTTTAATGTCTATAAAATAGTGACGTTTCCTCTTTCATTGCTGATATTAGTCATTTTTTTTTTCTCTTTTCCCCTCCCCTTGGCTCAGTTTGGGTTTATCAATTCTATTGATCTTCTCAAAGTACCAGCTTTTTGTTTCATTGATTCTCTATTTTCTCATTTTTAATTTCTTTGATTTCTACTTTTTATTTTCCCCTTCATTCTGTTTGCTTTGAGGTTTATCTTTTTCTAGATTCTTAGATCATGGATTTAAGAACTTTCTTTGGTAATATAAGCATTTAATTCTATAAATTACACATATAACATTGCTCTAGATGCATCCCACAAATTTTCATATGTCGTATTAATTTCATTTAATTCAAATACCTTCTAATTTCCTTTCTGACTTTATCTTGAACCCATGGATTATCTAGAAGTGGCGTTTATTTTCTAAAATGTGTGTGGATTTTCCAGATATCTTCCTGTTGTGGATTTCTAACTTAGTCCCATTATGGTTAGAGAATGTACTCTGTAATTTCAATCTTTTAAATTTCTTTAGGTTTAATAGCCCAGAACACAGTCTACCTTGATGAAGGTTTCATATGCATTTGAACAGTATGCATGTTCTTCTGTTGTTGGGTAGACAGTTCTATAAATGTCAACTAGGTCAAGTTGGTTTATAGTGTTTATGTCTTCTATATCCTTACTGATTTTGTCTTCTCTCAGTTACTGAGACTGTTGAATTCTCCAGCTATAATTGTAGATTTTTCTATATTTGCTTCCAGTTCTAGCAACTTTTGCTTCATGTAAATGGAGATGTGTTAGGTACATATATATTTAGGATTGTTAGGACTTCTTAGAGATTAAATTCTTTGTCATTATGTAATATGCATGAGTAGTTTTAAAGTCCATCATGATTTCCTCACTGAGAGGTCATGAGCAATCCCAGACCCTGAGTTTCACATTTTGGCCTGCATTGCCAAAGAGTGACTCTTTCTCAAGTAAAACGGACTCAAACTGACCATAGTTTAAGTTAGGCACTCAACCCTGGAGCTGAGTCTATAAGAATATGGCATCTACTCTATAAATTCCATGGCTGGAATGAGACAAGGAACAGTTCATTGGGGGATGGATGCTGGGAAGACAGCACCAAAAGTATCTACCATACACTCTTCTAATTCAAAAAGTGCTAAAGTCGTGATGCTTGTCATATTGGTCATGTTCATCCTACAGAATCTAGCAAAATGTTCAAAGAAGGTTTGGCCAAGGCCTTTGTTTTGACTGCTTCTCCATCTGCCCAACCCTATTTCCTTCCCTTCCCCATCAGGTGTAAATGCTGGAAGCACTTCTTGGTATACTTCCTGCACACTAACCTCCATCCCAGAGTCAGCTTTCTAGGAACTGGACAAGTGATACAATTTAAAAATCTACTAAAAGATATAACTTTGCTTAGAATAATAAACATTCAATTTTATAAAATTTAGGACATTCAGAGCACTCAGATTCTCACCATGAATCCTAAGAGAACAGTTTAAGCCTCTCATTTTGCAGAATCTTAGGCCCAGAGGTACTTATAATTTGCCCAAGGTCATATGATGACTCAATGGATAAATGAGAACTAAATCCTTGTTTCTAGTCACGTAGCCATTTACATTTTCCACCATGTTGAAAAATTTGGAGCATTTGCCTACTTCTATATTTTTACTCAAATTAATAACCTATTATGGAAAACATGTTCCAGGCACTTTAATGTCTGTTCTGTATTATCTCATTTAATCCTCAGAGGAAACTTGTGAAGAAGACACAATTATCCCTATTTTGCAAATAAGAGAAATGAAGCCTTTCCAGAAAACTTTCTAGAGGTAGAAGAGCCAACATTTAGATCCAGTTGTTGCTCTATAGAGCCAGTTCTCAACAGCAATACTATATATACACATTGGAAATGCTTTTGTGTAGAATACATTTTGATTTTCCCACATGTTACAAACCCATACACAAAAGCCTACACAAAATCTGAAAACCTGAACTCATTCCAAATGGTTGATTTATTAACTCAGCATAACTGAGCACTTACTACATGCCAGGAGCCTCAATCAATGGCCAATATATGGTCTCTGCCTATAATACAGAATTTAAGTCTAGCAGGGATATACACATTATTGTAAGTATAAATTTAGTTTAATTCATGCTGTTTCATTTCATATCAAATCATGGTCAAAAAAAAAAAGAAAAAAAGGTACAGAATGCTAAAACGGCATTTAACAGGGGGACCTACAGTAGCATTAGAGGGTGAGGGAAGACTTTCTTAAGGTGTAATATTCACTCTGAGAACTAAGAATGAGTACAGATGAGTCCAGTGAAATGAGATGGGGTACTGTATTTGGCAGGTGAAATAGGGATGGAAGAGCAAGGTCTCTATTTCAGTGGAAGAGAACCAGGGTTGTACCAGGGTTCTGAGTGGCTTTGACTATCCAGGCCCCCATCTGTTCTGTTTTGAGCATGTTTTACCCTTTTTGTACCATGTTTTTACAATGTTTGTTCTCTCAGTACTATAATTACTCTGCTTGATGAATGGAAATTAACTATTGTTAATTCTCCTTTTCTTTCTGATAAAGGCACTCATCTCTGTAGGACTTGAAAAAAATGCTGAAAGCAGGCTTTATCCCACTCTACCACCTAACTCATCGACACACACGGCTATATTACGCCTCCCACTCCACCTCTTCATTCATTTAAGTAAGGATTACCTTCTATGGTCCTCATTTGGAAAGGCAAATCCTCCTAGGAGTGAATGAAGCCCCGAAATCTTGCCGAATGTTCTAATGACATCTTGTGCTTTCCTTAGGACCCTGATGAACAGGTGTCAGCAAACTGTCCCCTACTTTGGAAAGACTGTGAATCCTGATGTAGCCCAAGACTCAGGACCTGGTTTCCCCTGCTCTGTAGACTGTGAAGGCTTCTCTTCGGTCTTTCGTACCGTGCTGTGTCACTCAGAAGAGCAGAATAGTGTTCAAGCTGTTGATAAGGGCATTTTCCACTCCCCTGCAGAATAGCCAGGCATTCCCACAGCCAGCCAAGTGACCTTCAGATCTAAGAATACTCCTGGAGCTACTCAATCACAAGCTCAGCCCCATCCCGGGCCCACTTGATGAGAAGGGCCATTTCTATTGCATGATCCTATGGTCTAAATTTACTGTGTGACCTGAAAATCCAGGAAAAGACAAGACATTGACAAGAATTAGGGAGAAAAAGGACTCTGCAGAGATATTTAGATTTTAAAAAAGATTCCATAAGGTAATGGAACTAGGTGGCCTCAAAGATGTCCTCCAGCTAAGGTGACCAACTTCCCAGTTTGCCTGAGGTGGTTCTGATTTTAAAGTTGAAAGCCTCACATCCTAGAGACCCCCTCAGTTCCTGGCAGCGTAAGAAAGGTGGTCACCCAACTTTCTCGGCTGGTCTGTTAGGACGTCCTAATTCTTCCCTTGATACACACAGGTTTAAATTTATGTTTGGCTTAAATGGTAACAATCTCCACTTTTAATTTCAACAGAAATGCAAACATTTTTGTCTTCTTTCCTCACATGGGCTTTATTTTTCTTTCTAATTGTCCAGTGTTTTTTATTTTTAAAGATTTTTTTTTTTTTTTTTGTCAGAGAGAGAGAGAGAACCTGTGGGCGTGAGCACGCAAGCAGGGGGAACGGCAAGCAGAGGGAGAAGCAGGCTCCCTGCTGAGCAAGGAGCCCAATGCAGGACTCTATCCCGGGACCCTGGGATCATGACCTGAGCCCAAGGCAGACGCTTAATCAACTGCGTCACCCAGGCGTCCCGATTGTTCAATGTTAGCACTCATTTGCCTAAATTAACAGAGTCAAAGTTTGAGGTTTTATTTTGCCTTGTGAAATTCTTGGATACACCACACGGTGTGGTTTGACTCCGTGTTACGTATGGCATCTTCTACAAGTGGCAAAGCACAGTGACATGACGTCATCAGTGATCTTCCCAAGAGCTGCTCTCCCAGCATCATTTATCTGACAGGGCAAAGCACTTCACTAAATCTAAAATGAAAGGTCACAGGTATTTGCTACAAAAATTATCAGTGGTTCTTTATATTAACATGTTTCTGTGACTCTTCCAAATGCATTCCTAGTCTCCACTCAGAAAGGAAGCGACGACCTCATCCTGAGCTACTATTCTGAAATCTGTCATAGTGACTAAAACCCTTGTTTTCTTCACAAAAGAGAAATCAGATGACCTCTGCTCTGACCCTTGACTTGATATTTACAAAAGCTAATTATGGGGTGGGCAAGTGTCTTTTATCATTCAGGGACCTTCGGTTAAGGTCTAGTCTTTCAAAAAGAAGAGTCAGGGTGCTGTTTAGAGCCGCATACAGTATGATGAAATCTAGAAAGGGATAGTTAATTTTGAATTTTGGCCATCAACATCAATTTTCTCAAAACCAATCAAGTAGAACACAGAGGCAATATAAGTCAGTCACTAAAATCAGTGTTTTGACTGACCAAACAGAATCAGTCATCTGGTGGTCTAGTGGTTAGAGGTCATAGAGATACTCAGCCTGACAGCTTTAGCATTAAACCTCTCATTTTCCACCACTACACCCTCTGCTACTGCATCAGCAAGACAACAACTGCAGGCAACTGTGCATTACTTAAACGCGAAAGGTTACTTGGCTAATAAAAAGAATGCCCTGAAGATCGAGTGCAGTCATAGATCCCCATAGTGCACATAGCTTATTTACCTTTAATACAATCTTTATGCTCATAAAAAGATTTTTAAAGAGTAAAAATTCAGAAGAGGGGAAAAAAAAAAAGCATCTGGTAATTCCAACAATAATGGAGGCACACAGCATTCGTTCTCCCCAGGCTTCCCCTGGCGATTTTTTCTCATGGTGAAAGTGGAGGTCTGATTCCTTTTGTTCATTCCAGCCACCGCCCTTTAGCGATCTGAGTCTGAGCAAGACTGCCACGCCCAATCATGGGACAAAGGCAGAAATAGGGGAACTCTGGGCACCGAGACAGCCCGGCTTTATTTATAGACGTGTATTATATTGGTCTCAATGACATGAAGGTGCAAATCAGTTGCTATCTCTGCAAATGAACAATTAAACACACGGGGCTTAAGATATATGTAGGTTCTAAAATGCTATCTGATCAAAGTATTCCTTTCCTAGAAAGAAAGGGATGTGGCCAAAGGGTTCTCTGATTTTCAGAAAAAGGGTGAATGCTGCCCCCTTTTGACTGTTAAGAGTCATATATACCATAAGCCTTAAACCTGAAACCTAATGCAATGGATAGACTGTGGGAATAAAGATCCTATTTCTGTCACGAGAAATCTGATTAAGTCTTAGCAACTGGAAAGCAGAAGGGGGCTCAAAGTTCATCCAATAAGACTCTAAATGGTCCCTCTCTAGCTTCCTGGAAGATTGGTCATCCTTCATCCAGCCTCCTACCTCAGTTAGCCTCTTTTTATAGACTCAATTCTACCTGGAATAGTCATTTGAGTTTACTACTCATGTTTCTCCCCCTGGTAATAGGCTCCTTGTGAGTTTGGGCCATGTTTTTTTTTGTTTGTTTGTTTGTTTTGGCCTAAGTATCAGAGTACCTACAAAGACTTGTGCATAGTGGGTGCTCAAAAAATAGGTTTATTGAAAGCAAATGTCTGAGGTCAAGATCATAGTCTAGTTATGAATGGCTCTCTGAGCAAAGAGAAGGAGTCCATTTGGGCCTTACAGGATACTCACGTAAGTAGCGTACTTTAATCCAGCAACTCTTAACTCTGAGCCCACCTTTCCAATAAAGGTTATGCTTATCTATAGATTACACAGATCTACTGAACTATTCTTTATTCAAATATACACAAAAAAATGGAGATGAAAAACTTAGTCGTATTACACACAGGCATAACACCGAGTGAAATAAACTAGACACACAAGAGTACATTTCTGTAGGAGTCCATTGATATAAAACTCAAAAACAGGCAAAACTAACATATAGCATTAGGAGTCAGGATTGTGATTATCTTGTTGGAGGGCGGTTAGTACTGACTAGAAGGAAAAATAGGGGTGACTTCTAGGATACTACTATAGTTTTATTTCTTGATCTTGATGCTGGCTAGGCAAATGTGTTTAGTTTGTAAAAATTCATTAAGCTATACACTTAAGATATGTGCACTTATCTGTATATTATACCTCACTAAAAAATATTTTTAAGCAGTATCTTTCTCAAATTACAGGAGATGGACTTGCATATTTCCTAGGGTTCATGCCCCATCCCCATCTGGGATATGTCTGCTTTAATTAACAAAACTAATCAGACTCTTTCAGCTACTAGTCAGACATCTAAAAATCCATATATACAAATCTCTAGCAGTAAAGTCTTTGCTTCAGCTCCCAGTTGTTATAGCAACTACAGGGCACCTATCCTTGGGGAAGGCTTGTTCATCTTCCTTCCTAAGATACTATTGCTGACTTGGGGAAGTCATTTCATGCATGTGAGTCCATCTTCAGGGGTGAAGGAGAATACTTTCACAATAAAGAACCTCAAGTTTGCCTCCTACAGCCTCAAATTTTTCATCTGTAAAATTGGAAGTAGACTTCATGGCTTTGTGGGAAGGATTTGCTACATTAAAATTCACAGAGGACAAGACAAGGACAACTTGTTGACTCTTTAATTTAAGAAATATTCTAAGTTAGGAAAAACGTCCTGCTCTCAATCAGACGACACAAATCCTAGACCTGGTTCTGCCGGCCATTATGGTGGAACCTTAGGTACAACACTAAATAGCTCTTAGTTACTTCACCTGGAAAATGACCAGATAGACTTTAAGTCACTAAGGCAAACACTTAGATGTGAATAAAGACTAAAAGAACAATACAAAACTCTGCCAGCCAGTGAGCAGAGGTTCAATTTATCCCTGCTGCATGATCAGAATTTTATGACTTGCTGGCCAGTTGCTTTCTTGGCTTTTCACTTTATTACACCAATTTCCTGTGATAGTATAATTTCCTGTTTTCTCCCCTGCCTTCCTTTTACCTTACCTAACCACATTGTGTTGTTGGACCATAAAGTTTTAAAGGAAAGGATTCTGAGGAGACTTGAAGCCCTTTGTGACTGACTGGTTAGCTCTAACAGGACATGTCCTCTGACACACTGGAGGAAAATTACGGAAGAGCAAACAAAAATGCTTTGGCCTGTGTTGAAAGGTACGGCAAAGAAAGGATATTTTAGAAGGAAGGATGTTATTAAATTTGCAGAAGCTAAGCAAAACAATACAAACTAATTGCTATAAAAAAATAAACTGGAGATGATGCTATTCAAGAAAAATCTGGAGTATTTTAAGCATAAGAAAGTCCAGCTTGAAAAACAGGAGCTTAGACCTCAAGTAGAAGTCTGCTTTTAGAGAATAATCAAGTCCTCAAATCAAAGAGAAATACTGCTCAAGGTAGAGGAGCACAACTCCAGAAAATACACTGATGCCCAAACATAAATATTTAAAAATAATGCAAGTTTATGAAAAGATATAAAGGGGTCAGGAGACATAAAATTGCTGTGCACTGTTCAAGACTCTGGAATAACTGACTAAAGAACAAAGGACTATAGAATTGTTGATATTTAGCCTTTCAGATTTATCTCAATATTCTTGAGACAGAGTTGAGTAAAAGATTAGACTATATTAAGGACAGTGTGTTGGATGAATAGAATCGCAAAGAATATAAGAAAATAGGAAATTAGAGTAAGCTTTCAAAGACAATAAGAGTAACAGAAGCAACACAAGGTAAGTATCCCTGTAGAAAAGAAGAGATAACCAAAAAAAGAAAAAAAAAAAAAAGAAAGAGATATTTTCACTGGGGAAGGCTGAGAGGCCAACGCATATGCCAGAACTGTCCACAAGAAAGGTCAGGGCCATGATGAGCAATGCCACCTCCCAGCTGAAGGGCAGTTGCTTTAAGCTTACTTTAGAGAATCCACCATTTGAAAATTACCTAGATTCAGGTGCATTAATTCCTTTAATAAATGATTTCTTCAGAGTAATAGACTTTGTCATGTAAGGCAAGCTTTTTCTAGATGGCGGGAAAAGCTTATCAAGTCCTAAAGCTGTATATCCCATCAGACTACCCATGGGAAACACTGGCAAGGGGTGTGTGTGTCCCGAATGCAAAAGAATTATTAGGTGAAATATCTCCTATACCAGTGCTTCTCAAACTATATTGTAAATATGAACCCCATGAGGATCTTGTTAAAATGCAGATCCTGATTCACCAAGTCAGGAGCTTGAGATTCCACATTTCTACGAAGCTTCTGGGTGATGCCCATACCCAGATAATGGTCTATGGGCCACATTTTTAGTAGCAAAGTAAACATGCATTTTTTTAAAGACTTTATTTTTTAAAACTTTTTATGTAATCTTCACTCCCAACATAGGGCTCAAACTCACGACCCTGAGATCAAGAGTCATATGCGCTGACTGAGCCAGCCAGGCCCCCCAAATATGCACATTTTAAAGGGGAAAGAAACATCAGTAGTATGAGACATACCAAATCACCATTAATTCCAGCTAGAAGTTAAATGCCTCCATTAGCAAACAAAGGTAACTAGATATACAGTTGACCCTTGAACAACATGGATTTTGGGGAGTCAAGTTATACACGGAGTTCTGACTGCACCGGGGTCTGCACTAACCCCCATGTTGTTCAAGGGTCAGCTGCAATTCCAGCCCTCCAGAAGTTCACTACTTGAAGAGCTTTCATTGTTTCTAGTTGTCCAGATGTTCTGGCACCATGTAAACATGGTGCTTGCAGCACAGAGACCTGACTGACAAGGTAGGGAAAGAAAAATCAACAGCTTACATGAAACACAGAGGCCAGGAACTGTAGTTGCCCCACTGGCATCCCAGCTACACTCCCAGGGGTCAAACCCTCTCCGAGTCACTTTAAAACACTGCTGGCTTCCCCACCACTCCTCGGAGACTCCATCTTTTAGGTTCCTGGACCCAATTCCAACATGCAAGGTGTATTTGTGGCAGGGGTGGGGGAAATGTCCCCACAACACTAAGCTATTCTCCAGCACCAGCTGGGTGTCCTACCATTCAACTCCGTTCTGACACTATCTTCCCAGAGACTGCGTCAGATTCCAGAGGGTTCAGTTCGACAGGACTGCTGCTGCCGGCGGAGGTCAGTCACAAGCCTAGGTTGTTACCTGGGCTTCTGACCAACAGGCTACTGATCACAGGTTCCCATGAGCCCCTCCTCAGGTTCAATTAGCTTGCTAGAGCAGCTCACAGAACTTAGAACAGTTTACTTACATTTGGCGGTTTCTTGTAAAAGAATAATCAAGGATACAGATGAACATCCAGATGGAAGAGAGGCAGAAGAGGGGGTGAGGGGCACTTCCATGCCCTCTCCAGGTGCGCTGCTCTCCCAGCACCCCGTGTACACCAAACTGGAAGCCTTCCGAATCCTGTCCTTTTGGGTTTATATGGAGGCTTCCTAACAGAGGCAAAATTGATTCAATCATTGGCCACCGGCGATTGATTCAACCTCCAGCCCGGAGATCAGGGGTGGGACTGAAAGTTTGAACCCTCCATTCCCGTGGTTAGTTCTGGCAATCAGCCCCCATCCTTAGGTGGGATCCAAAAGTGGCCTGATTAACATAACAAGACACCTTTGTAAGCTCACTTAGGAAATTCAAAGGCTTTTAGGCTCTCTGTGCCAGAAACAGGATGAAGACCAAATATATAGTTTTTTTTTTAAGATTTTATTTATTTATTTATTTATTTATTTGAGAGAGAGAGAATGAGAGAGAGAGAGCACATGAGAGGGGGGAGGGTCAGAGAGAGAAGCAGACTCCCTGCTGAACAGGGAGCCCGAAGCGGGACTCGATCCAGGGACTCCAGGATCATGACCTGAGCCGAAGGCAGTCGCTTAACCAACTGAGGACCCAGGCGCCCCCAAATATATAGTTCTTATTATAAATCCCAGTATCACACTCCAGAACACACCTATCTGCCTCAATTGGGCAGAAGGTGGGAGGAGTTCCTGCCTCCTACCGCATGCAGGCTTTTGCCCACTCCTCTGTCACAAGACTCTGCTCCCACTGGCATTGTCTTGTAAAACCTGAAATTAAATAGCCACTTATGTCAGGGGTTTTAAAATGGAGCTCAGAAGCCAATAAAGAGGTGTACCTTATGTACGTCCGCACCAGGTGGAACCGTGAACTTTTGAACTGGACCAAACTGAAAATACTACAAGGAGTCTGCACAAACACCTGCAACTTGCTACAGTAACAGGCTTTTGCTTAGTGAGAGCCTTATCAACCAATTAAGTTTAGACAGGGTTAGTTTTCTGTCACCAACACCAATCAAAATTCTTTGTAAACAACATGTACAAGCATTCCCATTTTGTCCATAAAACCCCCTGACTTTTGCTCCCTAGGGGATCACTATTTGGGTTGCTGCCCAAATCTGTGCACCCTGAATTGCAATTCTTTGATCCAAATAAATGCATTTGCTTCTTTATTGCCTGACAAATTTAGGTTGACAGTCTTCCTTTGCGTCCCATCCTCACTCCCAAAGATTTGCTTCTATCCTTACCTCCTTTCCCTGCCCTCTATCACCACATTCAGTTCCCACTCCTACTTCCAGACCCTAGCTGCACAGCAAAATGCCATAGTAAGAACTGATATTGCCACAGTTAAGACCATCTTGTGAAAAGACCCGGTACCCAGCTGAGTGCTTTAAATGCATTAGAAAAAATAAAACGCTATGTATAAGAAGTAATTCATATATCAGACTCTCTACTAGGTATTGTATTTCAAATCCAGGATATATAAGCCATGGTAGTTACTAGAACTAGCCCTGGTCATAAGCACACCTTATTTATTAAGGGGAAGGAACTAATTTCTCAAAAGTCAACAACTTCTAAATGGACAAGTCCAGCATTTTTTCTTTTTACATTGGCTTTTGTGATACTAGACTCTACAAGTTCTCCTTTGGGTACTAGTTTTTCATTGCTGTCACAACAAATTGCCAGAAACTTAGCCGCTTAAAACAACACTCATTATCTCACAGTGAGTGAGTCAGAGGTCTGGGCACAGAATAGCTCACCAGGATTCTCTGCTCCGAGTCTCACAAGGCAGAGATCAAGGGGTCAGGCTCAGCTCCCCTGAAGGCTCAGGAGAAGATTCCACTTCCAAACTCATTTTGCTTGTTGACAGAATTCAGTTCCTTGTGGCTGGAGGGACTCAGTTCCCCGTTTTCTTGACACACAAGCCTCTTTATCTTCATACCCAAATGGGCATTTCTAATCCTTCCTTGGCTTGGAGCATCTAACTTCCCCCTTCTACCAGAAAGAGCATATTCTCTAAGGGCGCCTATGTTTAGATTAGGTCCACCTGGATATTGGGATAAGCTCCCTATATTAAGACCAGATGATTAAGAGCCAAAATTACCTCTTCAAAATCCGTTTTTGCTACCTAAGGTAAAAAGTTCACAAGAGTAACCCCCTGGGGTGAAGGTCATCATGCAGGCAAATTTTGCCTAATACATTCTACATCACTGCAACTTACTGTTAGTTCATTTCTTCCTCTCCTAAGGTTTTCAGCTGAGTGCATATAATGATCACCTGGAGAGCATTACAAAAATCTGATGCCCAGCCCCTAAAACCAACTAATGTAGAATCTCTGGGAGTGGGACTTGCCTCAGCAGTTTCTAAAAGTTCTCCAGATGGTCCTAATGGCAGTCCAAACTGATCCACTGATCACTCTTTCCTGGATCAGTTTATCAATTGATGTGCTTTTAATCATCACTTCCATGATAATCCTTTTCTGGTCTGCGTCTTCATCTCTGGCCCTGCTTGCATTCCAGAACCAAATCTCCAGAACACCTACTGATGAGGAAATCAGCCCCTCTATGATAATTGGGACTTTATGTCACATGTTCTAAAAATGTCAATCACAACTGAAAATGATCTTCAGTATCTCTAGTCTCCTAGGAAACTGCTTATTTATATGTACCCTTATAACCTAACATACTTTTGAATGTATGCTGTCAGTACCCTTTACAAAAAGACATTTGAAGTTTGCTTACCCATAACAAAGTCCTTCTCTCCTTTGCTATTGAGTAGCCACTTGGTTCCATATTTCCCACCTGAATGTTTCAGGAGAGCTTCCCACGTGCCTAATACAAACCAATTCTCAGAGAAGTCTGAGGATAGTTTTGTATAAAGAATGCAATCTGGACGTTTTGAGGAACCAGGGCATGATAGTTCCCAGCCTTTGCCAGGGGACACTCCCTCCCTCCTTGAGTAATGCCAGCCTTATGAACAGTAGTCTTGATTTTAAATTCTGAGTATGTTTACCCCCAGAACAATCTAGAATGATTCAATATAGATATCTTACAATGCCTTCAAATTCAACATATCTAACACAAATTCACCAGCTAGTATGTGGATTATTCGATTGCCAACCTAGACTACGTGACTAAAAGATTTTTACCAGAGGCTTAACTTACCAGAGCTCTCAACTGAGCCGAATGTTATTTGAAAAAAACAATGGGCATCCACTCTTGATAGATATAGGTTTATCCGTTTCATATTAAATTTTCAGAAAGTCACATATCCTCCAAGAAGCTAGGAACAATTATTATATTCTTCAGTTAACATTGCTTTTATACAATGAGCATGTTAATTTTACAATCAAAGAAGCATTATAGCCCATTGTTTAAAAAGCTAGTCCTACAACCAGACTGCTTGAGTACAAATTTCAGTGTCACTTCTTTGTGATCTCAGACAAGTTACTCATTTTTCTGGGCCTTTCCTCATCTGCAAAATAGGATAATAATGGTAGCTTTTTACTGGTGGTGGTTCTGAAGATTAAATGAGATAATGCATGATAAAGCACTTATAGTAAGCACTTTAAAAAGGGGGTCTTTTTTTTAATAAAATGGGTTTCTTTAAAAGATTTTTTATTTTATTTGAGAGAGAGGGAGCACGTGAGCACACCTGTGAGCGTGGGGGAGGGGCAGAGGCAGAGGGAAACTCTCAAGCCGACTCCCTGCTGAGCACGGAGCCTGACCTGGGGCTCGCATCTCACGACCCAAAGATCATGCTCTGAGTTGAAACCAAAGTCAGACGCTTAACCAACTAAGCCACCCAGGCGCCCCAAGTGTGTGTTTCTTTTTTTAATTAAAAAAACAATGTTACATACTGAGACTTATTTAGCTTAACCCTACAGAAACATTATCACCAAATTGGGATGGCAGTCCAGCAGAGTAAAAGAACAAAACAGACTGCCTGGTTCAGATGCTGGCCCTGCCACTTATTAATTATGTGGCCTGATGTAAAAGTGCTTAACCATTTCCTTACCTGTGTACCTGGGATAATATTAAAAGTTACCTCATGGGGCTGTTGGCAGATTAAGACAGTTAACATCTGTAAAGAATTTAGAACAAGACTTGGCACATAATAAGAACTATGTAACCATTTACTATATTTTAAAATGATTAATTTCTCAACTTTTTTCAAGGGTTAATAGAGTTGCTATAATAATAACTACATAATTTATATATTCAAACTTATTATGAACTTAGTAACTTTTTAGTTACATTTTTTTTAAGATTTTATTTATTTATTTGACAGAGAGACAGCAAGAGCAGGAATACAAGCAGGGGGAGTGGGAGAGGGAGAAGCAGGCTTCCTGACGAGCAGGGAGCCCAATGCAAGGCTTGATCCCAGGACCCTGGGGTTATGACCTGAGCCGAAGGCAGACGGTTAATGACTGAGCCACCCAGGCGCCCTTTTAGTTAGTTTCTTAAAAGACAGAGTTTATAATTTCACATTTTCTCTCCCTTCTTATATTTTGGAGTTGGTAACTCTTTTTGAAAATTTCTTTCTTAAAGTTCTCATGATATAGCATCTAATTGAAAAATTAATGTTAATATTCTAATCACCTTAAAAACAACTTTGATTTGTTCTCAAGTTTCTATTTTTCCTTAAACTGATCTTTTTGGCTCTGGGATTTTGCTAAAAAATTATTTCATATATCTCTGGAGTAAAATAGTTTTTCTATCTTCAGAACAAAAAGTTAGGTTAGTTAAAATTACCTAAGAAAAATGAAGCTTCATGTATTCCCCCCCTTTACCCCGAGAATGAGATTCAAAATCATTGTAATCTTTGTATCTATATAGTGTTCTCTACTTAGCAGATTGAAGTACATCTTTTAAATATTAAAGATATAAGAATTGATTGTGTAAGGACGCCTGGGTGGCTCAGTCAGTTAAGCATCTGCCTTCGGCTCAGGTCATAATCCCGGGGTCCTGGGATCGAGCCCCACATTGGGCTCCCTGCTCCGTGGAGCAAGCTGCTTCTCCCTCTGCCTGCCGCTCCCCCTGCTTGTGCTCTCTCTCTGAGACAAATAAATAAATAAAATCTTTTTTAAAAAATTGAATGTGTAGGAAGTCTTTTGTTGAGAATATCTTCTGATTGGAACTCAAATCTTGAGATATCTTTTATTTCAATAAAAATGGCATTTGGTGATTCTGTAATATAGTTTCCATGTTCTAGAATTGTTTTTCTTCCTCCAGTATTCCTAATTATCTTCAGGTCAAAGTTTCTGGTTTCTTTTTCTCTCCTTCCTTCCTTCCTTCCTTCCTTTATTTCCTGTTCTGTTTTTTTTCTTGCATTACCTTGTTTTTGTAAACCAAAATGTAATTTTGGTTTGTTTATAATAATAGTCTTTATACTTTATTTTAGTCCATATATCGATTTTCTTTTTTTTAATGTTGAGGAAATATTTTATTCTTATCAATTTTTTATAGATGTAATAGATTTTCTTAACATTTTCACTTTCTATATATGCTCAGCACAGTATTTTTGTATTATATATTTTGTATTATATAATACCAATTGTTCCATTACTTAATGACTAAAAAAAAAAAAAAACCTTGAAGTTCAGTTACTTCATTTAATAACATCACTATTTCTTCCTCAAAAATGTGTGTGTCCAATTATTGATATTTGTTTTACAGTTGTTTGGAACCCTTTTACTTTACAATATTTTTCTTCTCCTCTTCCTTATTAAAAAAATGAATTTAGCCAGGAAGGACCACTTTGCATCATTTATGACTACATTACTCTCTCAGAGATCTAGCCCACTTCACACATTACTATTTAAAAGTTATATGTTAAAAAAAAAAAAAAGAAGAAGATAGCAGGAGGGGAAGAATGAAGGGGGGAAATCAGAGGGGGAGACGAACCATGAGAGACTATGGACTCTGAGAAACAAACTGAGGGTTCTAGAGGGGAGGGGCGTGGGGGGATGGGTTAGCCTGGTGATGGGTATTAAAGAGGGCACGTTCTGCATGGAGCACTGTGTTGTTATATGCAAACAATGAATCATGGAACACTACATCAAAAACTAATGATGTAATGTATGGTGATTAACATAACATAATAATAAAAAATAATAATAAAAATTATAGATCCTCTTTACGTTCTTGGAGCATCTTCTCAAATTGTAAAATCCCCAAAAGAAAAAAGAAAATAATGGTCATTTTTTAAAACAATTCTGTCTGTGGTGGCCTCCAGATGTGCCTCAGAGGCTTCCACCTCCAACTGTAGGGCGTGTAACCCACCAAGGGTCCAGCTGTAATGTTCCAAGCTCCAACTCTGTGGTTGTCCTGAGGCCATGCTTCCCAAGGGCTACTTCCAGTCAGACTGAACTGGGAGGGATACTAACTGGTCCATTCCTGCATCTGCAAGCCAACTTTAGCTCTAGAACTCCCCAGTGGGCCTTGCTTAGGCTGTTCTGCAGTCTAGGATGCTTTCATCAAACTTCCTTTTGTCCTTCACTTAGAGTCAGACTTGCATCTCTTATGATAGCTCCCACACCATTTTCCCACACCAGCCATTTCCCTAATTAAATACATTTAATGAATCCCTCCTTGTCTTCTGTGTCTTAGAGGAACCAGACTAACACATTGCCAAATATATAGATATATATTTGGAAATACCTACTATGTAGGTCTGATGCCAAAAATAATGGGTTCCCAGAAGGAAACCAGGAAAAAGCAGGACACACACTATAAAGCATTGCTCTACTTAGGTCTTTGGTTCATAATTCAACAAATTTATAACATTCTAAAATAATCTGCCTTTTGGGGGTGTGGGTGAATACCACATATGGTAGAGGGATAATGTCTGTATGATTTCCCATCCACAAATCAGTCTGCCTTTTATTAGCTTCCTATTGTGTTTAAAACATAAACTTCTTATCACAGCCACAAAGCTCTGCAAGGATCAGGTCCCTGCCTGCTTCTCCAACCATATTTGGAACCATTATCACCCTCACTCTCTGTCCTGAGCACACTGACCCTTCACTTCTTAGAACACGCTAAGCCCTTTCCCCTGCCTCAGAGCTTTCCTTCATGCTGATCTTCTGCCTGAATCCCTCCTGTCTCCACTTTTTGTCTGGTTAACTTCTACGTCTTTCAGCTCTTAGCTTAAATGTCCCTCCTCAAACAGGCTTTCCTTGCCCTTCCCCCCCCACCCAGCCTCACAAAAATCAGTTATAAGACCATCTTGCTTTTCTAATAGACTCTGTTGTCTTGACCTCTTAGCACTATTTGCTATTATAATTATTAGTATTTTATTGTGTGATAAATGCCCCACCAGATTATAATCAGTGAGCTGTCAGGAACCATGACTGTTTTGTTTCCCTTTGTATAGAGTGACTTATATAGTTCCTAGTATTAAGTACCCTATCCATACATGTTGAATGAATGAATGAATGAATGAATGAATGAATAAACAAATTTCTTAAAACATTTTGTGAACAACTAGGGTCATGTAGCTTGATGGAGTATTGTTCTTTTTGTGCTGATTCCACTTTCTGATAAGAAGGAAGAAAACCTTAGTCACAGTATGGGATACATTTTGGCCTAAATCCCATGAAATGTATAATCTATGTAACCATGAAATCCTAGAGATACATATTTATCTTGTTAGTAACCAGATTACATGTTTCCACTTTTTCTGGCTTATATGAAAGTAGTGGTAATTGTTACCTGCTCAAATCCTTAGGCACTATTTTGGAAAAGCTTCTCCTCTATACTGATATCTGATATCTATCTCGTACTTGTCAATATTCCAGAGAGTAGACATAGCCTTCCAAATTGTTCTTAATTTGATTAACAGTGATAGATAAGCCCTGATAACAGTAATTTCTTAAAATCCAGCATTAAAAGATCATTTTCCTCTATGGAGAACATTTTAACAGTTCAGTCAAAATTGGAAAAGTACATGCCCTTTGACCAAGCAATCCACTGAGGAATACTGTACTGTCTTATCAACTAATTATTCCCATTTGAGTTATTAAATTTACCCTTTGCTGATATCCTAATCCACACAGGTTTCATATGCATCCTGGAATTGTCTACACAGCAACTCAATTAGCAGTCTTTCCTTCTAGGACAAATGTCTATCCCTGCCTTCTCTATCATTTCATTTTTGTTAATGTTGGTAATAAATTAGTGATGCTGCATTCGCTAGAACAAACAGTATTCCAATCCTGTAATCTCTAAGTGAGAAAAGTCTCAAGTCCCACTGTGAGAGCAAAAAGAATGGTTTCATCTCAACTAGGAGATTCCTAGCCCTTCCATAAATCAGCATTATTATTCTACATGTTTGAGAGTAGTAATCTTATCTCTGTTATGACTGTCTCACTTGTAGTAAACCAATAGGTAAAAGCTTGGACTTTTAGAAGTCCTCAGAGAGCCATATAAAGCTTTCATTTCCATCGGTGTTCTACCTCCTTCCCCAGAACACAGAATTGTGTAACAGGTTCAGTCCCACAACACAGCAGCATTCAAGCGTCTTCATTATCTCATTCTTTCTCAGACCTTCAGGAATGTGTCCCAACCCATGTAGACTCTGTATTCAGGCATGCAATTCTCTAAATAGCAGAAAAGAGGCAATGAAAGAATTAGCCAGAGAATTGGGCAAAGGGAATTAATGTGGCAGTAGGGCTGGTCTCAAAGAGGAGTATAAATTCATACCTAGTCCTGGCTTATGTCGATATGCTTAGGGAACTCCTAAGAAGACAAGGAACTATACAGAGTCTCTGGATCATTGGGCAAATATTTAGGTTGTAGTTAGGTTAGTCCAGGTTGAAAGAAGTCCTGAAAGTAAGGACCAGCCCCCAGGAAAAGCAGATTAACAGAAAAAAGAAAGAGGATCAGAGCACCAGGTAATCCTAATCCACACAGGTTTCATGTGGATTAGGTAAATGGCGTAGAGGTTAAACCAAGGCTACCATCCCAGCAGGAAGCTGGACTGCACACCAAAAAGGAAGGAGAAACCCTGGCATATGGACTAGTTACATATGTTGAACATTACTGGGCAAATTGCCACTCACTGCAAAAGCAGGTGGCAATGAGCTTTGCCCAGGATACTAAAACTCAGACTACAGGCCACAGATTATTTCCAGACCCTATTCACTTGTTAATTTGAGCAATTAAAGTCTGGTTTCCACGGGTTCAGGTAGTTGCAGAATTGAGCCTATTGGAGAAAGGGCATTAGAGTTTTGCAACTGGACAAGACTGAGAAAGCAAGAACTAAGCAATTTATATCCCAGAGTAAATGAAGGCAAAAGGACTTGAAGATACATACAGGCCTATAGAACTCACATATACCACTTCACAGAAACTAGAATGCTATCTTTCCATGGCAGAGGTATGTTGAGTGATTAAACAGAAAATCCCTGTTCTCTCTTTATTCCTTTGTCCTTGTGAACACACCCACATCTTTTAATTATAAGATTTCTCAGCTACAACTTCTTTATATAAAGTTTTTATGAATGTTTTGTGTCTCTATTCCCCTCCTGAGAACAGGCTTAAAAATGAATGATAAGCAATTCATTTGGTTAATTGGTATATTGCAAGCTATCCACTCTATTTCCTTACTGAAGGTACATAAGCTATCCATAGTAACTCTCTATAGTACCTTACAAGTACAAGTATCTTAGCTCAGGCTGCTATAACAAATTACCATAGTCTGGGTAGCTTAAACAAAAATGTTTATTTCCCACAGTCTGAAGGCTGGAAAGTCCAAGATCAAGGTGCAAGCATTTTCAGTTCTGGTGAGAGCCACTGAATTGTTTACAGATAGTTGTCTTCTCTTCGTATTCTCCCATACTGGAGAGCAGAGACAGAAAGCAAGCTCTTATACTGCTTCTTATAAGAGCACCAGTCTCATGCATGAGGCCTCCATGCTCAAGACCTAATTACTTTCCAAAAGCCTCACATTCTCATACTATCATATTGAGGGATAGGATTTCAAAATACAAATTTTGGAGAACACCAACATTTAGTCCACAACAACATAATCATCTGTCTGGCTGCTTGCCTTGACATCTCCCTTCTACACGCTGCTAAGGCCACTTGAAGGCCACCAAGATGTGTATTCCTCTGGCTGGGAAAAATCGAGAGGTTCAGGTGACAGGCAACCTACCTCACTGCTAGTCTGGCCCTAAGTTCTTTGGGAAGGGCCCTGAACTTCGAAGTTGGGGGTAATTTTATATATAGTTAATTAGTGGTATAAGTGGTTAGTAGTATAAGTAATAGTAATAAATTAGTAGTAATAACTGAGATCCTGTCTCACTTCTGTGTCCAACCCCTCACTTCCTACCAGAGTTCTAGTAATTGGGTCTATCTTGTTTACTGTGTCTAATTGATTTTATTGATTATATATTTCTTCATTCGTTCATTCATTCATTCATTCATTCAAGAGCTAGTAATTGAAATCTAGTCTATGCTAAACATTATTCTAAGTACTAGGGATACAACAGTGAGTAAACAGAATCCTGTCCTTGGGACTTACATTCTAATTGAAGAGTTATTAGGGAGAGCAGTATAGCTGAAGCAGTGTGTACACGGAGGAAGGTGAAACAAGATGACATAAGAGAGATTTAGTAAAGGGTCAGATCACAAAAGGCCATGTAGATCATGGTAGGGAGTTTGGATTTTATTCTCTGTGGGATGGGAAGCTACTGAGCAGTTCTGAACATGAAAGTAACATGATCTAGTTTGCATTTTAAAAGAATCACTCTGGCTGTTGTGTGGAAACCTCGGGTGGAAGCAAAAAGAAGGATTAGGAAACCATTGCAGTTGACCAGGGAAAGATGGTATTGATTTAGACTAGAATGAGATGAAAAGTGGTTGAGATGAAAAGTGGTTGATTTTTGGCTGGATTTTTAAAGGCAGAACTGACAGAACTTGTTAATGGATTGAACATGAGAGGCGAATAAAAGAAATTGGGGATGATTCCTAGGTTTTTACCTTAGCAACTGCATGAAAAGATGTGCCATTTGCTATAGAAACATCAAGTTTGGGAAGCTCAATTTTGGATTTTGAATATGTTAACTTTGAGATGCCTATTAGACATTCAGATGAAGATATCAGTTAGGAAGTTGGATAGAGCCTGGAAGATGAGGGGAGAGTCATGCTGGGAAGAGATATTTGAGAGTCACCAGTGGTCTTGTATAAACTTTTAAGGAAATATATTTGTCACAATGTTTCCAGGGAAGAATTTATTTCCCCCTGTGATGTAAATACGGTATATTTCTTTGCAATACAAGTCCCAACACAGAGCCTGTAATCGTTATATTCTTTTGATTGCAGGCATCAGAAACTGTTTCTGGAAAGTGCAAACAAAAAGAGGAAATGTATTGAAAGGAATCTTTTGGTTCTCTCACAGAATGAAAGAAAAAGTTGAAATCTCAACTCAAGAAGGGCAGCGCAAGGCTTCATCTTAGTGGTAAGAGTTTGATACCATTAGTACCATTCAGTTCAATAACTTTCAGTCCACCAAGGTCCTAGTAATGCTTTGCAGAGCCATGTCTTCCCACATTCAATTCTTTCATCTATTGAACAAAAGGTTGAAATAAATCTTTGCTATTAAAAAGGTGGTCCTTGGACCAACAGCTTATTTGGAATGTGAATCTCAGGTCACACACTCTAGACTATCAATCAGAATTTTCATTTTAACAAGATTCCCAAGTGATTCATAGGCATATTAAAGTTTGAGAAACATAGAACTAAATGATTATCCGAACTGGTCAGGTGTTTCATATATCAGCTACACTGAGGAAGGTTCTTTGGATTCCTACCCATATAAATCTTATTTAAAATAGAATTATGGGGAGGGGGGCACCTGGGTGGCTCGGTCAGTTGAATGTCTCACTCTTGATTTCAGCTCAGGTCATGATCTCAGGGTCCCGAGACTGAGCCCTGCATTGGGCTCAGTCCTGAGCATGGAGCTTGCTTAAGATTCTCTCTCTCTCCCTCTCCCTCTGGCCCTCCCCACCCCGCCTGTGCTCTCTCTCTCAAAAAAAAAAAAATATATATATATAGAATTACAGGGATGCCTGGGTGGCTCAGTCAGTTGTGTCCAACTCTTGATCTCAGCTCAGGTCTTGATCTCACGGTCATGAGCTCAAGCCCCACACTGAGCTCTATGCTGAGTGTGGAGCCTACTTAAAAAAAAAAAATAGAATTACAAATGGTTTTGTATTAAATGATCATAACTAGTTAAATCGTGTGTTTAGTGTACATCTTGATTATATGCAGGTAGGTAGGTTATATCTTGCAGAAACATGATAAACTTCTTGCTATACATCTCATGACCCTCCTTTCCAGGAAGTTCAGAAATACTTTTCAGGCAAACTTCTACTTTGGTGATCAATCTATTTATTGTATATCATGCAGTCTTTTAAGACTCATAGATTTGATATTTTGGCTGTGTCTATGTGCTCTGAAGTAGTCCTTTATTTACACTACATAGCTGCTTTCATTGATCAGAATTCTGCATTTATAATGTTCTATTATTTATACTTTTTTGTCATACTCTTATGACATTATTCTTGAAAACTCACACTATCTACCTATTATAAAAATAATAGGAATGAGAGGAAACCTATAAACATTAATGCTGTTTGAGGAAAAGACATGACAATTGTTATTTGATGGAAGTAAACTTTGGCAGCTCATTAAAATTTTGGCTCAGAATTGTGGTCCAGAAAGCCAATGGATCTTGAAATGGAATGTAACCTGCCTATGAACTCACAGTCCTTAAACAACTTCCATGATCCCTTAAATAATCACGTCCAAAAAATTCTCTTAGAAATAATTCTAGTAGATGATTTAAAGAAAATATGTCAACTATTTAAAGTAGATTAGCTATTGAAACTTACTCCTTAGCACTGTTTGTTGAAACGTGGCCCTTAAATCTCTTATATTAGAATCACCTGGGAAACTTACTAAACTACAGAACAGACCTACCAAATCAGAATCTCTGAGGGTGGGGTCCAAGAATCTGCATTTAAAATAGGTGAGTCTTATCACACTAAAGATGGAAAATTACTCTATTAAACATTCGATTTTTCAAGTTTGGTTTTCCATTGACATTAGTGTCAATTTCCAATGGCTGAGAAGAGTTCACCTTTATTGTTTCACATTACATTTGCTCAGACTCTCCATGTTTCACAATGGAATGACATTTTGACAAGTACATGGCTTAATTTTTTTTCCAATTTTTCCAAAGGTTTTAAATGAATATTTCTTCTTGAGAACTCATTAAGACAATATGTATCAAGGCATAGCACTTCCAGAACACTAAAGAATATTGCCTTGGCCAGGATTGGGGATCACTTTTTATAGAGGATCACTGATCCACAGTGTTGGGGAGGGAGAAAAAAAGAAAAGAAAAACCAGAAAAGAAGAGATCAACTTAATTTAATATTTTAAAGTAGAAAAGTATTCATCTTTTTAAAAATTTAAGAAAACTCTTTTCTAAAAATTGATTCAACTTTATTATTTTTTATAACACAGGCTTGTTAAATCCACAATAAAGGAGGTGGAAGTTTTCTCATTATTTTACACCTCATATAAAATAATATGAATATTTCTATAGTACTTTCACAATGCTTAGCACATAGAAAGTACACACTCTCTATGTAAAAAAAATATATATATGCATAGTTTGAATAAATAAATGGCATATACATTGTACACATTTTTACACACTTTCTTGAAACTGATTAATTTCCAATTATCAATATACCATAGAATTTTTCTGTAGCAATAGAAATCTAACATTCTATTGTATTTGATGTGTCATAATTCACTTCACCAAGCCCCTGCTAATGGTCATTTACTTTCAATTTTATAGTGTTAAAGGCAATTCTGAAATAAACCATTGTACAATTGTCCAGTTTTTGAGGGGACAAATTCCTAAAGTGGAATTGCTGAATCAAAATTCACATATATATATATAAAATTTTAAGGGGCGCCTGGATGGCTCAGTTGTTGAGCCTCTGCCTTCGGCTCAGGTCATGGGATCGAGCCCTGCATTGGGCTCCCTGCTCCGCAGGAAGCCTACTTCCCCCCTCTCCCACTCCCCCTGCTTGTATTCCCTGTCTCTGTTTCTCTCTCTGTCAAATAAACAAATAAAATCTTTAAAAAGAAAACTTTAATACATATTGTCCTCCTAAAATGTTGATCCAATGCCATTATAATTTATAACTGGCTATTCTCCCACAGTGGATATCTTTGTCAATCTGATAGTAAGTATAATCTCATTATTTAAATTTGTGTGTACCTAATTACTAATGAGAATATGTCCATTTTATAAATTTATTAGCCCACTTATTTCTTTTATGAATTGCCTGTTTTTCTAGTGGCATGAAACAGGAAATTTTAAATTCTAATTAGTAAATATAATACCATAGAAATCATAAAAGATGGAAGTTATTTATAACAAACTGAAATCAAATAAAAGTTGAAAAAGCCACATAAAATGAAACATAGAGAAAGAGAGAGAGAGAGAAGAACAAAGTCATATAAGCAGAGGGATACACTGAAATGGGCATAGAAATCAAGAACATAACCGTATATATATTTACACAGACACACAGACACATCTCCGCTGTGTGGAGAGTTGCACTGATAAAAGCATAGACAGAGATCAAAAGTAAATGGAGACACCCAAAGAAAATACAGGGCAGAGCAGACACACATGCGTAGGCACAGAAAGTGATAGTAAGATGCATATACACAGCGGTATAGAGAGAAAAAGTCACCTAAAAATATACAGCACAAACACGTGGGGGAAAAATTTGTACACAAAAATATAGAACAGAGAGATGCAAGAAAAGATATGCAGGAAGTAGACTTAGCAACATGAAGATAGGCAAATCAAAGAGGTGCCTTTCCTGAATTAAAACCCTATACTATAGTTTTAAAAGATATGCTTACTAAGGCCTTTTAAATGTATGCGGCCTTATCATCCCTGGTAGCCAAAGTTAGTATGTCCTGCTTTTTCTTCTGCAGATCAGATGATCTCAAATCAAGATATAATCAGGCTCAGATTTCCCTCTTTATTTTGAAAAAACACAAAGAGGTACCCTACTAATAACACAAACACTAAATTCTTGTTTTAGCTGTTCCAAATAAATACACGCATAATGTATTCATTTTCTTTCCTCATTTAGACATACTCATGAAACATGAAAACCTTAAAAAATGATGTAAATCCTATATAGAGAACCGTAGGTCTCACTGAAGCTGCTCCTTTTACTAAAGCCTAATGCCAAAATCATCCTGACAAATCTACCGTTTTCTGAATTACTGCTGGGAAGGAGATGAAGGAAAGAGCTAAAATAACAACTGGGAATCAAGCATCTGAAGAGATTACAGTAAAGTTAATCTAATTTGTTTATGAAGTTCCCTTCTCCGAGGAGGAAGAGATTTCAAACACTGCTGGTTCTTATAGCCACCTTACTATCGAGTTAATCAAATCAATGGCATGGAAATTCTATCAAACACTCATCAATCAACCATTATGAATGACCAAAACAAACAAACAAAAAGACTTCACTAAAAAACCATCAATTCAGCCTTGCTCTACAGACACCGCCAAAGTATTGCAGGGAGGCATAAATATTTTGAAATACGTTTAAATAATGTGTCCTGACTGCCAGTAAAATTTTTCCAAGCAAATGTTATTGAAAATGTTTGGGCTATCCACAAATGTTGTTACAAGCATTCCTACTAGGCAACTACTGAAGCCTCAGAAGAAATTCTGGCCAACAGGAGAATTCATAAGAAAGAAGTGCTGAGTAGAAGGTGACCTAAGGAAATGTAGTCAGGAATATCCGAGCTGTTGGGATGGTTCAAAAACAAAAGCATGTTTCATGAACGCTTTAGAAACAAATAGCTCTGGCTAAAAACAAACATTTGGACAGTGAGGACACACCCAACAAAAATGTTTGTTTGCTGATACAACATTTTCTTTGGCACGTATTTGCCAGAGCAGAAGTGGGCAAAAATAAGATAAATGCAAACATCTCACAGAAGGCAAAATCACAGTAAATTTATAAGTGTAAGAAATATGAGAACATTTGTTTACTGAACATAGAGCAAAAAATAGATATTTATGGCTTATTTAAAGTAATGACAATTTTACCAGCATAAGATCAGAACCCCCCCAAAAATCCCTAAGTATTAATTCTGTTGTACGTTACTACAGCTTTTACATTCGTGCAATGCCGCATAGTTCTTTTCAATTAACTCACGTAGCAATTCTCTGAGATCAGCTGATGACAAGTATTATTATCTCCATTTCACAGATGAAATATATTAGCTAAATAGGGCTGTTCCTTACCTTATATCACATTTGCCTCCCAAAAAAGATTTATGCCATACACTACTGACTAATATTGAGAAAATAACTCGGATGGTAAAGGAGAGAAACTAGCAATTGTAGGAAAATATAAAAGCTTATTTATTGGTGCATTTCTTTAATAGCAATTTTTAGAATGCCTGTTGTCCACTCTTTTCATCCCATATCATACTCACCATCAGATTAAGTCTTAAAATACATAAAATCCCATTTATTTTTCCATTTTTCTCCCTCAATTCCTTGATCTAACCAGGCCCCAATTCTAAATGTTGTAGACAGAGGCTCAGGCTCAGACACAGTTGTCTCCGCACTTCTCTGGCCTTGGGTTCCTGATCTCCTTTCCCTCTGCTTCTCTTTTCCCTCCTCCCCTTAAACGTAGTCAAATTCATAGGTCCTGGTATCACTTTTGTTCTTCCATGCTGACTCCTTTGCTAACTCCAACCCCTCCCAGGCTTTGTGGCTGGGCTGGGAGGAGAGGGAGAGTACCCTTATTCCTGGTCCCACTTGTCTCACAGCCAAATCCTACATTTCCAACTGCATGATGGAGATCTCCATTTGGTGTTCTCCATTAGCATACCTAATTCAAAATGTCTAAAAGTATTCATCAACTTCCCCTGACAACAAGCCAAATCTCCTCCATATCCATGGATGGCAATACCATCAACTGAATGGTTGTATCTCCCCCAAATCCATATTGAAACCCGATCCCCAGTGTGATGCTCTTTGGAGATGGGGCCTTTCAGACATGATTAGGGTCAGGACAGCAAAACCCTCAAGAATGGGATGAGTGCCCTTACAAAAAAGACCCCAGAGAGCTCTGTTGTTTCCTTTCCAGGTGAGAACACGGTGAGAAGACAAACCCTATGAACTGAGAACAGGGCTCCCAACAGATACCAAATCTGCTGACACCTTAATAGTGGGCTTCCAGCCTGCAGAACTGTGAGAAATAAATGTCTGTTGTTTATTAGCCACACGGTCTGTGGTATTTTGTTAGAGCAGCCCAAACAGGCTAAGACATCACCCTTCTAATCACCTTCTAAAAATCCCTCCAGCTCCCAGTGTCTGTAGACCTGATCGATAAATCCTATTGATCTTACCTCCTTGATATCTGTAACACACAACAGTCCCTCTTGATTTTCACCAACACTAACCCAGTTCAACCACCGATAGTCATCAACTTAATATTAATATCATTTTACAATTATTTCAATTAGTCATCTTCATACTCCAGCAAACTGAACTGCTTTCTACACTCAAAGCGCATTCTACACTTTTCAACTTCTGTATTTTGTTTAAGGTCTTCACTTGAATACTGGAGTGTTTACCACTCATCTCCACTTGTCCAACTTCTTGCATTCTTTATGATATAAATTAGTCATTATATATTTGGTACATTCTTGTATAATGCTGTGTAATAACTTTCTTTATTCTTTTAAAATTAGGTTCTAAATATTTTCCCGTGTCATTAAATTTTTCAAATATATCATTTTCAGTGACTGCAAGTAATTTCTCACTTGCCATTAAACATTTTCCTATTGTTGGGCATTTATATTGTGAAATTTGGTTTTGCTATTACAAGTAATATTTTAGTGAAAATATTTTACTACATAAATACTTCTTCACATCACAGATTAATTCCTTAGGTTAAATTCCCAGAATTATTTTGAGTTAAAAAGATACAAATTTTTTTTGTTTGTTTTTATTTTCATTTTTATTTTTTTTAAAGATTTTATTTATTTATTCGAGAGAGAGAGAATGAGAGATAGAGAGCACGAGAGAGAAGAGGGTCAGAGGGAGAAGCAGACTCCCCGCCGAGCAGGGAGCCCGATGCGGGACTCGATCCCAGGACTCCAGGATCATGACCCGAGCCGAAGGCAGTTGCTTAACCAACTGAGCCACCCAGGTGCCCTGTTTTTGTTTTTAGATTTTATTTATTTATTGGAGAGAGAGAGACAGAGATAGTGAGAGAGAGAGAGAGAGAGAGAGAGAGAGCAGGAGCAGGGAGGAAAGGGAGAAGACTCCCCGTTGAGCAAGGAGTCCAATGTGGGGCTTGATCCCCAGGACCCTGGGATCATGACCTGAGCCAAAGGCAGACACTTAACCGACTGAGCCACCCAGGCACCCGAAAAGATACAAATGTTTTTAAAATCTCTTTATACAGATGGATGGTCAAAATGTCTTCTATAAAAAGAGTTCTGATTTAAAATTTCAACAGAACTCACATTTCAATTGTGAAATGACTGTTTTCTCCACATCCTCACCAACATTGGGAATTCTTACTGTTTTTAATTTCCCTATTCCAGAAATTAAAATTAGGACTAAATTATTTTTAAATCTACATTTCTTTGGTTATTGATTGTGATAGCAATTATCACTGCTGAGTTTTAATATTTTATATATTTCTCAACTGTTTATAAATCTCATTTTACAAAATGCCTGTTAATGTTGTCTATTTTTCATTAGAGTATTCATCTTGTTCTGATTTTATTACAAATATTACTTTCTCTGAATTGTTTACCATATGCCTAAAATTTTTTATGTGCAAAATTAAAAATAAATTTTAATGTAGTCTAATTATTTGGGTTTGTTTATTGCTAAAATCCTTTGAAAGATTTTCTCTTACTACAATGCAGGCTAAATTTTCCTAAATAACCTTATTTGTCCATTTCTCTTAATCACACTCAAATCTCCATCATCTTTCTATTTTTGCCTTTATAATTCAATCTTTATAATCTCATCAATTACAATAGTTTCCTAACTCCCCGCATACCTTTCTGGCTCCATCCTAATTTATTTTTCTCAGGGAAATCACAGAAATCTTTTTACATATGTTAATCTGACTGGGTCTTTCCCCAGTTTAAAAATCCCCAATGGCTTCCCATTGTTCTCAGGGTAAAAACTAAAATCCTTCACAAGGTGGTATGCAGTATGTTACTTGCCTAACTCTAGCTACCTATCCCATCACAATCCCCACTGGTTTCTATTTCTAGTTGGCTTAACATCTTTCCATGGATAACCTTCACACGGACTGTTTGCCCACTGTGGTCTTTTTAACTCTTTTCCCTCCTATACCTACCTACCTAAAATCCTTGAGGTCTTCACTGAAATGCCATTTCCTCCAGTTAAGTCTTCTCTAACTCACTCAGTACAATTATGTTGTCGTTGTTGTAAACCACAGCTACCTTTTCCAACAGACTGTAAACTCTGCAAGGGCAGCTCTAATGTTTGACCTCCTCAACACTATTCTTAGTGCCTGCCAAAGTGATCAATAGTATGTATTAAAAGAAAAAAGGAAAGCATATTATTTTACCAGTGCTACACTATTTTAATATGTATAGCTTTATAATTTGTTGTAAAATCTGGTTGGATAATCATCAAATTTATTTTATTTTTAAAATGTAGCTTGAATATCTTTGCCCATTTATTTTAACACATAAGACATTTTGTCCAATTCAAGAAGAAATATTATCGGTATATTTGGAATGACTTTGACACTATAAATACATGAAAAGACAACTTGATATTTAGCCCTCTGACCCAGGAGCATGACATGCTCTGCATTATTCAAGTCTTCTTTTACCTCCTTGTTTATTTAGAAAAATTGTTCATATAGATCCTGCATATTTTTTTAAATGAGAAATTTTATAGGCTTGTTGTTATTAAGAATGAGATCTTTCTTCTATTATTTTATAATAAACTATTTTACTTCAGTGGGGTTTTACATTTAAATAATTTATCATGAAGATAATAGAGTTCTTCTTTGCCTCATACTCCATCCCCTCTATTATTAACATCTTATATTAGTATGGTTCATTTGTCACAATTAATGAACTGATACTAGTATGTCATCATTAACTAAAGACCATGCTTTATTTAGGTTTCCTTTGCTTTTAGCTATGTCTTTTTTCTGTTTCACGATACCACATTATAATCAGTAGTCATGTCTCCTTCGGCTCCTCTTGGTTGTGATTGTTTCTCAAACTTTCCTTGGGTTTGATGACCTTGACAGTTTTGAGGATACTGGTCAGGTGTTTTGTAGAATGTCCCTCAGCTGGTATTTGTCTGATGTTTCTCTCTAATCATTGGTTACATTAGGGTAATGTGTTTTGGCCACAGATGTTTTGGCCACAGAGCTTAAGTGGCATTCTCGTCACATCATATCAAGGGCACATACTGTCAATATGATTTATCACTATTGATGTTAACCTGGGTCACCTGGCTTGAGGTAGTGTTAGTCAGTTTCCTCTGCTGTCTAGTTACCTTTTTTAGTCTCCTTTTCCATACCACCTACTCTTTGGAAGAATCTCCTCTGATATTTTTACCTGAATATTTTTTATATAATTGAAGGTTATCCACTTTAGCATTTATATACTATTTTAAATTTAACAGTTATCAAAACATTTATCATTTATAAAATATCAATGAGAAATTAAAGTACTCCCATAAACAATGCTCAAGGAAATCTAATTTTTTAATCTTATTTTACAAAAATAGACTTACTTTGCTGTGGCTTAGCAGTATTTCTATAATTTCTGGAAATACTGAAATTGTGATTCCAATATTTAATTATTTTATAAAATAAGAATAAAAATTCATGGCAAATGCCAGGTTATAAGTCCCAAGGAAAGCCACTTTGAATAAAATTTGATTCATTTAGAAGCACTGATCCTGTATGTGAACAAAAGCAACTTATCCAGCTATGTGCCTAATGTCCTTATTGTGGTAGATTATTTGAGTCTTCACCAAATTTCTCATTTCCTCTGTATGAATTATCTATTGCTACATAAGAGATTACCCCCACAATTTAGTGGCTTAAAACAATAAGCATTTACTATCTCATAGTTTCTGTGGATCAGGAATGTAATGGCTTAGCTGGGTCTTCTGCTACAGGGTGTCACACTGGGCTGCAATCAAGTTGTCAGCCAGAGTTGAAGTCATCTCAAGATTCAATCGAAGGCAAATCTGCTTCCAAGTTCACTCAGTGGTTGTCGGCAGGATCCAGTTCCTTGCTAGCTACTGGACTTAGGAGGAGGCTTTCAGTTCTGTGCTGGCTGCTGGCCAGAGGTCACTCTCATTTCCTAGTCACATGGGCTTCTCTAACATGGCATCTTGCTTCATCAATGTGAACAACCCAAGAAGGCAAGAGAAAGAATGAGAAAGTGCCAGCAAGAGAAAGAGTACTAGCAAGATAGAAGTGACAATTTTGTATAACTTAATTATGGAAGGCCTATCCCATTACTTTTGCTGAATTCTATTTATGAGGAGCCAGTCACTAAATCCAGTTCACACTCCAAGGGAAGGGATGACACAGGGTGTGAGTCCCAGAGGGCAAGACCATTAGGAACCATTTCATATAAGCTGCCCACCATATTCTCTCTGTGATGTTCTGCTATAGGAGGATTATACAGCCCTATCTTGTTGAACAAAGAAGTGACATGTTACTTGCTTTGGCTCATGTAACCCAGACAGAAATATCACATTTTATAATGTTTCCAAGCATTTAAAACCCTATGTTATGAAAACTGTCTGAGAGAGGCTGGGACTTCTAGAATGATGGAGTGAGTGGCTTGGCAATCCTCTCCCCAGAAAGCAACAAAAAAATCTAGACATTTGGGAAAAAATATTCTCAACAACGAAAATCAACCAAAGGCATACAATTAAGAAACATCTATTCAAGAAAAACTATCAAACCTTGGGTAAGTACAGTGGAGTTTATGGCATGTTAGCCAGGAGATGCTCCAACACCACCCAAAGGGCAGGCAAGCCATGAACACTATCATCTTCACAGCCCAAGCCGACTGACCTGATTTGGAACAGAGTGGAAAATCTCCATGTCCAGGGCACTGTCAAAAACAATAGTGATCTTGGTGACAATTGGGAGGGACAAGACCACAGGGAGCCTTAAGTTGTGATTAAGGTTAGGGCAAGCAATAGACTGGCAGACTTGTTAGAACTTAACGGGGTGAATGAAGAATGATAGAGCTTTCCTCATACTAAACACACAAATTAACTCAAAATGGATTTTAGACCAAATTATAAGAACTAAAACTGTAAAACTTCTAGAGGAAGATAATAGAAAATCTTCATGCCCTTGGGTTAGGCACAGAGTTCTTAGATGTGACACCAAAAGCATACTTTATAAAAGAAAAGAAAGTTGATAAATTGGATTTTGTAAAAACTTAACTTTTTTTATGCTTCAAACGACAGTAAGGCAATGAAAAAACAAGCTATAGACTGGGAAAATCTGCCCATCATATATCTGATAAAGATTTTATGCAGAATATACACATAACTCTTAAAATTCAGTATGAAGAAGACAACTTAAAAAATTGGTGAAGGATTTGAATGGACACTTCACCAAAGATATGGTTAATAAGCACATGAAACGATGCTTAATCACAGTAGTCATTTGAACTAGAAAATATAAACTAAAACTGCAGCAAAATACCATTCCATATCCACTGGAATGGCTAGAATGAAAAAAGACAAACAATAACAACTGTTGGCAAAGATATGGAGACAGTGGAACCCTGGTGTATTGCTGTTGGGAATGTAAAATGGCTAGTCACTTTGTAAAAGTTTGGAAGTTTCTTAAAAAGTTACACATGAATTTCTCTTACAACCCAGCAAATCTACCCCTAGGTATCTACCCAAGAGAGATAAAAACATATACCCACACAAATCTTGGGCATTGACGTGTGCAGCAGCTTCACAGGCAACAGCCAAAAACCTGAAACAACACAAATGTCCACCAACTGATGAATAGATACAAATGTGATACATTCATACAACAGAAAATTACTTAGTAATAAAAGGAAGCAAACTACCAATACAGTCTACAGCACAGATGAACCTCAAATACAGGATAGGTGAAAGAAGTCAGACATGGAAGATACATACTGTACGCCCCCTTAATACAAAATGCCCTTAAATGGCAAGTTTTTCGACAGAAAGATTAATAGTTGCCGAGGGCTGGTGGTAGGAATGTGGATTCGCTGCAAATGGGGACCAGAGATTTCTTGGGAGTGAAAAAAATGAAATGTTCTAACACTGGGTTGCAGTGATCAGTTGTACAGCTCTGTAAATTTACTAAAAATCATTAAATTGTACACTTAGAATGGGCGAATTTATGGTATAGAAATTATACCTCAATAAAGATGTTTTTAAAAAGTAAAAAGTCTGTGTGTGGTCCAAGTCTCTCTTCTCTGTATCAAGATGACCATTTATGTTCCAGATAAACGCTATTTCAACAGCCTGGGTTGCAAATGAAGACATACGTGGAGCAGAGCTGTAAGCAAACCATGATGGATTTGAATAAGAAAACAACCTTTGTTGTTGTAAGCCACCAAGATTTAGGCATAACAGAACCTATCCCGACTGGCACACTTATTTTTCTAAGAAATAAAATGTATTATGACATACTTATGTTAAATTCTTCCATGAAAAATTTTCATTTAAGGAGTAAAATTGTTACTAAATGTAATTTCTTTTGTGGGTTTCATGACTTCACGGTTCTTTAAAAATACAAAACTTTCTGTAATGGTTCAGTGTTTCATGGAACTCTAAATCATAGGAGAAAATTATTTATACATATTTGCCAAGCTCCTTACTTAGGGATGGGAATATTCTAATGAACAAAATCAACACAACCCCCACCTTCACAAAGCTTATAGTCTAAAAAACTGTTTATTATCTATATGCTTTGTATAATCTATCACAAATGGATGTGAATTTTATTTTCATATTAATATCAATTCCTTTTATAAAATAAAGAAACTTGGTGATTGTCCTTTCAGTCTAAACTTCTGTGACAATCACTTTTTTGACTTACCGGGTAATTTTTATTTTAATTTGTAGTCAATTTTTATTTCCACCAGTAGGTGGAACCCTTTAGATTTATTTTGTCTCTACTTACTGACAGACAGCAATGTATGTCTTCGTGATTTTTCATTTTTAAGAATTATTTTTTCTTTCACTTAATATTAATTTCTAGAATAGAAGTAAGTGATAGTAGGTAAGAATTGTGATTCCACATTCCAAAAAAAGTCTCTACATTAATAGAATGCACATCAGCATATTCAATTAAAGTTTTAAGTTCACGGACACTTCATCATAGAACATTTTTCATGGGGTAAATGCTTAAGACAGACTCTGTACTTGCAATGGAGAAAAAACACGTATGAGCTAATTTTTTTTAATTTATTTTTTTATTTAAATTCAATTAATTATCATATAATGTATTATTTGTTTCAGGGGTTTAAGTCTGTGACTCATCAGCCTTATACAATACCCGGTTCTATGAGCTAAAATTTAAGAGGCTTCTTTTTTCTCCACCAGGGGTTGGCAAACTTTCTGTGAAGGATAAGATAGTAAATATTTTAGTCTTTGTGGGGCTTAGGGTATTGAAACTACTCCAGTCTGCTGTTGTAGCCCACCACAGGCAGCCATAAACAATGAGCAAAGCTGTGTTCCGATAACATTCCATCTATAATAGGTGGGCAGATTTGGTCTTTGGGCTATAGTTTATCCAGTCCTGCTTCAGGCCAGTGGCTCTCACACTTGAGCATGCATCAGAATCACCTGGGGGGGGTTGCTAAAGCACAGATTTCTAGTTTTGCATTTCCAGTTACTGATGACACAGGTCTCTGGAGGGGCTTCAGGACTGTATTTCTAGCAAGTTTCCTGGTGATGCTGATGCTGCTAGTGTCAGAAACATGCTTTACTCAAGAACCCCTACTCTGGCACTATTTCATAATTTCTGCTGCCATATTTTTACAACGTTTTAAAACAGTGAAAATAGACTTTTTCTTAGCATGAACACTATAAAATTTCTTAAAGAGATCATTTGTCAGGGAAAAAGGTGGGGTGGGTGGGAAGTAAGACTGTATTGTGATTTCTGATTCAGTCATCACCATCTATTATAGTGCTGAAGTATTTTGTAATTGAGGGTGATGCTATAGAAAATACATCTTGCATAGAGTCACAAGCTGGAAATGTGCTGACATTAGTGTAAAAAGAAGCACCCACTGCTCAGAGGCAACACTGCTTTCATCTTGATATAGTTTCTGCATTTTTAATGCATATTTTTACAATTAAGGTCATATTATTATATTATAATATTAAGGTCATATTATAAACAATATATATGAATGTGTAATTTGTAATGTATAATATGAATATATTATAATATTAATATTATAATAGGATATATGATATAGATTATATTAAGGTCATATTATAATATATAGTATATAATTAATATGTATTATATAATTAATATATTATAATATATAGTTAATTGTATATAATATATACTAATTATATATAGTATATATGGTATAATTATATACTAATATATAGTATATACTATAATATATTATATGATATATGATATATTGTATAAAATATAATTAAATAATTATATAAAATATATAATAATTATATAATTATAGTAATTATAATACTTAATAAATATAATATATAATATACTATATATTATAATATGACCTTAATATTACATATACTATTATCTTAATTGTGTAAAAATATATTACAAGATATATTAATTTTGTAATATGCTTTTTTAAGCTTAGTGATCAGAATAATTTCCCCTTGCTATTAAAAACTATTTGTAAACATTTTAATGGATGTATACTATTTCCTTATATATGAATATAAACATATTTTAGAACCAGTCCCACCACCTCCATAATTCTTGTGTTCTCCTCAGTCTTTCCCTTTAGAAATAATCTTGCATGAATTATCACCATTTTAGATTTCTTTTGAAAACAATTAACAGAAGTAGAATTTCTGGATTTTTAAAAAAATATCTGGATATTTTTAAGGCTCTTGATGGATATTGGAGTTTTTTGGCTATAATTTCACCCTTATCATATAAGAGAGCCCACTTCACTATACCCTATCCAGCACTGGGCATTCCAGGCAGTTTTCTTAACTTCTATATAAAACAAAAAGCGGCTGGAATGGGCTCAGTTTTCCCTATCACGTTATAAAAGTGTCTGTTTATCCCTTCTACCGCCGGCACCAACCCTAGCTCATATTCTTCTTCACCCTATCTCATTCTTCCCATTCCCACTACCATCACATACACCAAATACAATTGCAAGATACCTGGCTTCAGGCCCAAACACTGCCTAAGGCTGCATTCTCTCAGGTGTTGCCTTACCTGGCAGAAACACTTGTGCGCCTCTCTGCAAATATGCAGAGCAAAAGCCCCACTCATGGGCAAAACTACACCAGAATGTGGCACTCCAAAGAATGGTCAAGGGACAGAGCTCTCCAGCGCTGTGGCTGTCCCTTCCCCCTGCATGCTGCAGAGGTTCAGTTGAGCTATGGTTGCTGGCAGGAAGCAAATCAGCACAGGGAAAGGATGAGTGAGGTTCTACAAGAAGTCACAGATGTGATCCCACGGCTATCGCAGTCCTTGCCCAAGAAAATTTCTCCCTGAAGATTGAATAAAGAATAGGTGAACTTACACGCTTCTGCTTGGCTCGGCTTTGAAATTTGTTTTTGACAAGCTTATGGACAAAGCTTGAAAGAATTGTGTTGTCAGGAAAAATGAAAACTCAGAAGTGTTCTGTGCGGATAGACAACTGAAGACCAGATGAAAAAGAAGCTGTCCCTCAAGATGCCAAGACTGAAAGATGACAAACTATGTCAAATTCTTTCTCTATTCCCTTCCCATGGACTACTGGAAGAACAGGGGTATAACCCCAAAGTGATTAAGTTTCCACCACTCAGCAGAATGGAGTCTGAAAGTTGAAATTAAGTTCAGTTGAGAAATAAGAGATGAAAGTTATATTTCTTGCAGCCTGGCTGTGTGGACTGAGATTCAAGCCCAAACTCCTGTGATTTTCTGATACTCTACCACCAGGTATGGCCCCAGTCGCTGTGGCTTAAGCCCCCATGAAAGGGATCTTCAGAACTGATAATGGATAAAATCAATGTAAAAACATGTCTCCACAGTATGAATGTTTTCAAATAACTGGCTTACTGGTGGAAACAATATTGTATTGTGTGTTCAACTGAGTTGATGGTTAAGGGAAGCCCAAACAGTTGATCCACAGGTCACTATGATCACATCCTTGACGGCCTGACCAAATTTATAGAGAATAACAGCAGTAGAACCAAGTTTCTGTATTTATATTTCTTGCTTGAACTTTATGATGAAAAACATAAAACTGTTCCGAGTTATTTTAACATTAAACACATTCATGCTTGGAATTGGAAAATGCTAATGCTTTCTATGTCCATATGCTGAATAAAATTGAAAGTAAACAGAGCTAGCATATTTTGGGAGTCGCTACTATAGTCATCAAACCAATTAAAAATTCACTTCAAGGTGGTTATTATACTAGTATTTGTTGTTATTTATGTCTGAAGAAGAGACACTTCTGTAGTAGTGTACTATACTACATATATTAACAATATAAAAAGAGCCGAGAAAACTTTTCTATTTTGTAAATGCCAGAATTGTTTCTTAAAGCCTAAACTTTTCAGAATCAACATCTTTTAAAAAAAATTTTTTAAGGGTTTTATTTATTTATTTGAGAGAGTGTGTGTGAGAGAGAGAGAGCACAAGCAGGGGGAACAGCAGAAGGAGAGGGAGAAGCAGGCTCCTTGCTCAGTAGGGAGCCCACCAGCCACTGCTGTGGAGCTCAGAGATTGATCCCAGGACTCTGAGATCATGACCTGAGCTGACAGCAGATGCTTTACCGACTGAGCCACCAAGGCGCACCCAGAATCAATGCCTTAGGGATGAAATCCTTTCTGCACCATTGTAAGTTTAACATTTTCAAATAAAATTATGTGTATGGTCATAAAAGCATAATATATTAAGAATAATAATGTTTGATTGTCTGACTCACATTTATATGAGTTTTTATTTGACCAGATTGCCATAGCCTACTCATAAATTAAAAAGCTTTGAAAGAATTAATAGTACAGTTTGTCCTAGACTATAATATAGTTTATGGTTTCTAACATATTTACCAGTTTAAAGGAAAAAAATGTTCTATTGTAACAACCTTACCTCTATTATGCTAAATATTACCCTAAAAGATTTTATAGACTAAGACTTTGCTAGGAATTTCCTCAGCCAGTTAACATTTTCCCATAGTTAATAATTGTTTTTGTATAAGAATTTTGTCTCTTCAACTAGGGGTAAACACATAGAAGACAGAGAAAATGTTGTACATTGTTCTTTATAGCTCTAAGCATCACATACTTCTGCAGGTTTGAGCCATACTTTGTGCCTGAAAAAAATCTCATTCTGCAAGTCAGAAAGCTTTACATGTACTCTTCTCTTTTCCTTGAAGACACATTAACCATAGAGTACCAAAAAGGGTTATTTAAATGAAAGCAAGCTAAAAGTATTAAATAGTGTATGAGTGGAAAATTGCAGTAGTGGCTATCATGCTTACAAATGTCCCTAACATACCAATGGTGGTCATTCTTGCCCTGTGCCATGAGAAGCAATGGGTATAAAGAGTCTTTGTGTGGTCTCAACCTTCTGCAGGATACTGTTAACCGTTATACTGACATTCCCTGCCACCCTTATAAAGCCAAGATCTTTCCCCAGAGGAAGTCCTGTTCTTGGATCCTGGATTCTGGCCCAAGTCACATCTGAAATTCCATTTTGCACTTCCTAATCCCATCGATTATCTATGTTGTCTTGCATTTTCTACACCTCTCCATGAGTGTTGTTTAACATTATGGAAAGGTATGAGAAAGTCTTGGCTACCAGTAAATTTGCCCTTCTAATAGATGCCTGGCACCTTCCCCTGTGGTTATACTGCCTAGTTTTGTAACCATTACATTGGCCTCATTTAGCCCTACTTAAAGTCTAGAGTACCAGGGATTGAGATTTTTGTATATTGTATGTACTCACACAAGGAGATACTTTCTTCCTTATTGGATTTTTGTTTGTTTGTTTGTTTGATCACTCTTTTGAGTTGTTTGCAATCTCTTTGCCTTGGGCTTTAAGGGGACCCTTTCTGGAAGGAAGTCTGTGGCACTTTGAGCCATTCCCACAACCCCATTCTAGTTGAAGCTTCCACAACCTCAGACTTATTTTGAAGAAAGAAGGGAAGTCTGTGGCACCTTGAGTGCCTGCCATTCCCACAACCCCATTCTGGTTAAAGCTTCCATGTCTACAGACTTTGAAGAAATTTGCCTGTGTCAGTTAGCTCTTGCTGTGTGACAAAGAACCTCTAAATCTCAGCAACATTTATTTAGCTCATGTGGGTTGACGAGAGGTTGGCTGATCTACAATGAGCTGAGGGGAGTGAGCCAGTTAGGGCACCTGTGCTCTGTAGGTCTCTCATTCTTTTCCTGCGTCCAGCAGAATGGCTCAGGTCTGTTTTTGCCATGACAATGACAGAAGCACATAGGATTAAAAAAAAGAAAATGCAAGTCCTCTTGACCTACGCTTATCAGTGACTATCAAAGAATGAGAAAATATATTGTACCTTTTTAGCAGGAAGGATGTGAAGTCTTATGGCCAACAGCACAAATACGGGGAAAGGTAAAGAACTAGAGCCATTAATACAATTTATCACACAGCCACAAGCTTTTCCTTACCCACAAATTACCTTGTTGTGAACCCCAGGATTACACTACCTTTGCTTCACTGAGTTATGAATTAGCATCTAATCCAACAGCAGCTATACAGCCTTCATATATGTTCTTTATTAATTGTAACTATTATTATTAGGATCTTAATGCACATTAGATCTGATAAATGTTTCAAAATTCTGAGAGGAATAAGTCTAGTTCTCTAACAGTCACTAGCTTTGTGATGTTAGAGAAGCTTTTAAAACTTTCTGTGTCTCATTTTTGCCATTTGTAAAATAGCAACGGAAAAAATAGTATCTACCGCATGAGATTGTTGTGAGAATTCAAATAGATAAAGATTATGGGCTTAAAACAGGAATCAGTCACTTTTTCTGAAAAGGGCCTGATGGTCAATCTTTTAAGAATTGATGGACCATAGGGTCTCTGTTGCAACTTCTCAGCTCGGTTGCTGTAGGGCAAAAGCGGCCATAGACAAATGTGAAAACAAATGGGAGTGGCTGTATTCCAATAAAACTTTATTTATAAAAACAGATAGCGGCTGGATTTGAACTGGGCCCATCTGTAGTAGTTTGTCCAGCACTGACTTAGAAGGTGACTGGCACATAATAAGTTCTAAATAAGTGTTGGCAATTTTTATAATTACTCTTATGTAGCATCGTAGCAGGTATGAGGAAGTAGACCAAAACTGATGAACAAAATGTTTCCATGAAACTTTAATGTTTGGTTTTAGTTACTTTCCCTTATAAACGAAGATGATGTTTCTCTGTGGCAACTTACAAAGACCAATGAAGAAAATGGAAATCTATATAGATAACAGGTCCTTTTCCTCATATTAGAAAGTCATGCCTCTGTTGAAGAAATGCCCAGGAATGGTACAGAAGCCTGTCCAATTTCCATTATATACCAGAGGTCACTGAAAGATCTCTTGAAAGGACAAGTGTAACAGTATTCTTGATGGTGCCTGGGGGATCCCACAATTCTGACCAATGTGGAGGTGCAACCAGAATTACAGTCAAGGTTCCTTCACAAACTTTGTTCAGTATTCAATCCTAGAGAATTTTAGCTAGGCATATCAGCAGGTCAGATTTTGAAGGAAGGAAGGTCAAAACTAAGCCCCATCCGAGAAGGGAGGCTTGATCATTTCTTTGGTGTGAAAGGGAAAATTGAAATGAACAATTTTTTTTTTTTGCATCTGCACAGTACTCCTTTTCTAAGTATTGACTCCCTCAACCCCTGCAACAATAAATTTGCAAAGAGAAAGATGCTTCATTTCTAAAATGGGATCCATCTCCTCGATTTGTTCGGGGGTAGGCTTTGGGGTGGGGGGTGGGTTTTGTCCTGAAAATTTTGTATCAGGGATATAAATAGAATATTTCCCATCTACATGCTTGGCCTAACTGTAGTAGGCAAGTACACATCTGTTGGCAAATATAGTTTGTATCAATGGATAGGGAAGCCAAGGAAATTTCTCTGTACTTTTCCTGGAGTGGTAGGGAACTATCCTTCCTAATTCTTTCTCTTTGCTGGGAATTCTCCCACTTCCTCCCTTTTAGTTCATGTGAGGATGGCAATGTAGTCAGCGTGTGCTTATCTCCACTAGGAGATCACATCTCTACATAAAGATCCACTCCATTAGTAGGGAAAAAAACTGCTCCTGGCTTCCCCTCCACAACTAGAAAATTAGTCCTTAATCAGACTAATTAAATGCTATAAGTGTTTTTGGGTTCACAGTCAAAATTTTTAAAGTTATATTAAAAATGCATCCCAGTTACCATGGGTAAAGATAAAGGCTGTTTTGTAGCTATTACTCAGGCAGCCCGACACTTTTATATCAGAATCCCTTCTCCCTACTCTCTACAATCTAGGTTCTTGCTCACCATTCAGGACAAAATTCACATCCCTATTTGCCATGAAGTCCCACTAGGCTAAGAATTCCACATTAAGTACATCCCGCCCTTCTTTGGTCTCGTACCGCATTTATTAGCAATATGTTTGAATGCTGTTTTCACATGGTTTATGGTGCCCCCTTCCACACACTCACAATGCCTTGTGGAAGAGGAAGCCCGAGGGAGGAGGGGCCTTCACAGATTACTCCTTCCCTCAACTCCAATGAACAGCTGACACATGTACCCTTTGGCCAATGGCTGGGTGAGAAGAACTCAAGCTAAATAAAGTTTGAATTAATTAGCTAAGTCAAACAGATTCTCTCTCAGGAATTTGACCTCGAACTCTGGAAAAGAGGGGACAGAGAGAAAGACAAAGAGAAAAATAGACCCAGAAAGTAGTCATATCCCATTAATGAATGGTAGACCATTAGTGCTGGGGTCCCACCAGTTGCCTTGAATCCAGGACAGGTGTCCAGCCCTTATCTTCCTATGACACCATGGCATGAATCTTCATCCTGGAGTTCCACGAGATCCCATCTCTCTTGTTACAGGAATTCTAATGAAAACCCCCAGTGAGTCTCTAAGACTGGAAATGAAAATAACTAACTAAAACACTAGCCATTTATTATATGCTCTCCTGTGTTTTTTACTGCAAATTACATGCCTGTCTTTTTATTCACTGACACTATCAGCTCTTTGAAGGCAGAGATATTATGTATCTTCCCAGAGGAGCTAGCCCAGTCTTTTTTTTTTTTTAAAGATTTTTTATTTATTTATTGAGAGAGAGAGAATGGTAGAGAGAGAGCATGAGAGAGAAGAAGGTCAGAGGGAGAGACAGACTCCCCGCTGAGCAGGGAGCCCGATGTGGGACTCGATCCTGGGACTCCAGGATCATGACCCGAGCCGAAGGCAGTCGCTTAACCAACTGAGCCACCCAGGCACCCCCAGTCTTCAGACACAGTGAGACTCCCAGGAAGAACATATATTAAATCGGAGTGACATCCAATCCCAACATTGTTTCTAAAACCAATTTAAAAATTATTCTAAATGTATCTGTTATATGCTATTTTCAATAATGACAGCTGAATTCTTTCTTTCAGATGTAGGATGTCCTACAAGACTTCTTCCCAGGCAGCAGAAAGAACAGAACAGTTTATCAAACCTATTATTTTCTCCTGCATTTAATTTACTTACACTAGAGACAAGAGAATCAGCCAACAACTTCCTTAAACCACTACTATGTATTCAGAGCACCACATGTTCTGCTGGCAAAACTTTTCATCCCTTGGTTCTTACACAAATAAAAATCATACCTGGAGGTGAAAAAAATACCATGGAGAGGAAGCGTGAGAAATGAGAATGAGCCAAAAAAATTACCAGTTAAGTGTATCCTCAGCTGTTTCCCCACCTTTAGCTACACCCACCTTGGGGACTAGAAGCAGGGGGGTGGGGTATTATCTCTAAGCCTTCCATCTCCACACTATGTTCTGACAGCACACTAGAGGCTCATTATATATAAGTTTACAGAGTAACTCTACAAGCCTTTAGTTTTCCTCAAGTCTGTGATGTTTTGGCATTTCAAACTATTAATCTTTAATAGAAAAGATAAATCAAAGGCAGGTTACCTTGGAAGGATTTTATTTAGCAATATTCTTAAATTACATCTCATAACTTTGATCCTTCCCTGGAAGTCTATACCTGAATCTGGAACTTTCACAGAATTTTAAAGCTTTAAGTTTAACTTTTAAAACACTCAATAAAGAAGCAAGAAAAGCAACCATGTATTTTTTAAATGTATGTAGGATCAAATTACTTGTACTATTTTTTCTAATTAATAAAAAGAAGAAAAATTGCATAAAAGCAGAGACTATCCTCTCCAGTATGTCCTTTCATTAGAATTAAGTCCCTCTATCAGCCACCACTGCATTTCTGCCTTTTGAAAGCCATGCTAATTCTTGCATTTTATGAAAAGATTGGGAGAAACTGTCATTCCTACCAATTTTTCCTAAAACATGATTTATTCTCTTCTAGCTTTTGTTTCCAGAAAAACAGACATTGCTTCTTTCTGTGTAAGAAATGCTATTGCTATAAATCTCAATTTCCCCCTCCCACTGGAAAATATTACCTAATCTTTTCATACTCTAAATAAAAATTCAGTTGCTAGTACTCAAGAAGTTTAAAATGTTATTTTTCTAGTCTGTGTGTCTATGGCAGGAGACAGGACCAACTTCCATCTAGAAGTTAAAATAGAGCAATTGTAGATGTGATTTGGAAGTATTTTATAGTACACAGCTATTGTTTGGCCTACTGCCAAAACTGGTCTCTGTCTGTGAAGACCCACTCACTCTCTTCTTTATCTAGTGGGGCCTAGATAAGCCTGAGACAATGGAACTCTCCAATGGGAAACTCAATTCAAAACTTTTGCTGGAACAATAAAGAAATATGCATTCTGTCCCGTGGTTGTGTATATTACCTTTTCCAGTATCCTGTTACATAGCAGGCATTTGGCTTGGATGGGACCTTTACCACCCCCAACTCCAGACATGGCTCCTGATTAGTATGAGCCAATCAGAAGAATTCCTAACCGTCTAGCCTGAGATATTGGTTCCAGGATGGGTGATGATGTAAGCTAGTTCTCACAGAATGAAATGCAGGATTTCCATCCAATAATTGAGGGGAAAGATTTGTTCTCTTAGTCTGAATGATGTGCTATGCATCTGTGAGGCCTAGAACCCTAAGAAGGACTAAGAAAATCCTAGAGAGTTTGATTGAACCACATCCAAAACTGCACACTACATCTGGACTTCTATCTGTTCTGTGATCCAGTACATTTATTATCTAATCCAGTTTATGCTTAAGATCATGTATGCCTGAAGTTTTCATTACCATCTCTGCTGTTACATGGAGATAGCCCACCTGAGAATAAAGCCAAAGTGAAGAAAAGAAGAGCCAGGAAAGAGAGCAGGAGAGACTGATTGCTGATAACAGCAAGGAGGTTCCTTCTTCATATGTAAGTTAATATAGTATCCTTTCTTATTTAAATTGATTTGAGCTGGGTTTCTTCTACTTGCAAATGTGGACTCCTGACTAATTCAGCAGTGTTTCTGATTTCTACAATTTATTGGCTCCCAGACTGGATTATTAGTCCATTGAAAAGGCCATCATAAGAACTGGATTTGAAAACAAAACAGAGATGAAACAAATATTATGATCTTTCAGAACGAAGTTGAATATAATATAACTATTGGTCAGAAAACCTTAATTTAGGTTGTTATTCAGGCAAAATCACCAATTTGCTATTTTAAGGGATAGTACAGAAAAAGTTCAAAAATGGCTTAGATAAATTTCATCACCCTCTCAATACCTCATTAGGTGCTCATTCTATATGCTCCCATTGGGTGATTATTATCTATTTTGTACTCCAGCCTCCAAAGGAGGCTCAAGGCTTCCTCTCTCTTCACCACCATGATGAATAAAGAAAGACTGCATGAATCAAGGCCGACAGCTCTGCTGGACTCCAGTGCTAAAAGGGATAAAACTTCCAATATGAAACAAGAGATTTGACATTGCTATGGCTTCATTCCTCTCTCCACAGTTATCTTTTCGCAATCTCCTCCTTGGGTGCTATCTTCACGGGGAGATCCTATTCTGGACTTTTCTTTTCTCCCATGCATCTGTTATTGTCATAGGAGTTTTGGACTCTTCTTTCCAAGAGTTTTTCTACTCCCATCACCCTTAGGTCCCCTCACAAATGGACAGAAAATCAGAGGAGTCAGACAAGAAGGCCATAAGCTCAATGATTAAAACACAGGCTGGAAGAGAGAGAAGCTATATTAGATGATATTTCAACCAGACTATCAAAAGATATCTCATGAATCAATTTAATCCCATAATAAAGGATATCTCAACAGTAACCTAGATGTCAGTCACAGTAAACTGTTTGACATTCCCTGAGAATTCACTGTACTTTTAAGCTTGCTGAGCCTTAATTCTTCATCTGTTTTAATGGAGATAATAATTGTACTTAACTCATAAAGCTATGGAAAAATTAACTGTATATATATATATATATAGTCCTTAAGCATACAGTAAACATTAAATAAATGTTCAGTTTAAGGCATATCTCCACCATGGTCCTTATTAGATTGCAGTAGAATTAACATGCTTCTTTCAGCAGACTGTGTGATAGGTAGACTACTATGGACTATCATAGACTACATGAGGGTAGAGACTCATGAACATTAGTAATTTGTATATATGCACACAATATTTAGCAAAATTAGGAAGTTCTCAATAAACATATGTTCGATACATAAATAACTGAATGTTTAGAGTTTAAACTTTGATTGGCCATGAGGGAGAATGCCTTTACAGATATTTTAAGCCATAAACAAATCATATTTAAATCATCATATGTGAATTCAAATAACATTGTAATAATGTGATAATTTTCAAGATTTGTGCTTTGCATTCCTAACGAATTCAAATTTTATATCATCTCTGATTTGAAGGGTAGGTAGTATGGACAACAAAGTATGCAAGCACTGACCCAGTATGTACAGATTAAAGTAAATCAGAGAGTTCTTAATGAGAATCAGGGAATAGGCCTAAATGCCTTTCCTTTTCTTTCCCCTGGTCTCTGGCCCTCTATGAAGAAACACAAATTTATCTCAGGCACATGTACTACTTTCTTACACTACTGATGGGATGTCTGAGGATTGACAGGAAGTAGAAGAGCTAGCAAGGGTTGTGATTCTATGCTCCTGGACCTTTTATTTATAAGCAACCACTCATTTGCTTGTCCCCCAAACAAATAATCCCAAGTTTCTGAGAATAAAACCCCTTATGGCAAGTGTTTAGTTCTTACAGTCTTTCAACAGTACCAGTCTTTCAATGAAATCTTTCAACAATTTTAAATCTTTAGGCTCTGAAACCAGCTTTCTCCCTCCCAGAGTGAGCTTCTCAGCGCCACCCATAATGACAGAGTTGGATGGATCCACTGAAAATTTTTCATTCAGAATGACAGTCCAACAGTCTCACAATGTTGAACATTATTTGCAAAGTGTATAGCCTACAAAGGCTTGAAGGAAATAGTAAAATTAGAGGGCAAGGAAAACATTTTTCATGATGACTTATTTAAAAAGTAGGAAAAAAATCTTACCTTTTGGGGGGTTTATGATCTCTAAATAGGCCAAGAAAATCAAGTTAAATATTATGTGCTTACATATCCTTAAACAAACAAGTTTATTGTATATCTGTAAAAGGTGCTGAAAATAGGCATCATATTTTCAAATAGCCAATCTTCAAACTGAAAAGTTTATTGTCTTTTCTCCCTGTGGCTTCTGTACTTGCCAAAGATTTTTATGAGGATAGCTGTTTAAACCTGAATCTCAGGAAGGCATCCTGTTTTGACACTCAAAATGAAGAAAAAAATTAAAAAAAGAAAGAAAGAAACTCAAAATGTCCTTGGCATTTAGAATATCATTTATTTGGGTGCATTTCATAAACCTGGAAACATGAAAATTCTAACTAAGATGTTCAAGAAACAATGGAGTTACTAAAAAGAAGTTTTAAACCAATCTTCTCTGGAGATTTAATACAGAGCAGATTAACTTTCTGCACAAATAGTTTAAAGATGCACAGTTTGAAAAAAAATCTCTAATTTCCTTTCTGCTTTTCCCTATCAGGTGATGATGACTTTAGTATTTCTTTATCTAGAGGCATGATCCCCTTTCTGCAGGGTTCACAAAGATATTGACCTCTGTCATAAAGTCATATTTTTTTCAAGAAATAAACAAGTCACCAAAGGTCTTTTTGTTCCTTTCTGCAAATTACAGATAGACAAAAAATTAAATAGCTTTCTCTTAGGGTGTACACTTCTGAATTTGCAAAGGGGGACAAAGAAGGATCTTGGTGAAGCTCATGAACTTTCTTCTGACTCTAGCTTCCTGGCTGTGATTCTGGATTAGACACCAATGCATTTTCCACTGGGCTGTGAGAGGGATGTAATTAATCTTTGATAAACTGAGCTATTTCCAGACTTTTGCATGGTTTTGATGAACTTAAAAGAACATATTTTAGGACTGTTCTCTACGAAACATTTAGCAATGGAGAAATCCAACTTGCCATCTCTACCTCATCTACCCTAATGTCTACACCTTAGGAACTAGTCCAGAAATCCTTGAGCTATAGGAATTGAGTGGCTCAGTTTTTGGGTTTTGGAATTGCTATATAAAAAAGATTTACTCAAGGGCTGTTGCTAAGATTTAGGAAGTTATGTTTAGACTATTAAACTGGATTTTTAAAATGAGAGCCCTATATTCCTTGGGCTTTTTTGAGAATATAAGGTTGAGAGTGGTAAGAGGTTTTCCGTGATAGGATGAATATTTATCCTTCTGCCAGGGAGTTCCATAATCTAATCCTTATAACCTCTGAATGTGTGACAAAATAAAGGAGACTATGCAGATGTGATTAAGAAACTTGAGATGGGAAGATTACCCTGGATTATCCAGATAGCTCAATATAGTCATAAGGATCTTCATAGGAGGAAAACAAGAGGGTCAGAATAAAAACAAGATCTTAGACAAAAGTAGAGAGAGATTGGAAAATGCTATGCTGCTGGCTTTGAAGATGGAAGATGGGACCATGAGCCAAGAAATGCAGGTGACCTCCAGAAATTAGAAAAGGCAAGGAAATGGGTTTTCCCCTAGAACCTCCAGAAGGAACAAGGCCTGTGACAACCCTGATTTTAGCCCACTGAGACTAATTTTGGACTTCTGATGTCCAGAACTGTAAGATAATAAATTTATGTTTTTGAAGCCACTGAGTTTGTAATAATTTGTTACAAAAGCAACAGTATCTTCCCAATGTATACCAGATCTATGGACATTCCTTAACTCTAAAATGGTCCACATGTGAACACTGAGGCATTCACTGAACAGTGAAACCTCAGAGAGGAAGAATTTTACTGGGTAAAGCACATTTAAATGATTGTTCTTTAGCATTGTTGCAAATTTTTCCCTAGCCAAAAATGTGATTCATCTAGGGACAGAAATTACAGCAGACCTTAGGAGAGTGAAGAAAATAATTTCATTCCTTACTTGATGATTAGGACACAACGTTTGGAGGAAAGGGCTTGTTCTGGCCCAGCAAGTGGATGAGGCAAGAAATATTTCTGATGCCACCACCCATCCACTGCATAAATGCCAAGAGTAAACTCTCACATTTTTTTTGAAAGATCTCTAGAACAAAAATCACTCTAAGATTTGAAGTCCAGACTTCTGAGTCCATAGATGATACTAACACAGGGAAAGCGGTTTGTACACCAGGACTGACCCCTAAGAAACCGAAGAGGGACCAGCTGTAGTGACATATGTGTTAAGTACTAAAGCATTATCTACCTTAGAGAGAGACCCATCAGTTTTTACAAAAATGCTGGATAGAAGAAACAGAATCAATAGAAATCTTCCCTAGTGAGTAAATCAGATATTTTGGTCATGATAAAATCAGTAGGAATGACTGCCTTGACTTAATAAGCATCTCTGAGAATCTTAGACTTATCTTTGGGACATCCTGAATTGGAATGAAGGACATCCTTACTCTATTAGATTATGATTATGAATATTTAATTTGAATATTAAAGGACAGGTAACCTGATTTTATAAGCTCAACATGGTAAAGTGATATATATTATTCATAGGGGTTCCGGTTATGATGGAGTAACTTTTATTAGACTAATTCTGTGCCAGAAACACCTATAAAAGCTGAATAAACTATAAATACATAATCTTATGTATTTATAGGACAGAGGACAGAGCCTGAGTAGAGAGCTACAGGAGAGGACATGGTCTGACTCTGCCAAAGTGGTTGAAACTTGAGGGGCAGAATTTCAGAGAGGAAGGAATGACCCACATAAAGCCAAAACTATGCATTCAATTTACCTTGAGAAGCCTGTGAACTTTTATGCTATATATATATACATACATACAGAGAGTAACTTGAAGAAATCCACCAGAAAACAGCAGCTATGAGGCTAGAGCTGAGCAGAAATTTCTTGCTTGGGAGCAGAGGATGGAGTTCAAAGATTGCTAAAATGGAGGATAACCTGTAAATACCCAGGCTTTCATTTGAGCCCCCAGAAAGGCTCTGCCTATGGGAATAAATCTGCCTCAAAGGGACATTCTTTTTTTTTTTTTAAGATTTTATTTATTTATTTGACAGAGAGAGACACACAGAGAGAGGGAACACAAGTAGGGCGAGTGGGAGAGGGAGAAGCAGGCTTCCCGCCGAGCAGGGAGCCGCACGAGAGGCTTCATCCCAGGACCCTGGGATCATGACCTGAGCCGAATGCAGACGCTTAACGACTGAGCCACCAGGCGCCCCTCAAAGAGACATTCTTGAATAAACACTAACACAAGCCTGCATCAGGATCGAAGTGATCTGCCTGCACTCTTCTGCCTACCTGAAGAAAACTTAATCTCCATAATTGTTCATCACAATAACAGCATTCAGTAAAAAAGTATATGACATACTAAAAAAAACAGGAATAAATGACTCAAACCAAGAGAAAAACAACAGAAACAGGCCCACAGGTGTGGGAATGTTACTTAAATAAGTATGTTTTAATAAATAAGTTTAATATGTTTAGAGTAACAGGAAAAGCTTAGCCTAGACATGACTCCATCAAAAGGAATCAAATGGAAATTCTACAACTGAAAAATATCTGAAATTAAAACTAAAATGTTAAATTCCTACCTCTAGGCAGGATACAGAGATATTAACAGGCCGTAACTCCCACTTGAACTAGAAAAAAAAAATCACATAAATTACAGAACTGTATTTTTAAAAACATCAGAAACTTGTGGATACAAAGAAGAATTGCAGAACTAAAATACCAGAGAGAAAAGAACTTCTCTTGGGTAAGCTGAATTTGCCAACTACATTTTCCTGGGAAGTATCTGTTGTGTCTGTGCATATACTGAGAATAAGGCCTGCCGTAGTCAGTGTGACACTAATAATGTAAAGGGGAAACAAGTAGAGCTTTTGACATTTGTGTGATCTGGAGTGAAGCCCCAAACAATAGCTGGGAAGTCCAGTAGAAGGCCACTCAGCTGAACCCAGCACAAATTACTAACTCATATAATCAGGAGCAAATAAAACAGTGTTTTAAGCCACTAAGTTTTAGAATAGTTTGTTACATAGTAATAGATAAGTTACAAAATTCTAAAATTCCCCAGTGTAGGAAGATGATTCAGATGTCTGTAGTTAAAGAAATCAAATTACAAACACAATTATATAAACAAATACATAAACAAATAAAATCATCTGCTCTCAAAAAGAAATAGACGTGGTGCTGTCAAGGACACAGGTTCTGGCCACTTAAAGACGATGAGTGATTAAAAAATAAAATAACACTATGTAAATTAAAAAGTAAATTTGAAAATTTGAAAAAATCTTAATTTGGGAAAGGAATACTTTTCTAAGAAAATTTAAATTATCAAAATGATTCAGGAGGAGGTAGATAGGTATAGTGACCAAAGACTATAGATTTGAGAAAATAGATAAAGATCTATCCTTTAAAAAAAAAAGGAATAAAAAGCATAAGTACGGTAAAAGACATAATTTTCCCAACTAAGTCTACAAGGCTAGCCCAATAAAAATCTCAAAATTAGATAAATGCTGAACAAGTTTCACCCTACTTATGAATATCAATCTCTGAATTTTGCAAATTCTAAAATAAAAATATTAGTAAATTAAATACATTCTTTTTTTAAACAGTAATAAAATTAAAAAATTTATTTGGAAATGGAAGAATGGCTCGGCATGAGTAAACCTATCACCGTAATTCAACGCATTAACAGAATAAAGGGAAAATAACTATGATTATTTTGTACATTTAGAAAAGATATTTGATAAAATTCAATACTCATTCATGATTTTTAAGATACAATACTTTGGAAACTATAAATATACAGCAACTCTTTAGCAGAACTTTCTGCAAGAAATAGAAAGGCACAACATCAAAAATTGAGAAATAAGACAAAGATGCACCATACCATAACCACTATTCAACATTTTGCTCTGAAAGTCTGGTCAACAAAATAAAATAAGAAAAAGAAACTATAGATAACACTGAAAAGAGAGAAAAATTATCACTTAGAAGATGATATGAGTTTTGACATAAAATCAAGAGAAATAATGATAACTGTTAAGTGTTTGCTAAGATGTCTGCATATAAAGTCAGTATGTAAACACAAATAGTTTTTCTACATGCAAATAGTAAAAATGGTAATGGAAAAAATATCCTTGTTTACACTTGTGGAAAACAACTATAAACTGTTTTCGTGGTAATGAAATTTTGTGTGATCTATATAAATAAAAGTGTAAAATTACCAATGGACATCAACAAAGATCTGTAAATGTCAAATTGCAAGTGACACAAACCCAATTCAAACCACCTTAACCAATTAAAAGCAAATCATTGACTTGTGATAATTAAGAATGAGAAGGATATAGTTGGTCCCAGGCTCAACTGGGTCTAGGGACTTAGGGAAATCCCTGAGCTTTTCGCTATGCTGAACATTTAGTGTTTTTGTTTATCCTGTGCTCCTTTGCGGGACTGTTCCTCAAGGAATACAGTCATGTAATTTGGACAGAACCATCAATTATAGTGCCCACCTCCCTGTTGTAGATCAAATACATAATCTAGTCCCTATTAGGACCTTAAATTGATTTTTATGTATTTTTTTAAAAGATTTTACTCGAGAGAGAATGAGAGCTCGAGTGCGAGGGCACATGAGTGAGGAGGGAGAGACAGAGGGAGAGGAAGAAGCACACTCCTCCATGAGCAGGGAGGCTGACTGACAAGGGGCTCAATCCCAGGACCCCGAGATCATGACCTGAGCTGAAGGCAGATGCTTGACTGAGCCACCCAGGCACCCCTGATTTTTATATCTGCTGTAAACTTGAGATTCAATTTCCTTTATCCCCTATTTTCCTAATACCATTTATTTAATAGTCTCTTTTCTCCCAGTAATATGTGTTGATGATATGTAACATTATCAAAAGGCCATTTATGCATAAGCATGAGTCTGTTTCTGGGTTCTCTTCTGTTCCCTTGTTTGGTTTGCCTATCCTGGGCCAACCCCACACTAGTTAGTAGATTTCTTCTTTTCCACTCCCTCTACTTTCCTTTCCCTAATATCACAATCTTTAGCCAAGTCCATTATATTTTCATCATGTAAATGAGATTTTGGTGGAAACTCATGGCTCTGCTGTGATTTTCCCATTTAAATCAATGGCTTGGGGCAAAACAGAAAACATGCAAGGAAATGAGTGTCTGGGTACAGGAACTTAGGAAAACACAAGCCCCTCCAAATCCAGTGAAATAATTATAAAGGGCTTCATGCTTCTATCATATTGGGGGGGTTGTCAAGGCAAATTTTAAATAAGCATCCAGGGCCTGAATAACTTCTATCACACTTGGGTTAACTGGATTTATTTTTTTTTTATTTTTCAAAGATTTTATTTATTTATTCATGAAAGACAGAGACAGAGAGAGAGAGAGGCAGAGGGAGAAGCAGGCTCTTAAGGAGCAGGGAGCCCGACGCGGGACTCGATCCCAGAACCCTGGGATCATGACCTGAGCCGAAGGCAGACCCTTAACCATCTGAGCCACCCAGGCACCCTGGGTTAACTGGATTTATAGAAATCTCCCTTTAGCTGCTTTGGATGGAAGTGTCTAACCTTCATAATCGGCATGTTGTCCCAACACTCTGATGTTTAACTCAACTTTATTTCACTATGAAGGACTCATTTTTCTTTTAATATTTTTATCGGCTATTATCTGCTCAGGTTAATGGTGAGCACATATATAGAAAAGTGGTACTTATCTTTGAGTAAAAAATAATATCAAGTGTATTTCATATATAGTTTTATGTGAGGAGAGGTGCTAAGTTCTTTAACACATCCTGCAAAAACCATCTCAAAAGTCACTTCTTCCATTAAGATTTTCCTGATTTCCTACTCCCCATTCCTCAAGACGTAAACAGTATTTTTTTTTCCGACCTCCCGTAATCCTTTATTTATTCCATCATTAAGACACTCTTGTTTTGGCTAGTAATATAGTTTTTTTACTGTTTATGTCTAATTAGTGCCCTTATTAGAATCTAAGTCCTTTGACAGCATCATCTAATTTCATTAACTATTGTATTCAGTATAGTGATGAGTTCAGTGTACTGCAAATATTCCCAAATTCTTAATAGTTAGGCATTCTTTCTTCTGTATTCCCATGTTGTATATATCACATATGTACATAGCATAGTAATTTATTCCTTTACTTCTCTCCTAATACACAGTAAACTCTTTGGAGAAAAATGCCAAATCTTGTGTATCTTGAGTTTCTAAGTTCCTGGGGATTTTAAATGCTCATGAATATATATGTTATGTGGAAATGCACTTAATATTTCTTGGATGAATGGATGAGTAAATGGCATAGTGAAAAAAGGAGAAGAGACTCGAGTTTTAAAACAAGTTCTGCCATTTGTGATGGGGACAAAGCATTCAAAGTCTAACTGCCCTCATTTGTAAACTAGGAAGAATTCACTTACTGCCAGTTTGGCCTCATTTAATGCACTTTGAAACTTTAGGGAATATATACTATTTAAGATCTGTGAAGGCAACAGGTTAGGGTCCTGAAAGAAATTCCTTATGAAATTCTTCCCTAAGCCATCATTACTTTTTTTTTTCATTTTCTATCAATCATGCCTTCATCACCCTTGCATTCTTTGTTACCACATAATTCTTACTGTATCCCTTTTCTCAATTCTGCTAATTGCTAAACCAAAAAAAAATCTTTGTTGCCCTCTGATACAATTATGGGATTCTTGCTGCATCTTTTGGGATGTTTGTACTACATCTGTGTGTGTATATGGGGTGAGGTGGGGTTGGTGGTTGAGGTCTGTGGGTGTGCAGTATAAATATAAAACTGAGGTATTCATTATAGACAGAGCATTCTAATCCCAGATTCTCACATCAGGAAAACTGGATATAAATTAGAATATTTTCCAAATACTTATAAAATAGAATATTAGAATATTTTACACTGCTTTCCTAATTTATCATTACAATCCTAACGTCTCATGCCAGTACGTTGAATAATACCTTTAAGAACTTGTTGAAAAGGATGTTTTAAGTAGCCATTGTCCCTTGGAAAAGTAAGGGATTAACTATTTAAATACCTTTGTTACATTTTACTGAATTCTCTCATGTAAAGCTAATTATTCTCTATGGAACACTTATTACAGTCACTACAGCACTTTCACTAAGATTTATATATAAATTCTAAAATATTTTAGCTTCCAGATTCAATAGCACTTTGTACACTTTAGTGGACTTCAGACTTGACACCTGATTCAGTAATTTTATAGATTCTGAGACGCTCATATTTTCCTCAAAAGATAGATCTAATTGTATTTATGACGTCAAGGCTTTGTACATTTTTTTCACCAGAGCCAATTTATTTTGCTTAGGTCCTGCCAAAGACCCCAATCAAAGGCGGGCATCTGTGTGCTTCCTTGTAAAATCCTGTTTTATCAAGAACCCTTCTCAGTCAGTTTAGCAAGGACCTACCCCCAGCCCCCAATCTGATCACTCTTCATATATGATCAGGTTCATCATCCTCCACCATTCTGCAGGTGATGTGTGATCACTCTGGCCTGTCTTCAGCAAGAATTCTTTTAGGTTGGTTTAGCTAAAATTTCCACTTACCCCTAATGTTACCTTGTAGTAATTTTCTACCCACTGACCTTCACCTTGCTCCTTGGCTAAAATTCCCACTTGCCCATGATGTAGCTGGAGTTCAGCCCAATCTCCTGCTCCCACTGCAAAATTCTATCACAGTGGTCCTATCTATCTATACTTATTTCAATGGTCCTGAATAAAGTCGGCTTAACCATCTCTAACAAGTGTCATGAATAACTTTTTCTTTAATGCATGCTCTATGTCCCAACTAAGTCTAAGATAAAATTCAGGGATCTTAACATCAAATGCATGTTCAAACTTCAAATACAGTAAATTCTTTGTATCCATGGTATTTTTCATAAAGTCCCTTAATTTGGACTAAGTTATTATGAGTTCCCTAAAAGGTGCAACTTATTTTCACAGAAAAAAATTTTTTTCCCTTTGTATAGTGAAAGGTAATCCCACCCCCCCCCCCGCCCCATCTTACCAACCTTTTTAGGAATCCTTCCTGAGCATCTTGCTGGCCTTGAGCCTCATTTTTTCCCCAATGCCTAAGTACTGGACTAACACTTGGTAAGAATTTGGCTCTGGGGAGTGCTATGTTGAGTGACAAATGGATGAGGATGAAGGTTTTATTGAAGCATCTGAACCGCATTTAATTTTCCGTGTTGCTTTATTTGTTCCTTCTGGCCCTCAGGATATTGAATTTTGTGGGCTCCGGTTGTGTCGTTGGTACTTCAGGCGTTTAGTAATAAGAAACATAATCTGTTTTTCCCGTTAGGATAATATCCTCATTTTTATTAAGGGCGACTTACTACGAACTGTTTCACACTGTTTTTCTAAACCTCCAGAACAGACCAATTTTCCCTTTGAGCCCTGGGTGTTGCTTCGGCGGCCTCTGCTGACCTCCGGACTTGGCAACCTGCAGCCTACCCCGCAGGAATCAAGCCTGATCCAGTGTGGCCTTGCGCGCCACCGCCTCACCAGACCCTCGCTCCCGCTTTCCTCCCACCGTCCTAGATGCAGCTTCCATCCTGCTGCCTCAGCTGTCTGCGACAGCGACACCCCCTCCTCCCCTCCGCGGCTCCCCCCGCCAGCTCGCCGCGCCAGACAGCGGGTAACCGCCGCCTCCGCTGGGGCATCCCGGCTCCACAGGCCTAGCGCGCTCCAGACACCTGCCTCTCACTGGCCACCGAAGCTGCCCCTCAGCCCGCAGCCCCCTCGGTAATTGGCCCTAGGCCGTCCCTCGTCATCCTCGGCCTCGCCGCGAGTCCCGCCTCCGTCGCCGGGTCATTTAAGTTTATCACAAATAAATAAATAAAGGAGGAAATAGAAATGCGTAGAAAGTAAAAGCAGTCGGGAGGGGGCGGGGGTGTGGAAGAAAAGAGGAGGAGGAGCGGAGGAGTAGACAACCAAACCTGATCGTGTCGGTGCTGACCAATCATGGCTCACTCCAATCCGGTCTGACGGGCTCTCTCAACCAATAGCCTTCTATCTTTCGGATCACTGAACAACGAGATACGATTGACCTCTCCAGAGTGGGCGAAGGTGCGGCAGAGGTGGGGGAGTGGGAAGACTGTCGACCAATCGCCTCTTAACAATTCTCTGAGCGAAGTTTCCGTTCCCCAATGGGGGCTTGAGATAGCGGATTGGGCCTTTTCTAGCCCAATCGAAGGTGGTAGAGATGAGGAAAGAAGCAGATTGGGGCGGGGACAGGAGAGAGGAGGAGGAAGAGTGCATTTTGTTTATGGGCGGCAACCTCACGAGGGGCGTCCCACTCTTATTGGCTCACTGAAGTCAAGAGTGGCATAAGAACAACCCAATAACGGAAAGCGATAGAGGGTTCGCGGTGCGAGGCACCCAATGTGGGCCTTCTGCCGAAGAAGTAGGGGCGGGGGGAAGTTTAGGAGTTGAGGAAAGAAGATTAAAGAGCGCGAGGAGGTAACCCCAAAAACTCTAATTTGTTGTGGGGAGGGAGGGAGGGGTGTGTGCGTGCGAGAGGGATGAGGCGTATGCGAGGCACTGGAGTTGGGGGCCATGGGACGGGAAAGGAGGGGACTGGGGTGGGGTTGAGGGAGCGAGTTAGAGTGGCGAGCCCGCGGGCCGCTGGCTGGCCGAGCGCGCGCGCCCCCGCGCCCCGCCCCGCCCGCGCCCCTTCCCCCTGGGCGCCCCTCCTCGCGCCGGGCGGCGGCTGCGGCCTCGCACGACCCCGGGGAGGGAGGGAGCTCGGGAGGGTCCCGGGTCCCCGGAGGGGGCGGGCCGTCCCGCAGCTGGAAACGTATCTTCTGCCTTCTTTTCTCTACTCCCTGCGCCTGGAGTTGCCGCTTCCAAGAAGAGGAGCTGAGGGGGACTAGCCGGGGCTCAGGAGCTGCTAGAGGCGCCGGCTTGTCTTCCGCCCCCTCCCTCCTCGCCCTCCCCCGCTTGCCGTGGCTCTCGCGGTCTCTGGAGCGTCTTCAGAGAACGGGGGGGGGGCGGGAGGTGTCCTGGCCCCAGAGCCGCTGGACGCCCCTCCAGACACCGAAGCTACCGGCCCCCGCCCGCTTCGCTGCTGCGACTCTAGAGGAGGGGGCTTGGGAAGGGAAGACACACCTTTCCTTCTTTCCTCCTTTGGGCCCCTTTGGAAACATTAAAAAATGTTTAAGCTTTTCGATAGCTAAGATAGAACGGTTGGAAGCTTTTTGAAAGTTTAAAAGAAACGCACTCTCCTACGTTTAATGTATTACTACTGTTTGTGTGGCTTTCTGGTCCTCTTCCACCACCCACTCCACGGCCCCCCGCACTCCCTCTTCCCCGCCCCCTCCCCGCACCACTCCCCCCGCAGCTGTTACCCTTTTTGAGGATGCTGAAGAGGCAGGAGGCAGGGATTTTCTAAAAGTTCTATTGATAAACACACTTGCACAAACATATGCTAGGCACACGCATAAACTATAAACATTAGCGAAAAACACAATATGGCGTACAGCTACACTACCTAGTGCGGTAATCCGCTGATCTCAACACTGAACCCAGTTGAATGAGGTCACTAGCAGGATGACAGTTCTTGAATAAAAATCTCAATGAAACAGGAAGTAATTTTGGAAGCCTGTGGGTTAAATAACACCTTCAGAATCAGCATTGGCCTAAGCTAAGTTGAGCACGTTAACTTTTAAGACGTGTGAAACTTGTCTTCACTACTTCTAGCCATTAAAAATACCAACATGAACCTAAAGGCGAGAGTTTTTCACTGCGTGGTCCTGTGTTAAGTTTCAGCTAATAAAATTAGCAGAGGCCACTTATCCCCACATGTTTTCAAGCCAGTTCTATCCTAAAGTTACTATCGGAACTTGTTGCTATCGAAAGTTTTAAAACAAATTGTAACGACCATTTTGTTAATAAATTCCATAGCTGTAAACACTACATTTAAATGATAAGCAGTAACGTTAGCAAATTCAGTTCATAAAAGGTTTACCTTCTTACCTCTTGCTCCTAATCCCAGATACTATTTGCTGTCACATGAGAATAGTTAAACTATACCCTCCACTGCCCCTCATATAAGTTTGACCAGTCCAGATTTGGGTACTTTGTGCATTTCAGCTTTACATGTAGGTATTTCTATATTTTAGGAAAAGAAAAAAAAAAACAATTTACATTGATTTTTCAAGTCTTTACTCTTCTTCTTAATCAGAGTGTATCAAAGTTGATGCACAAATAGTGCATGGTGATACCACTGTGCCCTCTTGGGAATGGTCTTTCTCAAAAAAGCTTTTGGATTTGCCCTTGAAGAATTGCGGATGTTACTCATTGTTCAGTGCTCAAGGTTTAATTCCTAAGATTGTGGTTGTGATTTCCATTGAGCTCAATTTTGAAGGGATTTAGGCTTAAGAATATATGGTGCTCAAGTAAACAGGTGAGAGGAAGAAGAAAAGTGAATTTTCTAGAAATATATTAGCTGCTCAGTGAGTCCAGCAGTTGGGTATTTTTGGTTTTGTGATTTCAGATCTCACAGACCAGTGGAATACATGCCTTTTGCATATGAAGATCAGGTGACAAGTTAACTGTGTACCAGCCTCCAAAGCAATACGCCCTTTCATGGTGAGGTCCCGATTTTAACAGACTAAAGAAAACAGTTTAAGATTAAAAAGTTGTCAAATTTTATCCATTTTTGGGAAGAAGTCTTTATGCTTATCTCTCTAGTTCAATTAAGATGCCAGTATTTTAAGATTACTACTACAGCAAGAAAATACAGAGATAGTTCATGTGTATACTCACTAGCTACTAAAAGACTATATGAGTTTAGAGAAAAGAAACTTCTGTGTGGAAGTTATAGTTCTGGGGGGTATGTTTAGAACTACTAGATGTGATGCCAGTTTACTATGTAGTTAGTTCAGAAAGTTTTAGTGACCCACGGATATCCAACTAATCTTGTCAAATTAATATGAATTTGACTACTTGGTATAGGAATAAAAATCTAAGGAAAAAGCCATTTTAAATGAATTATTTTTATCTCAGTAGTGAAGATCTGACGAGGAATTTCTAACCAATTGGACTTCCCAGAAAAAAAGGCTTGACTGAATAATTAGGTCAATTTAGAAGAGCAATAAAAGATACAACTTAGTTACTGTAAAAGATCTAAAATTTATGAGTGAATTATAAATTATTTCAAATATTTTAGAATGAGTGACAAAGAGAGACTTCTTTAAAACATTTGGAATACAGAAGTGGAGCTTGATGGGCTCTGCTTTATTATCTGAAATAATCATGCTTTTCTGAAATGGATGTTTAAATTCATGAAATTGTTCTAGACACTTGGGATGTAACAGTGAACAAGGGATAAAATAACCTGCCTTTGTGGAGTTTATGTTCTAATGTCACGTATAGTTTGCATACTTCAGATTGCTAGGAGAAAAGATTTTTGTATAAAATTTTAAAACCTAGCAGTTTTTTTCATTTTAGAGAGTACAATTTGAAAGAATTTACAGAAGTTTGAGGAGGAGCGGGGAGGTGTTTACTAATTGCCAACGATAAGAAAGGAAGAGCTAACTTTATTTATACCCTTTGTTATTGTCATGAAACATTCTCCATATATTTCAGTAGGTCTTTTTAACTGATAGGTTTTATTTTTTTTTCATAATTTTAAGCATGCTTTTGAAATAAATAAAATGTTACTTTATATTAAAAAAAATCTGTGTCTTGGAATTTACTGTAAAATTCCGATGGAGCTTTTTGTCTTGTTAGCAAATTGTGGTAAAACATAAGCTAGAATATCTTAATTTTTTAGTAAGAATTTGTTTTAGGAGTATGTCTGAAAAATTAAGTGCCTAAATCTTTTTCAGTTGTGGTTTTTTTCAAGAGAAGATGGAAATTTGTTGTAATTAATTTATAGGTAACATTAAAGAGAAAAAGAGAGAGGCCTGCAAAAAATGCTTTTGTTATTTAAACCTTTCTTTCAAACTACAAAAGCATTTGATTGGCACTTCTCTGATTTAATAGACCATTTGTAATGCAAGAGGAACATTACAGAAGATTTTAGCATTACTTTAATCATTCAGTCTGTAGGTGTAAAAATCCTAGGTTTCTAACAGAAGGAAACTTGGTACTTGGTTAACGGAGTATATGATTCAACGCTGAGTTTGTTGCTTTAAGTAGTGGGTGTCTCACCTTTCCAAAACCTAGTTCATAGTTCTCAAATAACAAGTTCTGATTTTCGTTATTTTTCTCTGTCACAGTGAGTCTTAATTTGTTAGCCAAATTGGTGTTCAGTTCTGAAGTAGGATAACTTTTTTTTTTTTTACACACAATTCTCCCACCGCCAGTCCTCCCATCCCCTGCTGCGAAGGGTTTGAATTTCTATACTTACATTAGATCTCTATTTATGCTAATTTGTAGCATAATCACCTCTTCCAGAAAGGGTACTGTATTAATGCACTTTAGAGAACAGTCGAGGTTGCTTCTGGCTATTTGTATACAGACCTGCCAGCGTCTGAAAGCTATAAATAGGAAGATTTAGGAAGAAAAGCAGAGACTATAACAAATGGAATATATTGTCTTAGATGAAATCTTTTTTTAAACAGCAAAGTGGAAGAATGGTTGCTAGAATGTTAAAAACGAAGAGCTTTTCCTAATTCTAATGGGTGATTAATGTGTGTATATGTGTATGTGAGTATACATTTTTATATGAGCATTTTTGAATAAAGACATATTTCAGTATTGGATAAATAATTTCAGTCCTGCCTTGTGGTCCTTAACATGTTCCCAGGTGATTTTGTTTAGCTCACTGTTCCTTACCAGAACTTTGCTCTAAGCAACATAGAAACATAAGCTAATTAAATCTTTGTAAATTTTGTAATAATTTTGGATTAAAAGTTATTGGAAGTTTTTTTTTTTTGAAGTATGATTAGCAAGCAGCCCCTGAAATGAATGAAAACTAAAGTGAAGAGCTCTTAGAACCCTGTTTCCACATAAGACAGTTGAAACTTTGGAAAAGGGGTATTCATAGGGTAAAAGACAAATCTTGTTATCTGTCAGATTTTTATAGTAATAAAATAAGCAATAAAATAAAATGACTATTAATATTCATATTTTTAAGGTAAGTGTAAGTATGTGTACACTGCATTTTAAATAAAAATTTGGGGTGTTATTGGCTAGACACAGTCATTTCTTTGCCAGAGATACTAGGCTGTGTGAAGGCTAACCATCTGTCAAGTGATAGAGACAAAGAAAGGTTTAATATACTAGTCTAAAATTTCTACAAACTTGTTTTGAATTGTATTGTCATTTTGTTTTAGCCTTCGTCCTCTGTGTTGAATATGTACTGGGTCAGTCACCCCACTTTGTTTTATGAACAAACTATTAAAGGTCTAGGTAAGGTTATCATCGCAGCTGATGTGATCCAGAGGCATGATAAAATATGTTTTGATTTTGCTTTCATGTGATGATCAAAAACTCACAAGTGGGCCACCCACTAGCAGTTGTACAAATGACTTCAAGCACACTTATTTTCACCCACCCATTCTGAATTTTGGGTGTCTTAACTCTTTTATATATTCAAGCCTTGTGTTTCAAACCCATTCCTGAGCTGTTTGGGGGTGGGGGTGGGGGGGAAGTAGCAATAGGAATCCAGATTGCCTGTTTTAGGTACAATATGGTGTGATGTGAAATTGAAACAGCAGATTGGTGAGAAACTTAGTTTCAAACAAATATAAACTAGTTTGTTTAGTGAAGTCATACACAAAACAGTAGTCTTTATTGACAGGGCAGTGTTTTTTTCCATACCCTCCACATCATGAGGTTATGGTGGTTCTTTGGGCCAGCAGTCTATTTCCAAAGCATCATATAGGAAAAAGAAGCCCTAATGTTGCTGATTGTAATGATATACTTAAATATAGCAGACCAAGGAATTATTTATAGCAGTGCTAATTATATCAATAAAAATAGCAATATTAATACTGTGAGTGTCAAAATCCATTCTTGACAGTATGAGGTAAATGGAACTATAGTCAAACAAAGCAGCCAGCCTGTTTCTACTGTCAGCTCATGAATATGCACTTCAGGAAAAATATACACAATTGGTTTACTGATTTAATCTCTTTTTCAATTACTTTTGACTTTTTAAATTATTTCTAATTCAGACAATATTAAAAAGATTTAGATTTTTAGTTTTGAAATTCTTGGTACCATTTTCTTACTGTCATTAGTAAGTTTCTAGAGGCTTATGTATTCATAGTTAAGTACTTTATAATTAATTATCAGAAATTAATTTTATATGTATCCCCATTTTTGGAATACAGATTACCATTGCACTGGGAAATTGGAAGAACCTCTAACAATTTACAAAACCAAACAATACAAAACAAACCTACGACTACCATACATGCACACACAACTAATAAATCTCTGGCTTTATTTAGACATTAAAAAATATCTGTTTCCATGTTTCTGATTTAGGGAAAAGCATAAATTTTATTTGTAGTTTTCATTACTTCCCATCAGTTTTTACAATTTTATGTTATTTAAAACTTATTTTCCTAGGAATACAAAATCATGTAAGTAGAAGTTCCAGGCTGGGCATGTCATATAATCTGAATCTCTGCCTTCTTCATCTTCAGGGTCTCTTTCAGCTCTGATAATTTGAGTATGTTTCTTTTGACACTTGGATCCTTATTTTAGCTTTAGGTAACATGACTGGAAGTGATATGTAAGGCACTGGAAAAGATCATATGTAAAATATTTGACTTTGCTTTTTGCTTTTAGTCCTTGATACAAGTTTCATTTTAGTGATACTTGCTTTCAAATATAGCATATCTGTATAAGTATAGATACATAAAAATTAAGTACTTATAATCTTTTGTAGTTCATAACTGTAATAAACTTACTATTTTTCATAAATTTTTCACGAACTCATTTTCACTCATGAAGATATGTTGCTAACAGAATTTATAAACAGGATTCCTTGCATTTTATTCCACGTGAGTTGCATAACTGGAGAAAGTGGGTAATAAGAGAATGGATTAACTCAGAGTCATTTTCTAATTCTATAAAATAGAGAAATAGATCTATTCTTCAAAGAAAAAAGATAAACTTGGTTTTTGTGCTTCTCCAAGCAAAAAATATACTCTGAGTAATCAGGAGCCATTATCATTTTTAACTACTGCATTTGATTTTTGATCCTACATTATACCTATCCAGGTATAGATTTACATAGAAAGGATGCAAGGGAGACAAAGTTGACTCTTATTTGATGAAGAAAAGTGGAAAGAATCTGTGTTAGAAAAGACCTTGCAAATACTGTGATATCATATATAGAAACAAACAGCCATATGCAATTCATATGTACCTACTTGTAGGTACTTATTTAATGATAACCTCAAAGTTTTCATTTAAAATTTCACTCTCAGTTTCTTTTTAACTGACTCACATTTCTTTTGCTCGTATGAATGGTAGCGAGAGGCTCACAAACATCACATACTTTACCTATTCACAAATGAAAACAGCAGCTGGAGAAAGCTATACAATTCCTGGATCCTTCCTCTTACCTATACCCACCCATAGCTGTAGATATTCTGGTACTAATTACAAACATTTTATAAATCTCCTCAGAGGCAGAATACATGTAAACTGTCCAATATAGTAGGTAATGCCAAGCTATTCTGGCCTACCAACTATCCAGCCAATAGGGAGAAATGGCAAGAAAATTAAGATTCACCATAGGGCACAAAAGGTGATATGAGTGCTTCAATGCATTCAAATAGGGGAGAAAATATTCTAAGGGATATTTAGAAGGTAAGCTGATTTTAGACTATTACTTAACTGAAACCCAGCACATATACTGAGGAATTAATGTAAACGCTATTCTAAAGGCACTGTGCCAAAAGATTAGCAAAATTATTGGTGGGAAACATAGTGAAAATGAAATAAAATATATCTGTTCTTGTACTAAAACAATAATAACAACAGCAGCCAACATTTATTGAGTGCTTACTCTGTACCAGTAATTGGTTATAGCTGCATATTCTCCCATTAATTCCATAATCCTACGAGGTACGTACTTTTATTATGGCATTTTTAAAGATAAGTAAGCTGAGCTCAGAAAAGTTAAGTAACTTGTTCAAAGTCACACAGTTAATACATAACAGCTGCGGATTCAAACTCAAGTCAACTCTAGATAACCTAAATTCTTAAACACCACCTCACCATGACTCTATTCTGGGACCGTTTTCACTCAATGTTTGCCCAGATTAGTACTGGTAATTTTATTTCAAGAAAGGCATAGTGGATTTGGAGAAGGCTTCAGAGAAGGGCACAAGGTGAAAGAGCTATAAGTGGGAGGAATGGTTGCTATGGTAGAGTCTGTTTTTAAATATAATTCTCCAGTCTAGAATTATAAATGCTGAGAGGGAATTTGTCTAAAGGTTTTACAATGGATGGACTGGACTGGGTAGATGCTGCCTGATTTGGTTCTGTGGACAGTGGTGGAGCTGGGTAACATGTTAAAGGAGGCTGAGGAAATCTTGAGTAGGAGCAGGTCAAAGGAAGCATTAGATACTGGGAATCCTGGAAGGTAGAGGTCAAAAAGGAGAACTAAATCTAAGCAGATATTGAGTAACCAAGAACATACAGAAAAGAAGGATGAGGCAGAACAGAAACAATATCTTCAAAAGTGGACAGATTCTACTGACTTTGGAAGGCCCTTATGTATATTGTTTGTCCCATTATGTTTGTTTCAGAAACCAACAGCTGGCTTAAATAGGGGCCATTCAGAGTTTGGGATACAAAGATTGCCCTGGTTTTGGCACATACAGAAAAACATGGTCGCCAATAACAAGAATTAGGCAGTAAGTTAAGGTCTGTTACAAAGAAATGCAGTTAAACACAGAAACCTGTATGGTAAACCTGAGAATAGCTGTCATTTACTGAGTAGCTAGTGTGTGCCACTCAATTCTGAAATCACTGTTTCCAGGGACATTATTTGCTGCCTGCTGTCCAGTTTTCAAATATAAGAAAGCACCTGTTAGCTTTTCTAAGAATGTGAATGATGAAATAACTTATACTGTAATTTTATTTCATTTCATTATGTAACTTGGCTTTTGATCTCCTCCTTTCCGCAGTATTGGAGTTTTAAACAGGCTCCACAAGACTTAGGTGGAATAGACTCTAGACTTCTCTTACGTTACTGTAACTTTTCCTTAATTTGTCACTGTACTGAAAGAAAGGTTCAGTTTTATTTGATAGGATAAGTGCATTTCTGTCAGAGTAATAGGCTCAAATGATTAGCCCCGGTAAAGTTAGCATACATGAGTTTGGATTATATTTAGTATAGTCAACATGAGCCAGTGAAAAAGGAATTATAGCAACTTTTAAAGTGAATTTTTGTTACTTCAAATAATTTTAAAGACATCAAACCAATTACAAACAGCTATGTATGCCAAGCCCTTTGTCTACAAGGTACTAGAGACTTCAAAAGTTTTTAAGAGATAGTATTCATTGTTGAGCTATATTATATGAGTTGGGTCATTGGAATGAAAACAAAGAATAATGAAAGTGCTCTACCACTACTTATATGTCTTTACTGTTCCTTATGACAATATCTGCTCTTTTCTTCAGACTCTTCAGTGCACTAGGAAATATAGTATAATAATCATGTTGTATTTTTTAAATGTATACATCACTAAGAAAAATATACTGTGAAGGTAGAAAGATAATACTCAGTTTATGCATGACACTTTTCCCCTTCAGGTTCATTGTCATGGGTACTCTTGTTCTTGTTCTTCTGGCATCTTTTGGTACCTAATCTTTTTAACAATTATGTTGTTTGCATATATATATATGCATATGTATATACATACATACATATATACATACATAAAACCCTTAGAGAAATACCTTTGAAAACTCATGCTCTCAATAATCTTTCTTGTTCTAGTAAAGGGTTGAGAACAAGGCAATACTGTATTGAAATGGGTGATTTGAGCTGACAAATAGTATGGAAAAAAATGAACAGGAGTCCATGCTCTTCTGATTCAGATATTCTACATTACATTCTCAACATTTGTCATAAAATGAATTTCCAAAGTGTATAAAAGCCAAAAATAAATGGTTGTTGCTTTTCTATAATTTCATGTTATGCATAATACCTCTGTTTCTCTTATTTGCATAATGATGAGTTTTATTATGCAAAAATGGGTACATCCAGTATACAGTAAATTTCAGTTTCATGTTTTATATGCAGTTTAACTCATGACTGAAATTCTTTGATATTCATCACTCAGGAAAGGTAGCATTTAGAATTATACTACACTGAACTGCGCTTCTTTAAGGGCAAGTACCATGTTTTATTCATCTTTAAAGCCCTAGTGCTGAATATAGTACCTGGTACACTGGAGCGATTCAATGTTGATCAGACTCTTTTGTAGCTGTCCTAGGAAGATTACTTGGATCCTTGCTTACCAGGTTATCTATTCCCTTTTTTTCTGTTGACCAGTTCAAATTTAGCATTGTTACAATTGTTATTACCTATTATAGGCTTTCTCTGTACTTTTCTAAGACCCAAACATTTTATACATGCTCATGATCTTTCATTCTTTTACTTAATGAAATTCTGTCATGGCAGAAGTTTCAATATAAAATTATATTTACTGTGTTTCAGAAAAGAAATATATCAGATATCACCCATCAATGGTAAGGCAAATCTACTACAATCAATTCAGGATATTGTGTTGAATAGAATACACAGAATTACATTACCTAGTGATTCAAGGATGAAACCCAAATTTCATATCCTATATGATTCCTATCTGGATAGTAGGACAAATAGCCCACAGTATTTTTTGCTTGCAATTGAGATTTTGAACATTTTATATGAGCTTCTTAATTCTTAAAAAAATGTTCATAAAAGTTCATGCAATTAAAAAATAGAGTCTTAGCTTATTTTACCTTATTATCTAAGTTGTTAGAAGTCTAGTCCAGAGAAACACTTTAATGTTAGGTGATATCATTAGCTCTTCTAGAAAGCAAAAAGATTATTGGGCTGTGAACAATGGTAATGGTAATGTGATGTAAACCACCATGCAGCTTGCACGTTTAATTCCTATGTAACACTGACATGCTTTTTCATATTTATAAGACTTGCTAGTTGGATTTTGGGAAACTTAACATGATTGGGCAAAGTCATAATTTGTCTTCCTGCTAATGGAAACTACAACACATTGATTTGAAGTTGTTTCTAAAACAAAAGATAATTATGTCCTGAAATAATTAAAGCTGGGATTGCATTAAAGCTTACTTCAAGTGATTAATAGCTGTAGTATATTTTGGGATCTGTATCTAAAAGCATAAAGAGAACACATTGTCATTTTTATATATTTGGGAATATGCTTTCTGAGGAAAAGTATTGATTCTTGATAATCATTGTAATGAAGTCCCAAACACACCCCAGATCCACATACCTCCCTTCCTATAATATTTTTAAAATTAAGGATTCTGAAAACAAAGTAACCTACGCATATGGCTATTTTCCCCTTCACTTCCAAACGTGACTGCCTTTCTGAATACAATTGCCATGACACCTCAAGCAGAGACACTGCTTTGAAACTTCTACTTTACTTGGGCAAACAACTAGAGAACAGTACTGGAGTTCAGAGATAAAGATCAAAAAACAGTAGACATCGAGAAGAAGAGCTTGGGCTTCAGAGATGTGTGAACCACTAGGGGAAAATATCAGTATTTCTCATTTAAGTATCTTAAGTCTCCCCAAATGACTAATAAGCCAAAGTTCCTAAATGTGCTGGCTGAGTTTTCTCTGTCCATGAGACTGAAAAGAAATAGCTATGACAACAAAGATCTTCCTCCTCATGCCTTGGCAGGGAACTGACAGATTCTACCTTTGCATTTCACTGAGTGTGTCTGCCGTTGAGGATGTTACAACAACCAGAACTGAGCTCCAGTGAGCTATCAGTGAAAAATAACAATCCACTTAAGGGGACCTAGTAGTGAAGGAGCCAGGAAGATCAGGTAGGAAAATGAGAGTGCATACTCCAGGCAACTAGTGCTATTGGCAAAAGTAAGTGCAACCTGAATTTGGAAAAAAAAAGCATTTATGGGAATTCAAATTCAGAACAAAAAGAATTTCAAATACTAATTAAAAAAAATCTCAATTGAACAACTCAGTGGAAAAATTGAAGGACAACATGATCACTGTTGAAATATGAATTAGTGAACTGAAAGACCAAGTGCAAGAAATATATCAAAGCATAGAACAGAGGTAAAATGTGATGAAAATCTTGAATAAAAAGGATGAGTCTTTGAGGTCAGATCAGAAGTCAAAACGTGAATAATAGGAATTATAGAGGGAGAGTTAAGAATAGATGGAGGAGAAGTAAATGATAGAAGAAAATTTCTCTGAGATAAAGATCAGAGTCTGGATTGAAAGGGTTTACTGATTTATTTATTTATTTTTTTTTTAAAGATTTTATTTATTTATTTGACAGAGACAGCGAGAGCAGGAACACAAGCAGGGGGAGTGGGAGAGGGAGAAGCAGGCTACCCGCTGAGCAGGGAGCCCGATGTGGGACTCGATCCCAGGACCCTGGGATCATGACCTGAGTCGAAGGCAGACACTTAACGACTGAGCCACCCAGGTGCCCGGGTTTACTGATTTATGATCTTGATTGAAAGAAAAGACACACATAGGGATATCCTTGATAAAAGTTCTGAACTCTAACAACAAATTGAACTATCTTATAAGCTCTCAATAGAAAGAACAAGTTTCTATAAAGGGGAAAAATAGAAAAGTGTCATAGAACTTCTTATCTGCAACATAGCAAGTTAGAAGATAGTGAAATGACATCTACAGACTACAAAGGAAAAATGACTACAATCCAAGAATCAACACCCCGAAAGTTACCATTTGCTAGTGAAGGTGAAAGAAATACATTTAGGGATAATCAAGAACTCAGAACATATAATTACTATACCCCATCTGAAAAAATGCCTCAGAATAGATTATAAGAAAACAACAAATGAACCAGAACAAAGACTTCAAGATGAACAAGATGAAGAAGAAAGAAATATAGTGGTGAATAATAAGCATTTTAATGTTATTTTGTGTATGTGTGTGTGTGTGTGTGTGTGTGTGTGTGTGTGTGTGTGCGTGCACGCACGCATATAATTTCATTTAAGAGATAAAGATAGGGGCACCTGACTGGGTCAATTAGTAGCATGTGACTCCTGATGTCAGGGTCATGAGTCCAAGCCCCATGTTGGGCATAGAGTTTAAGTAATATTAAAAATAAAAACTATTTTAAAAAAGTGATATAGATGACTTGTAAATATGTAATAAAATATAACTTCAGACTTTTGAAATAAAAAGATCAAATTTCTGTAAAGAATCTTCTTCAAGTACTAAACTGTCTCATGAAAACTTAGTTGGGGGTGCCTGGGTGGCTCAGTCGGTTAAGCGTCTGCTTAGGCTCAGATTATATCTCAGGGTCTTGGGATGGAGCCCTGTGTCAGGCTCCCTGCTTAATGGGGAGCCTGCTTCTCCCCCCTCCCCCCTCCCCCCCGCTCATGCTGTCTCTCTCATTTCAAATAAATACAATCTTAACAAAACAAAACTTAGTTGATGGAGGGGATGGGCAGGAGGAAAGTAAAAGAGGAGGAAAATTAATAGTGGAGATAAGAGACAGAAGGATGAGAAGTGGGAGGAAAGTGAATGTATCCTAAAGATCTCATCTATTTAGGAGGAAAGGAAAAGGGGATAAAATCTCATGGTGGGGGAAAAGTGTGTTCATTAGAGCAGAAAAGGGAGGTAAAGAAGGGACTACAATAGTGCACCCTATAGAACCTCAGTATTAGCAAGGAGAAAATAGAAGGCAGAGCCACTTGATCAAATAAAAAAGTATGAAAAAGGTAACAAGGAAGCAATAATGTAAAATAAAATACAAGTAATTAGAAGAGATAAAAAAATGCATCAGTTATGTTTAATGTAGATGGACAAAATACTCCTATTAAAGACAGATGTCAGAATGAGTTTAAAAACATAAACCACTCATTATATTACAGGAATAACACCTATGACAAAGTTAAAGAGAAAGCTTTGTAAAATGGTGGACGTAAAAGACATCAGGCCAATTCAAACAAAAGGAAAATAGGAAAAAAAGTGACAGCATTGATACTAAAGAGATACTGTACTGATAAAAGGCACAGTTTATGAAGAAAATAACCCACATAAATCTATATACAGCAGATTTATTTATAGTAAATAAGTACATAAAGCAACAACTACCGGAAAGGTCCAGACAGTTCTGTTAAATACATACAAATAATGACTAAGAGAAATGGAATATAATTCATAAAAATAACTTAATACATATGTAAAATTCGATGTTCTTTAAATATTTTTTTTGAACATCTCCATTTAGGTACAAAGAAAACTTTGTGAATTTTAGAAAGATTTTACGAATACATTTTCTGATTATAAGCTAGTGTAAATAGAATTTAATTTAAAAGGTAACAAAAATTATTAACTACTTAGAGATTAAAAACTCCTACATAACCCTGGTTAAAGAGGAAATCACTTGAAAAACAATGAAAAGGAGACTATTTTATGTAAAAATCTATGGAAAATAGCTAGAGGGGTAGTCAGAGGAAAGTTGATAGCCTTATCTGCCTTCATTATTAAGAAAGATAGAAAATAAAGGGGGCAATCTGCTAACTTTAAGAAATTATAATAAAGAATAAGATAGAAGAAGAGGGGGGAAAAGAGGAAGTGGGAATTAATTTTTAAAAGATGAAATTAATGAAATGCAAAACAAAATATAACAAAATCAATCTAAAAGCTGGTTCTTTGGAAAGACAAATACAATACATGAAGATGAAAAAACAAAAAAGAAAACGAGCCCAGCAATTCTTTAAAGCAGGAGATAATTGAAAGCATATGTTCACATAAAACTTGTGTTCACCTAAAGCAAATGTTCTTAACAGCTTTATTCATAGTAACCAAAAAGTAGAAGCAACTCAAATGTCCATCAACTGATGTATGTATGGATAAACAAAAATGTGGTGTGTCCATACAATAGAGTATTATTCAGCCATAAAAAGGAATGAATTATTGATTCATGTTACAACAGGAGGAACTTTAAAAACATTATGCTAAGTGGAAGAATCCAGTTATAAAAGGCCACATATTGCATGATTCCACTTATATGAAATGTCCAAAATAGGCAAATCCATAGCAACAGAAAGTAGATTAGTAGTTGCCAGGGCCTGGGGAAGGCAGGATAGGGAATGACTGTTTAATGGGTATAGGATTAAGTTTTGTGGTGATGAAATATTCTGGAATCAGATAGTTGGTGATGTTTATACAACCTTGTGAATGTACTGAACAACCAAATTGTATGCTTTAACATAGTTAAAATGGTGAAGTTTGTGTTATGTAAATTTTATCTCAATGATAATAAAGTTTATGGAAAAGAGAATGAGCAAAACTAGACACTAATTGGGAATGAGAAAGTAGATAAAACTGGAATGTGAAAAGAATTTTAAAAGAAACCTAAATGCAACTGGCAATAAATTTGAAGCCTATAAGAACTGGAACATCTTTTTTAAAATGCAAATTATAAAATTGACCCAAGAGGAAATAGAAAATAGATACCTATTAGCATAGAAAAGATTAGAAAGATGACCAAATGTCACTTAAAGGAATAATTTTGATGTGTAATTTAAATTATTCTAGGTCATTGAAAAATATTGAAACCTCTCCTAATTTTACTTAAAACTTAACTGATAAGGATTGTACAGAAATAAATTATAGTCCAGTCTCACTTATGAAATAAATGCAAAATTTCTGTATAAAATACTAGCAAATAATATCAGCAATAGATCAGAAGAATAATATAGCAGGACATAGAGTTTTCCGTGTGTGTGTTTAAGCAGGAATTCAAGCATGAGTCAACAATAGGAAATATATCAGCATAGTTCATTATATCACCGAGAAATATATTCATCTTCAGTAGAATTGCTTGAATATAATAAAGTATTTTCATTCACACCCAACAGGAAATATAATCCAAAATGGGTAAATCCTAAAAATATTTCAATTAACATCAGAAACTAGATAAGGAACCATTTATCACAGTTATTTAACACTAACGAGGAGGGCTTAGCTGATATAGTAGGCAAATGATAGGGGTGACACTAACAGTTGTAGAGAAGAGCTTACAGTCTTTTTGGCTAATCTGCACCTTAAAAAATTCTAGAACTCTATTACTAAGATTAATTGAAAGGCAGTTGGATGGAAGATAATTGAATGAAAATCAGTAGGTTTTCTCTGGAAGTAATAGGCATCTAGGGAACTTTTTTTTTCCAAATAGGAAAAAAAAACTCATTTCCCATAGAAACAAAAGATGAAAGGCTTACATGAAAACAAAACAAAAAACTTGCTAAAAAATCTAGGAAACTATTTATAAAATCTTTATAAAATCTTTTTTTTTTTTTTTTTTTTTTAAGTAGGCTCCACGCCCAGCATGGGGCTTGAACTCATGACCCTCAGATCAAGACGTGAATGGAGGGGTGCCTGAGTGGCTCATTCAGTTTGCATCTGCCTTCTGCTCAGGTCTTGATCCCAGGGTTCTGGGATGGAGCCTGCGTGGGGCTCCCTGCTCAGTGGGTAGTCTGCTTCTCCCTCTCTCTCTGCCCCTCCCCCTCAGCTCATGCTCTGTCTCTGGCCTTCTCTCTCTTAAATAAATACATACATACATAAATAAATGAATGAATGAATGAATGAATGAATAAAATCTTAAAAACCTGAGCTGAAATCAAGAGCCAGATGTTTAACCAACTGAGCCACCCAGGTACCCCTAAAGCCTTTTTAACAAGAGTGAAAACTGAGAAAGTTTAAGAATTAACAACTTAATTACATAAAAATAAAAGCCTTTTATATAAAAATAATAGAAATCGTTAGGAAAATATAGATTTGGAAAAGTATTTGAATAAATGTTAACATGAAAGATTTGGAAGAGTTTTTGAATATATGTTAACATTGAATATCTGTTTGATATTGTTAGGAAAAAAAGTTATGAAACAATCCAGTACAAAAAGAAAGGACAATTCATAGAAAAGCAAATTCTGTTGGTTAACATATGAGAAGATGCTCAATTTCACTAGGAATTAGGGAAATACAAATTTAAGTAACAGTGAGGTAGTATGTCTTAACATTTAAAATTTGTCTTAGTCTGATAGGTTCAACATTTAGGGAAGGCGACTTATTTGTTACTGGTGGAAATGTGGTGTGTGTTAACTATTTTGAAATGCAATCTGGTAACACCTATTAAAAATTTCACTTCATAATATTCTTTGATTTAACGACCTCATCCTTGGGAATATATCCCATAGAAATATAAGTATCAATATTTAAGAACATATGTATTTTTTCATTTTGAAGTTGTTACAGCTTGTTTGTAGTGGTAAGAGTGGAAGAAAAAGTAATTCCATTAACAAGGTAATGCTAATAAATAATGTAAATTTACACCATGAATTATAATGCAGTCATCAAAAGATGTGAATTACAATTATCTCAGGTGATCTGGAGGAATTTCCAGGAGTCATTTGATGAGTGAGAAGAACAAGGTATAGAAAAGTGTTTATAATATTAAATTTTTGTACAATGACAAAAATCCCTGAATATGTGTTTTATATGTAAGATATGTATATGTATATATCTGCTTTATAGCAAAGTTATTTGCAAAGGGAAAACAATATGGAAGGGTGCATACCAAATTGTTAAAATGGATTACTTTGGATGATAGGAAATGTAGAGGGAGAATAGCAGGTAGTCAAGCAATGAAGCAATGACAGGAAAAGAAAAATTGCACTAAAAGCATGTTCAAAATTCCACTTATGCTTTTTAATAAAATAAATTAAATTTGAATATATATGTATGAAGAAATTAAATTAAAATGTTTATAAATACTATGACAACTTTTGGTGGTAATGACTTCATATTTCTAAATATTGGCACCCTCAAAGTGATTTTTTTCTTTACATTTACAATTTCTTTAATTTTGTACTACATACTTCCACAATTTTCTACATATTCTAAGAAGTCTTTAGATAATCGAGCATTTCAGGCCAAATAAACTTGTCTACAAATGATTGGTAGTTTGAGATCAAATCAAAGTATGAGTCCTGTCCGTATCAGGGCTGACATGCAGCCGATATCCTTTGGTAAAACTAAAACTTAGGTGATATATTTCAATTTGTTCAAGTGTTCATTTTCTTTGGTTGGTACCTTCTGTTGTTAGTTGTTAAAGTATTTTTAATATTACCCCTGTCAGTGTTAAAAATTAATTATAACAACAATTATGCATGATTGGAAGTCTTGCACATAGAAGTTGCTTATTAAATACCTGCTGACTTGACATAATATTTTAGGTACAGTAATGATTTTAACAGGGTAACAAATGTGGAAATAAAAGCATTTAAAGGTATTTAAAAATAAAAACTAAAAGTTGGCATATATGATTTTTAGGCAAATAACTTCTGGGTCAAGAATCTTAGTATTTAAAAGAGTGTATTTTCCTCACTTCACACAGCCTTTAGGTCAAGTGAAGTAATAAATATTTAAGTGCTTTGAAAAACAATGCATTGTGCAAAAAATGATGATAATGAAAATCTGAAGGCAGTCATATTTTATATTTAAGAGATATATTTTATATTATATATATTTCAAGTTGCATGTTTGACGTTAAGCCTCTCGACATTTCAATAATAGAACATATTACTGATAAAGCTATCAAAGCCTCAGACAGACAAACCAGTGGGATCCATAGAAGGTGTGAATACATTTCATTTCTTAAAGTCCAAGATGAGTCTCCAGAATTTCTTTATTTTCCTGGTGATTGTGGGAAACTGTTTATTCAGGTATATCTCCTGATGACCTCTTCTTCTAATATAGAGATATTAATGTTTTGTGGGATGTCTGGGCCTTCATCCCATCTGTACATAATGATAATGTTGCATTGTGTTTTGACTTAATAATTGGCCTTGAACAGCTAAGCACAGCTGTGTAATCTGTTGTTATATTTTATTACAAATTCCCTTCTTGTAATTTATAGCTGCAATTACTAGTGACTATAGCATGAACACTTTAAATAGTAAAATCTTTATTATCTTTTAGTTGCCAGACACCAAATTTGCCATTGGCTAATTTTTGAGGGTATGCAACTATCAGGAAATACCTACATTATAATTTGTTAGTTAGAAAAAACACTACAAAAAACACATTCACATTCTTTTTTATAGAAACATAAGTATAATCTTAATTTTCTAGAATCTATACTGTAGAATACTATTAAAGACACCTAAGTTCTAGTTTGGAGAAAATGGAATATGTGAATGTGTTTTTCTAAGTCAAAATATATTTTTATACCTGACTCTTTCCAAGAATACATCCTTATTTTAAAATTTTCTTGCCCCAATAATTTGGCTTTTCTTTTTTCTGTAAATAGTCTTCTGATTTCACTGGTCTAATTTCCTTCAGTTTCACTACTGTTCTTCTAGTAATGGAGACAGTATTATAAGAAAGCTGAAAAGGTAGATCTTAAAAGAGATAACGATCTTTGCATTTCTTTGAATAGACCTTCTGCAGCACTAGAAGTAAAAACTACCTGAATTGATTCTTTTTGATACCATGTATTTCACTTAATGAACTCATTCTAATCAGGCATATTTGTATTTTCTGTGTATTATCTTTATTAAATATGAAATTAACAGAAATTATGGTATTTTTAAATATATCTCTCTACTCTTGTTTAGCAATACTAGTGTTGCTAGAGCAGTAGAAGTACTTTTTAGAATATGCTGCATGCATTCTTGGACGTATATGCCATTGAAGTCATCTTTTGTTTTTCTGCCTCCTTTCAAGAAAATTTCTAATCACCAGTGATTACTCCCTCAAATACAGGTTGTAGTTTGATGGAGAACAGCGAGGGAATCTTTAAGTAAACTTTTATTCTCATTCTAAAGAAACCAAAGTGATCTTTCCTTAATTCTTAATATACTTTCAGTTTCTTATAACTTAGGAAGGAAGTTTCTTTCACTTCAAAGTAAACTCTGAATTCCAGTATCTTTTATCAATATCTTCTGCTTCACTATGGGATGGGGTGTAACCAAATCATTATTTCTTTTTTTTTTTTTTTTTTGTTTTAAGATTTTATTTATTTATTTGACAGAGAGAGACAGCGAGAGAGGGAACACAAGCAGGGGGAGTGGGAGAGGGAGAAGCAGACTCCCCCCTGAGCAGGGAACCCGATCCCAGCACCCTGGGATAATGACCTGAGCTGAAGGCAGATGCTTAACGGTCTGAGCCACCCAGGTGCCCCCCAAATCATTATTTCTTAATAGCATAATCAACTTTCCAAAACATGGTACCTGTCATTCCATTCAGTGGTCAGGTCAGTTTATTTAGTTTATCCTTTCAAGTCTCTGACTTTATTGAGTCATTGATGCTCAATCTTAAAACCAAGGTTATTTGTATTTTTTTTCTGTTTCTCTTTTGTTTTGTTTTTAAGTGATTTTTAATTTGACCAAATAATGCTTATTTGTTTAAACCATTACATGACAGGCTTTACATTTATTGTTGCCTTGAGTATATCAATCTTTTTAACTTTCATTGTACTTCATACTTGGAAATCAGTGGATAGTATAGATTATGGTCTGTAAAACTAGCAGCATCCCTCTCGTGCTCTCTATCTCTCATTCTCTCTCTCTCAAATAAATAAATAAAATCTTAAAAAAAAAAACTAGCAGCATCCACATGTAGGAGCTTAGAATGTAGACTCTCAAATTCCACGCAGTTCTATTAATTATCGTCTTCATTTTTTTAAAATATATATTTTTTAAGATTTTATTTATTTATTCATGAGAGACAGAGGGGGAGAGAGAGAGAGAGAGAAGCAGAGGGAGAAGCAGGCTCCCAAGGAGCAGGGAGCCTGATGCAGGACTCGATCCCAGGACCCCGGGATCATGACCTGAGCCGAAGGCAGACGCTTAACCATCTGAGCCACCCAGGTGCCCCATCGTCTTCATTTTTAATAAAATCTCAAGAATGTACATTAAAGTTTGAAAAGTATTGTTAAAGTGTTGTCATTTTTCAAGTGGACTTTAGGTACACAGAATTGGCTAATTATGATTCAAAGTCATTGTTCCATTTATTATCCTCTTTTATTACATTCATTCATTCATTATTTTTAATTAAAATAAATACCTGTGAACCCAAGATCCGACCAAAGAATTAGAACATTAACAATTTACATCCACCTGTATGCTCTTCCTCTACTCTCATCAATACTTCGCAACCAGAAGTAACCACCGTTCTGAATTTTGTGTTTATTTTCCATTGTTTTTTCAAAAAATAATATATATAGCTATACCACTTATAAAGTTGTGACTAAATATATTAATATGTTGTATTTATCTTTCAACATTAAGTTATTGAGATTACACATGCATGTTTTTGTAAGTAATTATAATTCATATGGCTAATTTTCACTTTTATATGATATTTATGACAATGCCAAAAGATTTATCCTTTCTCCAGTTAGTGGGCATTTGGGTTGTTTTTCATTTTTTTGTTAATATGAAGAGTGCTGGTATAAACATTCTTGTGTATGTTTCTTGGTGATGTTTGCAAGACATTCTCTTGAGTATATACTGAGATTGGAATTGCTGGATCATAGGGTATATAATTGCTCAACTTTGCAAGAGACTGTTAAATTATTTTTCCAAAATGTATTACCCATTTATACTCTCACCAATGATATATAAGATATCTGTGTTTTACACATTGTATTTTGTCAGATTTATTAATTCTTGCTACCTGAGTGGATAAAAAATATCTCACTGTGGTCATGATTTGCATTTTCTAGTTGACTATGAAGCTGTGAACATGTATATGTGTTTTCTCTTCTGTAAAATAGTTGTTCATGTCTTTTGCCCATTTTCTTCATTTAATATTTTGTGGGCCTTTTATTGATTTGCATGAGTTCTTTATATATTCTAGATACTAATTTCTTTTCCTGATTCATAGCTTGTCTTTTCATTTCTTTTAGGGTATTCTAATGAATAGAAAAATCTTAATTTTTATCCCTTTAGAAAACAACTTACACTTTAACCTCTACATAATGTACAAAAATCAACTCCAGAGTAAGCCACATTAAAAGATACAAAAAAGCATGAACTATAAAAAAATAATGAAATAGTAATAATTTAGCTTTCTGTTCTCTTACTCATTTGCTTTTTTCCCTTCTCAGATGTCCAGAGCTTGTACAGTGGTGTATTTGTCAGAGGATTGACAAGTATTCTCCTTAATGTAATTATTCTCTAGTAAAGACCCACTTCTTTGACAATTTAATCTGTCTCCCTTCTTAATCCTTTGTGTTTCTAGAAGTGTATTTGTTTTGTTTCCTATTTTCTGTCTCTATTTTGATTTTTAAAATAAAAATATACAATCAGATAGGTAAATAATAATGTTTTACTAATAACTCATATATGAAAACATATTCAACTATTAATCTGCTGTTCTAGGTATTTGTTAAATTATGTGAAAGGCAAATGTTAAGGAGAAGTGTCTGTGGGATGGAATGAAAATGGGTGCTCACAAAAATATTAAGAGATGGTGACAAAGAGCTGATATATGAGAGTTTTAATATTTTTACTGTGTGCTGGCCAGATATCTTTGGGGATATAGATTTAAGAAAGAAGAGGGAAGAACCTTCACTGAGTCACAGTGGATTCAACAGGGAGAAATGTAGGATAGCACAGCACACAGAACTAGCCTATGACAGATCATTTAGAAGGAGCAAGAGTTAGAACTTTATGGAAAATCATACATGTTTTTCATTGATGATTGGAATTTTGAGATGAATTACTAGGACTTTACCTTTAACCGATATATTTTCGCCTCAGGAGTGGGTATTTGGTATTAGAAATTAGTGTGTAGGGAAGCAGAATTTAGAGGGGTAAGCATTAGTTGGAAAGTGATCTAGGAAAGCTATGTGAGTGGAAAGGTGATTGTCAGCAGGGGATGGACACTTGACATGCTTAAAATGGGATATAACCTATGAGGGGCAGAAATATATTAGAATGCATAGCAATTGTAGGATCTATGGTCAGAAAGAATGAAGAATAGGATCAATATGTGGATGGTCTTTATAAACAAATGCTCTTTGGAAAAGCCTGAGCAGAGACTTTTTGGAGAAACAGGGCATATAAACCATTATGAGGTTGTGAAACTTTTGACTGAATTAAAATCTACAGAGAACTAAGGATATCCTCAGAGATATAGGACTGTATAGATAAAGCTTAATTTATATGAAACATAGGAAGGAATTTTTTGATTGAGGACATTTTTATAGTTTAAGATTAGAGAATGGGGAGCAAGAAACAACTACATGTTAACATTTTGCTAATGAAGATGGAGAAAATAATTAGTTTCTGTTCATTGCATTTGCAATCAAAAGTCAAATGGGAGGGTTCACATTTGAGAAGGAGAATGTGTATATTGATAATTACATATGTATTTACTTATTTTTCAAAACCAGTGCAGCTTTATTGGCTCAGACAGCAGACACTCTCATTGTCCAGCCCACCCCACGCCTCCTGCCAAAACACCCACCTATCTTGATATTTAGATACATGGTTTAAAACTTCAGTTGGACCTTGCTAGTTATTTCATTTTAACTTCCCTTTTCTCGTCATTTCCCATCTCTACCTGCTAATTTTTGCCTTTTGTTTCATGATGAAAATTGAAACAGTTCAACATAATGTTGTTCATCTTTTCAATGAAGATGTTTTAGATGTATTTGCCGCACAGCTAGCTGCTAATAGTCTCTGCCTTCAATATTTAGACAAGAAACTGAAGTGAAATTCTAAATGCGTGGAAGAGTCCTCCAGGGCACAGAAATATATACTTTCATTAAGATTACAAAAAGACTGGGGTGCCTGGGTGGCTCAGTCGTTAAGCGTCTGTCTTCGGCTCAGGTCCTGATCCCAGGGTTCTGGGATCGAGACCCGCATCGGCCTTCCTGCTCTGGAGGGTGCCTGCTTCTCCCTCTCCCACTCCCCCTGCTTGTGTCTCTCTCTTGCTGTGTCTCTCTCTGTCAAATAAATAAATAAAATCTTAAAAAAAAATCACAAAAGACCACTGAACTTGACAAAGTCGTTTTATATTCTAATTTAAAAATTTAAAATCTAAAAATGGGAAAACTCTCAAGCACATAGAGACTTCATGGGAAATAAAATGTTTTACTATAAAAATAAACTGAACTTTCAAAATTAACTGAGTCTTGGTGATATTGAAATTTTGTCAATAGAGCCAACTATTCTTTTTATAGGTGCTTATTGGAATATGGAAGGTTTGTGATTGTGTGAATGTAAACATGATGAAATCAAATTTTGTGTTCCTCAAAGCTAAACTCATCTTTAAGAAACTATAATCTCAGTGAAGGTTTACAGTCATTCCTGCCCCACTTCCTTGTGTCAAGCTGAAGTTGGAAAATAGTTCTTTAAAATATCCTCATTCCACATAGAAAATAGTTCCATTGATTGTCAACTAACATATTTAGACTACCCTACTAACAGACTTTCACTTTATTATCCCTGGGTTGTATTTATTTGCCTCACAATCTGGAACCTTTCTGGTTTAAGTCTCAGTGGGTAACAGACTGAAAATATTGCTTCCATCTTTTCTTTTTCCTTTTCCCAAAGATGGTTCTGTTCTTTATCTTAAATCAGTTTAATTACTTCCGGGGGGAAATAGGTGGTGGTGGCGACTAGGCAAAATGTAGAAGGTAAAATGTTGTGAATTATTGAAATTGGATAATGGGTACAAGAGAATTCCTTCATTGTATGCTATTTTTGTATGAGTGAAAATTTTCATAATAATTTTTTTAAATGCAGTCAGAAAAATAAAATTAGCCCAACCAACGATGGGTTTGTTGCCCAGTTAGAACTAGATATGAATTCGGGAACTTCAGGGTACGGACTATGAAATTGACCTTATCTCAACAGGTTATAATTTATTTTATTTAGTATGGTCAGTCCAGGCTTTAAGCACTTTGAATTATTACCTGAAAGGCAAAACTCAGATCTGAAACTACCAGCCGGGGAGCCTGCCATCACTTCCCGTTAATTCTCACGTTTCATTCTTTGTCAGATGTCTAGTCTATTTTGTTTCTCTTCTTGTTAAAGTTATTTGTGGCTGTCCCTTGCCATACTAACAAGAATATTTGAGTCTGATTCAAAGGTTTTCCATTTTGTCGCTTTTTTCCCCTTCAGTTTACTTAATTACTGCCTTGAGTCAAACATGTTCTAGTGTGCCAATCCGTTATAGTAGAAGGAGCACCGGATTGGGAGTCCAGAGTTTTTAGTCCCAGCTTTCCATGAATGAGCTTGATGACTCTGGGTAATTATTTTACTTTTTAAAAGCTTCTAATCTGAAATTCTCTTTAATTTGCCGTTTGGGGACTTTTAACCATTCAAAACTACTTTTCTAAAAATGCCTTTCCTAGATTAAGGCCCTGACACTCTTAAGTCATTTGCCCTTCTGACTTAAATGCATCCTGGTGGTCACATCCCATCAAGTCTTCATTTTATATGTTTACATTCCCCAAACAACTTCTGTTGACTTTTTTAATTGAATTTTTGCAAATAGATATTATTTTTTAGAACAGTTTTAGATTTATAGAAAAAAATGAGAACATAGGACAGAGTTATCATATATCCCATATCCAGTTTTTATTAATATTTTGTATTAGTATGGTATATTTGCCACAATTAATGAAACAGTGTTTACATTATTATTAAGTAAAGTCCATGGTTTATTTGGATTTCCTTATTTTTTACTTAATGTCTTTTTCTGGTCTAGGATCCCATCCAGGGTACCACATTACATTTAAAGACTTTATATATTTAAAACAGTTTTTGTTTTACAATAAAATTGAGAAGGTACAGAGATTCCCCATATACCCTTTTCCCACATATGCATGGCCTCCCTCATTATCATCACTCACCAAATAGTACTTTATTTGTTTGTTTATTTATTTATTTATTTTTACCAAGCATGAACTTACATTGACACATCATAATTACCCAAAGTCCATTTTTTTTACTTTAGGGTTCACTCTTGGTCTTGTTCTATGGGTTTGGACAAATGTACAGTGTCTTATATTCCTCATCATAATATCATGCAGAGTATTTTCACTGCCTTAAAAATTCTTTCTTAGAATAATGGTGTTGAGTAGGGTAAGAGCAAGGAATCCTGAAGTTGCAATATTTGAGAGCTACTTCATTCAATTTAGAACTGTTAAATAAGAAATTGACACTTGGGTAAAGTAGAAATAAACACAAGCCAAGATTTATTAAATGCTTACTGTGTGCCTGGCATTGAGCTTATTGAATTTAGCTTCCAAGGGTTTATATTTAGAATTAGTCTGCTGGATTTAAATCCTGGTTTAGTGTATTAGTCAAGGGACCTTAGACCTCACTTTTTTCATCTATAAAAGGGATAATAATAGTACTTACTTGTAGGGTTTTGTGATTATTAAATGAGATAATATATGTAAAATGTTTAACATAGTGTTCATTATACGGTAAAATGTTTGATAAAGTTTGCTTATTACCAATATTTGTAATATTTCATTTAATCATTACAAAAATCTTGTGCTATAGTTACTTTTATTTCCCCCAATTTAAAGAAGAGGACAAAAGGCTTAATGAAATTAAGGGATTTGTCTAAAGTAGTAGGGCCAAGATTTTAACTTAAGCAGTCAGAATCCAAAATCCACATACCTTTAATTTTTATGCTCTATTTCCTCCTAATAAGCAAGAAACAGATACAAGGGAATGTAAGGGTTTAAAGAATTAAGTCTTTAAGTGTAGTTTTGAGAGTCTGAAGTCATCCAAGTGATTAATCAGCCGTTCTTTCAGAGTTTGTTGGGTGAAATGGTGATCTTGTTTTAATGGCCCACCCAATTTAGACATAGCTATTTTTCCAATATTATTTTGTGGGTTTTTTTTTTGATAAGTAGGTAATTATTAAGTTATTTTATAACTATAAAAATAATATATGTACTACATAGAAAGTATTGAAAATATAGAAAAGTGTATAGAAAAAAGTATGGTTTTAGTACTCAGAGACAATAGCTTTTTAAAAAAGATTATGTGTACTTTGTACTATTTTAATTTTTTCTCCAGCTTTAATAAGTTATGATTGACAAAACGTGTATACTTAGATTGTACAAAATGATTTCTTTTAAAGAGGTACAATATGATGATTTAATATATATATATTTATAATGAAATGATAACGACAACCAAGGTAATTAACATACCTATCACCTCACATAGTTACCTTTTCCTTTTTTCCTTTGTGGTGAGAACACTTAAGATGTACTTTCTTAGCGAATTACAAATGTACAATACAGTATTATTAACTCTAATCACTATTCTGTACATTTTCTATCCCCAGAACTTACTCATCTTACAATATCATTTAGGAAGAAATGTGTTGATTACTGAGGAAATTTAGTGTATTACTGAAAAATATAAAATTACACTCTAAATTTTATTTGAAAGTCATTCTCCACCATGAACAACCAGACTAGCTATTATAAGTTTTCATATGGGTGTATATTTGTTAATTCACTGTTTTTTCATAAAAAGCTATTTTCTAGGAAAGTGTTACCAAAAAAAAGTGTTGCAAAAATATTTGGCTATACCACTAGAACTGTACCACTAGTGATAATAATGTGATCACGTCCTTACTGCACTTTAGGCCTAGGTAAATATTTTAATAATATGTATTATCATTAGATTTAACTTTCTTAGTATAAAATATTCTTTTTGTTTTGTTAGTTCTGGCTAGGACTTTTTTTTTTTTTTTAGTAATTGGGTAACCAGACTTGATGGAATGATAGGTGAAACTTCAGTTTGTAACTTACTACATGCAAGATCTTATATGAATTATTTACTCTCTTTGAAGCTCAATTTATTACTGCACAAAATTAGGATAATGTCAAATTATTTCATAGGGTAGCAGTGAAAATTAAATTCAATGCTTGATGTGAAGAAATGTTTTAAACTGTTATGTGATAAACAAATAAATATAAATTGTTGATGTGAATCATTGCTAATTAGAAGAGATCCATAGTACCAAAAAAAAAAAAATTGAGAACCTCTGGTTTAGGAATAAAAGGAGGAAATGGATTATCATTTAATGAATTTTCAGTAGAAGTCAAACACTTTATATCTGTTTTTATTGAATATTTTTGCTCAATTTTTCCTAATGAGGAAACTGAAATTCAAGGAAAATGAGTAAATTATTTCAGGTCAGAACTAGTGAACGTGGAAGCTTGATTCAAACCCAGACTTGTTTGACTTTAAAGCCCATGTTCTTTCTACCCAAACACCCTTCCTTCTGTACACTTAAAAAGAGATGGAGTGTACCATTCGTGAATGATGAAGAGAAAGATGGAAAGCTAATCTTTCAGGTTCTCATTAAGATACAGTGATGCCTTACATTTATTATTCCCTCCTTTACTTTCTCTAAATATTTCAAAATGATTTGCTTATTTTTTCTTTATAACAGCACTGTGAGTTGGGTAGAAAACTTCATGAGATTTCACATGTGATTAAGTATATCATCGGCTGGTTTTTCTCTACCTCAGGTCACTTATCTGGAAAAAAAAAGTTATGAAGAACATTAATGGTTTATAATGCATTTCACAAATGAATAAAATACAAAAAATGAAAATTCTTTAGTTAAGCAAATGGTGTATTTCATGTCTTTTAATTGATTTTTTATAGTACCTAGGCAGTCATGATTTCAAATTCACTGATGAGAATTGCCTGCTTTATACAGAAAATATCTCCATGAAAATCAACATTTAAACATTTCTTATCCTCTGGGGAGGGTTTGAGAAATGGAAAGTTCCATGTAGTTTGAGTAATCAAAGTGGTGTAGGTTACACACAAGAGTTAAATAAAGGGGTAAGATCACAGAAACCAAACTACATTCAACTTTTAAGTCAGCTTTTCATAGTGTAGCTTACTTTGTTGCAAGTGCATTCTCTTGTATAGAACATTAGGCATATTCATAGTCTAATATAAATATAGAAACACATTTCAAAATCCAAGTAGAAATTACTTTCAGATTATCAATATCTTACTTTACATCTGTTTGTACAAATAAGGGTTATGGTATTTTCAAAAACTCTGGAGAGTGTTATCCTTACTGCAAAGGTATAATGGAGGATGTATAAAAACAATAGCACGTTTTGCAATGCATGTACAGTTAATTGATCATTCCTGTCAGTAATAGAGTTGCCCGAATTTTTACAAACAATAAACAGCAAGTTATGGTGGCACCCTAGGTACATTTATTCAACATTTAATTATTGAGCACTTAATATATTGAAAGCATTCTATTTTGCACTCTATTAAGATATAAGGATGGCTACAACATAACTTTGCCTCCAGGAAACTTGAAATTTTATAGAAGAGATAAGCATGTAAACAACTAACTCTCTTTGCCCTAATAAATATTCTTGATTTTATACAATTAATGTTTCTCTTTCCTGGGAAATAGAACTAATTTTTTATCAAGTGTTCATTTTGTATAGACACTGTACTCAAGAATTAATGCATTCAGTGGGCTTTGAATAATGCCTTCCACTTTGTAGGTGCTTAACAAATACTCTATTCTTATCAATCTGATATAATCATCAAAACAATTCTATGAGATAGCTATTCTTATTCTCATTTTATAGATTAACTATACAAAGACATGGATAAGTAACTTGCTGAAGGATACATAGCCAGTAAGTATTGTTCAGATCTGAGTCCAATGCCCATACTGTAGAACAGTGGTCTCAAAAATAGTGGGCATGTGCCCTAGGAAATATGCAAGAGGACATATTAGGGTTTGAGAAGATATCAAAACTTTTATGGGTATTTTTTATTTAACAAAACAAAGGTTAAAGTTTACTAATGTTTAGTTAAAGGTTACTAATGTTTAGTATGTAAGTTGTTGCTGGCAATGTCAAAGTATCATTCACATGCATTGTATGTTATACAAAGCATCCTGAAGGGAGAGTGGGAGTTGATTTGCTCTAAGATTTGAGGGTACTGAATTTTATTTGTGCCTTGTTATGAGGAGTCACAGATTAAATTATCCAGTTTTAACTAACTCTTACAAAACAGACAACTGACTGAAAAAATTGAATAAAGATAGAATAATAGTCAAGCATATTTGAACAAGAATATCTGTAATACATATTATGAACATGTTGTCCCCTATATTACAAAGTAAAGGCAATGATGATTTAATCATATTTGACAATAAGTCAGCCAAAAATAATAAAGAAGTCTATTTGAAATGTGGATTTATATTCACTTTCCTTAAGGATGAACCTTACCCTTGGTGTGTGATGTGCCTTGAGCCAAAGTGGCTGAAGAATGCATAAAAAATAAGGGGCAATGAACTACATCACATTTATTTGTCAGCAAGTGCTGTTAGAAGATGCATAGAAAACAATGCTGAAGATTTTAAAAAGTAAGTCTTTGAACAAGACTTACTGAAATAAAACTTACTTAAATGAAAGTATCGATATTTCTAATATTTCAACCAATGGTATTTGTTAGGCTGTATTTCACTAATACAAAGAACTTAATTTTTATGAATAGCTAGAAGGGTTACTGGGGGAAATACCTGTTAGGCATCAAAATACTCTTTAAGTAAAATAATGCATTCTGAAAAAAGTATGTTAACATAGTTTTGGAGTGTTGGAGTGGTTGGCTTGGGTAGAAGGGAAAAGATTTCTGGGTAAGATTAGAGAGGTACTTCTACACATGAAATTCATTTGCTCATCATTTATGAGCAAGCTATTTTAGCCAATCAGTTGAAGTCAAAAGTATACAAAGTGCTGTGGGATGTCATTGATGTGGTTAAATTCTTTTTAACAAATGCTTTATAATCTAGTAGAAAACACAGAATCAAATATGGAAGATTCTTAAAATTTTAGTAGAAGTTTTACAGTACTTTATAATAAGAGAATGGCCATGAATGGAGTTTCACTGGTTATTCAGTGGCAGAGTATTGAGAAGCAAGATGAAATCTATGGTAGTTATGCATTTTTCTTTTACAGAATCACAGGAGTTCTAATTTTGCTGACCTTTTCTGTCAGGTGGCCGACAATACTATGCTCTCTAACATAAATTTTTGGAAAAAAAGAAACATACTTGATCACTTTTTTTTTTTTAAGTAGTGATACTAACAATGAGTGAGAAGGTAACTACTTTTTGAAAGACCCAGGGTATGGGGAGAACATTTTCATATTGAATGTTTATAGTTATTTTCATTATAATGTGATTTTGTTGCCAAAACCAATGTAATTATAAAACTCTAGTTTCTGCATAGTTGAAAGACTGTATAAAAATAGTATCTGAATACTTTTTAAAACTTGGAATAGAATTTTATAACTTGTTTCAAAATTTTCCAAATGAAACCTTTAAATAGACTTTAAAATTATTTTGTTAAAAAATTAAAAAAAATACTGCATATATCTTTTAGTTTATAAGAACAACGGATTGACATCAGGAAAGATGAAAATTTACTAGACAAAGTTCAAGAAAATCTTTTATGTAATTGGTGGTTGGGATTGCAAATTGAGTATTGTGATCTAATAAGCGCCGCCAATGATGCTCCTCTTCCATCTGGAACTACTATTTTGTGAGGCTTTTCTCCCACCATGATGGCCATTACAGCTGGTATCACAATAACCTGAATGTAGTAACAGATTTTCAAATGACTATTTCACATGTAAAACCGATGAAAATATAAAGAATGGTAAATCTTTAACCAAATTACTCTAAAATTTTATTTTTTAATGAGGGCAAAAATGTTTTAAAACTGCTAATAAATACAATGAAATTAAAACTTATTTAAAAATACCATTTATTTCGTCTTTTCTCATTCTTTAAAGTAGCTATTCAATATGTTCTGTAATGTATTTAACATGGTAGTCTAAGTCTATGACTGATAAATAATATTGAGGTGTGGACTTATACTAACCAGTGCCCCGTCAGAAAAACAGAAGTGACTCAAAACAGAGGGACCTTAACCCAAAGAATTGGTTACAAATGTGTTGGAAAATCTGGTGGAAGGGAAAGAAGGTGGCAGTGATACTTAGCAACGAGTATCTACAGAAAGCAAGGGCAAGTTTTGTCATCCAGAGCTGATAGGCACTGTGGTGCTGCGGCAGCTGGAGCACCGCTGCTGTTGCTGTTGGAATCACCATTGCCACTGCTTTGGAGGAAGCCGGGCACCCGCCCTCCTCCCCTAATGGCAAGAGCCCAGCAGCCCACAGTTCCACGGATGCTGTTGGCCTTGCCAGGGCTGTTAGCTCCTGTTCTGCAACTGCAGTACCATTGCTGCCCTCAGCAGTCCTAAGTGCCAGATCCCAAGAGCTTTGTGCTGCAGTGGCTGCTGAAACACCATTGCTGAGATTGCTAGTGCCAAAAGCAGAAGGAGGGGTGGAAAAAAAAAAAAGGTCTCTCTGATCTTTCGCCAGTGCTTCTCCTTCTGGCAAAGCAATGTGGGAAATGTGGTTTTCAGGTTCCACCACAGAAGAGTATGGGAGGGGTGGGAGTGGAGTTGAGAACCAACAGATAGATAAGTGATCTTTGTAGACTTCAAAATATTTTTAATGATGGGATGTAGAATTTTTAAAAATTGGAGAATCCATTGCTCTAGAGTGTAGTAAAACTACATCTTCAAATTTTATTAGCTTGTTTTAGAAGATGGATTCTGGTTTGTTATCTAAAGCTAGGCTTGTTACTCAGGAAGTAAACACTGGCACTGTATCATTTATTTACAGCCACTATCTGTCTTGATTAGTTACAGTGACATTTCTTACTGGTCTATGCCCATGCCTTATCAGCTATAAATATTTTGTATATCACCCACAACTTTGTAAAATTTGCTCTGATTTATTACTTCTATATATTTATTAATTTAAGTTTTGAAACAGTAGTAACAGTGAAAATGTAGCACCTGAAAGACTTCAGAATTTGCTTCATTTATAATATCTAATAATGTTTCATAATACCTATTTATTGTAAAATATATTTTAATATCTGATTAAACTGCTAAAACACAAATTATTTAATGGCACAGTGAATTAATGCATTTATTAGTGGATAGAGTTTAGGTGAAGCTTAATTATTTTAGACAAAAACCACATGAATTTTTTATTAAAATAGTAGCTTAGGGTAGTTTTCAGTTTATTTCAGTTGCAGACTTCTAGATATGACATCATAAGAAGTGTGTACTTGAGTCCCAGACCATTAAATTTCTAAAATGAACTGCATAATGATGATTCATTTCTTTCATAGCCCTTTTCATAATTAATACAGATTTAATTATGGGTAGTGTTCTTCTTATTGATTACTAATAAAACTGTTTCCTCAACTGGTGAGATACTTCTTTATGTTCATATTCTACATAGGTTTAACAGATGTTGGGAGTATTATTTGTGTTGCAAAAGGTCCCATTATTACATTTTAAGTACCATAATGTCATCAGTTTGAAACAGAGTAAGACATCTTATTTAATTTAGTGATAAGTCTAAATTTATGGGTTTTCAACATGAAATAGAATTTTTTGATAATTTTATAATTTTGAAATACCTAATGTAATTGTTAAAGTAAAATTTAATCTCACATAATTTTAAAATTTCTATAAGAATCCTGTAAAACATTATACATTCTGATTGATCTATATATATATACTATGATTGAGATATGTGTATTTGTTCTTAATAGAAATTAAAAAGATTGAGATTTTATGTGGATTCTTTTCCAAAAACTTGCTATGTCCTTACGTGTTTAAAAGGTTATGGTTGTAAACCTACAAGTTACTGGGGCTAAATGAGCGTTCTTAAATAAAAATAAGATATACTGTTTCTACCCATTTTGAATCATCCCCATGGCCTGTTGCCTCAGAGGAGTTAGCAGGCTGTTATCATGCTGACTCTATTATTAATAACTGGCTTCAATATTACTGGACAGATTGTTATTAATGTTTCCAACCCTTTAATCAAACTGGTTCATGGTATGTTTCTTTCGTCACTTTTGAAAGTTGTTTATATGCTGCTTTTCTTCATTATCCTTTAAATTTTACTTGGAGACAGTTAATATGCTTTTTCTCAAATATATGTGAAATATGTATTGAAATTATCTGGGGAATCCATATGCTCTCAAACCTGTTTCCCATCATTAGTCTTTTTTCAAAATTTCTTCCTAATCTCACCAGTTTATTATTCTAGAAAATTTTTAGAGTAATTTTGTCAAGCCCCTCCCTCAATCCCTCACTAATTCCATTCGGATTGATTTTAGGCCTTACTTGTAACACACTATTAGATACGAGACTTTGGGGCTCATTGTCCTCATTTATAAATGAAAACATTAATATTACCTTTCTTACAAGGCTATTGGGAGGATTAAATGACATAGTACATGTAGCACTAAGCACAGTTCTTGACACATGTAGTAGTGGTAACTTTTAAGAATGAATCTTTACAAATAGTAGTAGCAGCTTTTGTAGATAGGAAGAATATGTAGACCGAGTTTTGCATGTAGAATCACCAAGCAGAACAATGGGGATCTCACCAATTTGCTGGACAAATAACAAGCCGTAGCAATTAAAGATGCCTCTTTTATGTATCTTCTATGTGACTTTTATTTTTCCTATAGAATACACTCCATAGTTTCTGTTTCTTTTTCCTTGGGTATTGAATATAACCTGTACATATGAATAAATTATTATGTAAGTGTTGAAACTTTAAAGACAGTTGCCAGCACTGTCCTAGATTGTTTAGGAAAGAGGACTGAGCAGGGAGCAAGAAGAGTTCATGTAGTATACATGTCTAAAACATTTTTCTAGAGCCAGGGAGATATTATGAATGACATTTTTATGTTTTTTAATCCTTCAAAATTTATCGTGTCATGAAAGTATTCTCTTCTTCTTGTGTTTCTGAAGATATTCATATCATTTAAGATCAGTTTATGGAGGTACTAACAACAATGAAATTACAACAAAACTGTAATTCAGACATTAATCTATATGCTTCTTCCCCGTATGACCATATTTCTTCTGTATGTTTGTGGAAAAAAGTGATTGACTCATATCCATATCTGAATCATTCTGTGTTAAAGATATCATTCACCATTTATTGGCCACTATTCGCAATGCCACTGGTCACTCCGTGGAACTCCTGTCTCTCTCATTAAGAAGCTTCTGTGTTTACAAGTGCTATAGTGTATGGGTGAATTTATAGCATACCTTCATTTTCCATCTTGTACTCCTTATTACACTACTAAACAAAGCTGTACAATATATCAAGCTTTCCAGGAGATTTGAAGAGAAGATTTGCATCGCAAAAATATAAATGTCTTAGAAGTTAATATTAGGCATCACTCTCTAAAAAAAAAAAAATCTTTTGGCCACCTCGACATTGGGAATTTCTCACTACCCACCTTTCTTTCTTGTCATTTTCCTCTCTTCCTCCTCCTCTCTCATCTCTGTGCTCCCCTACCTTCAAATTGTTACTAATTTCTTATGCAGCACACTTTGACCCCACAAGAAGAATTATTCAGGTCCCGCTTTCTGTACCTAACCAGCTTACCAAGGTATTTTTCTTCAAAGGGGACAGTTCCTCTCCTATGATGAATTTTAGGGCCAACTTCTGACTTATACTTGAACATATTTTTCAATAGAAGTGAAAGAAATAATGGGTACATGAAATGTGAAGGCAAGCTGAATTTTCTTCTCAGAGATAATGCAAATTAAAATTCTGCTAGTTATAGGGCAATACCTTTTTTCCCCAACATTTTATTATGAAATTTTTCATACATAGAGAAAAGTTGAAAAGTCTTTTATAACCATTTTTGTTTTTCACAAGATCTTAAAGTAAGAATATGCTTTATATGTAATTTAAAAAATTTTAAATGGTATTTCGAGGTTTATATCATCCTTAGGACTCAAATTTATTGAAGTTTTTAATTAACCAAGGTTTATAAATTTCATGTATTATTGCTTTGTTTTTTCATTTGTTCATTCATTCCTTTCATTCCTTTATTCATTTAAGAAAACTCTACTGAGCTTTAACTATGTTTCAGGTATTCTTCCAGATAGTAGGCTGTCATAGCTTAATATGCAGAGTCCCTGTTCTGGTGGGTCTCTCAATCCAGTGGCAATGGGAGGCATATTGAAGGACAGATGACTTTGGATAGTACTGCAAAGGGCATGATAAAGGTACTCCCAGTGATGTAGTTTTCATGTAATGTTGTTGTTGTTGTTGTTTAAAACTTAAATATTTGTTGACTAGAATTGAAATGCATTTCTTCCTATGTAAGGATCATACTACTGGCCTACTATTGGCAAATTATGATTTATCTACAATATCTTCTAGTTTTTCTTGGGACTAATGGAATATGATTTTAAAACGGATGAGCGAAATTAAAATTATCTTTTTTTAAAACATGTTTGAGAATAATCTATTGTCAACAGGGATACAAGATTATAGAGAGATGTTTGGTAAAGGGGACTCAGGGATCTGTTCCTGATTCATCTAATTATGCTGCATAGAATTGACTTTATGATGGTGGCCTCAATGACAAAGTCAGTACTTAGTATAGCACTTAGTCATTTTGGCCCATTAACCCCAATCTCTGCTTTTCACCCATGTACTAGGGCTAAAACTCCTGTTTTGTCCTTCATTGCAGCATGACTCTTTTTTTTTTTAACTACTCCCCCTCTTTTGGAAGTGTTCTTATGAACAATCTTAAACTATTTCAACATTTTTTCCTGCTTAGCCTCACATGATATAAAAACATTAATGATGCCTGAAAAAGGACTTGGCAAAAGTATATTTGGGATAGTGGTAAATGCTTTTGAAATTGGTTGACTTTTTTTCTTTCCAAATTAAAAAAAAAAAAAGTTTCACCTTTCATGTACTTTTGGAAGTATTCATTTGCCAAAGTACTCTATAACTCTAAGATTAATGAACTTTTATGCTCCAGGTTAATAGCTATCACTGATTTCCACAATCATTTAAGAATTTCATGTACTGTGTATTTGTAGAAGACACTTTAGTAGGCACATTGGGGGCAGTGGATAAAGTGCACTCATTGGGTCTGTAAACCACACTACTAGAGAATAAACTATTTGTCTCCAATCTAACCTCAGTACCTCCCCCTGCTCCACATTTGTCTCCAGTCTAACCTCAGGACATTCCCCTGTTCCATGTGCTCATGCACACACACACATCTTCCACAAGTCACATATTGAACTTATATATTTATTTTGTTGGATTTCATTTTTAGATTTCTGAGGGAGAAGCACAAAGTTTAAGGCACTGCATTACATGGTATATCACATTATGGAGTGGCAAGATTGTTTGCTTACACTAATGTTTACATGCGTGTCTCCCACCAGCCTGTGGAGTCTTCAAAAACAGAAACTAAATCATAACGTTTTATCTTCACTTTTCATCCCCAAGTTTCATGAATGGCATATAATGGGCACATAGTCTATGTTTAGGTAATGCACAAAGATCAGAGCAAGGGCAAATTCTTTCTTGCAGAATGAGTCATTAGTATCAGAGTGTTCAGAATATATCTCTAAATAATTCAAAGTTAAAACCAAGTGTGTAAAATCAAATGATGGTATTATTCAGCATCTCTTACAAATCATTTATAATTGAATCTTTGCTTTTTCAATGCTTTTCTCAGGCTACTGGGAAACAGGATATTTTTTATTGTATTTTATTTTTTATTTATTTAGTTCTTTAAACAATTACTTACATTATACTAGATATTCGATACTTGAACTAAGGAACCTTTAAGGACTATGTAGGTTTTATTTTTATAAAAAAATTATTTATTTATTTTATTTTTTATTTTTTTTAACGATTTTATTTATTTATTTATTTAAAAGAGAGAGAAACAGCATGAGAGGGGAGAGGGTCAGAGGGAGAAGCAGGCTCCCCACTGAGCCAGGAGCCCGATGTGGGACTCGATCCCAGGACTTCAGGATCATGACCTGAGTCGAAGTCAGTCGCTTGGTTAACTGAGCCACCCAGGCGCCCAAAAAATTTATTTATTTTTTTAAACACAGGGCATTTAAACAAATAATCTATGGGAACTATATATTATGCAAGTAGGCTTTATACATTGCTAGCACTGTTGATTATAGCTTGTTTTTCAGTTCAAGCAAGTGGAAGCACATATTTATGGAAATCTGGAAACAAAGGTGATTGAGTGGAGTTGCTGGACTCTTAAACCAAATGTATTGAGAACTCTGTAAATTAGAGGAGCAAATTTGCACTATACTGTATTAGTGAGTGAGGTATGAGATATCATCAGGATGTATTGGGTTTGACTCATAAGCACAGAATCTTATGGATAGATGGGGCCCTAGCTGTCATTAGATACTGGGAGAGAATAGGGTGCAGGGATTAAGCACATGAGCTCTAAATCAGACAGGCTGGGTTCAAATCCTATTACTGCTATGCTGTGTGACCTCAGGCAAATCACTTAACCTCTCTGTTTCTTTACCTGAAAGTGTCACTAAAACTAATCTCTACCTCATAGGGTCACTAGGATGTAATGAGTTAATAAATGAAAAGTACTTTGAAGAGGGCCTGGCAAATAGTAAGCACCTAAGCATTAGCTATCATCATAATAATTATTATGTTATCCACTTCAGTTCTTTCCTTTTAAATTTAATTTTATTATTTTTTATATGAAGAAATGGAAACTGAGGATGGTTACATGGCTTGCACAGGGTATACAAACTACTTGTGGCAATTCTGAGACCAAAACCATTTTTTAACTCCCACTAGGATCCTTCTACCGGATGAAATTGCCCCACGGCATATCAACATACAAAACCACTTAATTTAATAACTATAACTTCCTGAGTCAATTAGGATTATTGTTTCACATGGTGCTATGGTTAATTCAATACATGGGCCTCCTGTCCCAGCAAGAAGAGTGTATCTTGAACTCTAGAAAGTACTAAGAATGTACCACTTACTGTGCTTGGAATCTAGTAAAGTGTGCAGATATAGAGAAAGCGTTGAGGTGTTGTGCATTTTTCATTAAGCCAAAATATTTGTTTTTCTTTTTTAAATTCAACTAGCTAGTTGTTCTTTAGAAAAGGTGAATAGCTTTCACGGTCCTTTACATTCCTTTTGACTCCTGCTGGTAGAACTCAAATAATGTCTTCTTATTCTCTTGGGTTAAAACAAAACGAAACAAAACAAAAATACCTAGAACCTTATTTTAAAAATCAGGACATAGTAATATCTAATTTGAATCAGTCTGTCAAACTGTGAGGCTTGTGTGCTTTTTAAAGTGGCATTTTTCTTCAAACATTTGAATAAAGCTTTAGAGAAACAATAGGGCAATAGTAGAAAAACAAAACTGCCAGGCTGAGCAGTAAGGGGCAAGATGCATGCTGGTACCTCAGGCACACTAAGTGTATTTTAGAAAGGTTTTTCTTAAGACGTGTGACCAAAAGCATATCCCTTTTACTTTATTACATCCCCTTTCCTGTGTATCTGTCCCCTCTTTATTAAGCAACCACCCTTGAGAGGGGCAGAGCACTATTGCAGCACCTGAGAATTGGAATTAGTGGTTTATAATGAGAGTAGAGGGCTGGACTCTTGGTTTCCTACTAGAATTTTCCCAGGAAAATTGTGCAATGTGTGGCTAGACATCATCTTCTAATTTCTGTGCTATAGGTTGTCTACTCTTAAAATAGCTAAAACAATACTGATCTCTATTCTGAGCACGACCCAAGATTTAACTGATTTTCTAAAAGATTTTTGTGACTCAGGTGAAGGTATAGTTGATCTGGTAGTTATATTTTGAAGTAATTAAGTTATATTTTATTAGCTAAAAACTGGCTTTTAAGGGAAAGATTTGATGCTTATATAATACAGTAGTTTTGTTTATGCAAAGGAACACATTCTAATATTTGAAGTATGGTAAAACCATATAAAAAGGATGATTTTACAATTAATATACTTAATATACAATTAATTATTGTGTCCAGATTCAGGGTTTGAATGGGTCAGATGCATTCACAGTTTTTTGATGTAAATTTTCTTTAGAATATTTAACCTCTATTGCGATGTTCCTAAGTCCCATCTAAATGACACACGGCCAAACTGTACAGAAATATTTTAAGGAAGGTGGTTGTCTAGCCAAGCAGAGTCTAATTTTAAAAAATTGGGGGACAAGAAGAGCTTGAAACTTGTTCTGTTTTCTGATGTTTGTAAACCCATAGCTGCAAATATGTCACTTATGGGAGAGAAAGGCACCTGGGAGTGTGGAAAAGGGGTGGGGATCATGTGATGTGGTGGGGAGTATAATACCAGCATTATTTTGGTTCTGGCAAATAAAAAAAAAATGGTTAGAGGTATCAGACAAAGAAAAACAGTTTTTTTTTTCCTTTTAAGGAAGGTTTATTTAGAAGCATTGATTAATTTTATTTTCCCCTCCTAATAAAAGAACAAGGGATTTTTGCTATGGTTTCAGACCCATATTCTCTGAAATCTTGTCCTGCTTATGATAGAAGCTCCTTATGGGATTTATTTTTGTTGTTGTAACATTATCTACTATATGCATTGCACCTGTTCATACAGAGTACATTGCATTGTGATATTTGTACAGATAGATGCTTCAAATAAGAAACCAATCTGTCTTTTCTAGAGTACTAGTCTATTAGTTAGTTAATTAAACTTAATTCTGTTTTTGTCTGCAATTTTGCATATGGTCTTGATTTATTTACTGAAGAATGATTTCTTCTTTGCAGTTATCAGTTTTGTCTGAGATCAGTTTTCCTATTGTATGGAATCTTTTCTTTCAGAGCCTCCTTTAAGACTGCCTCTGACTTTAAAATCATTACTAGGCTTTTGTCAGAGCAGATTTGTTGACACTCTCTCACATTAAAAAAAAAAATTAAAAGATTGCACAAATAAGCTATGCATTTCACTATTTCCTGCTAATATGCAAAAATGTATTTATGATAATTACATGTACTGTGTGCCAGAACTGAAACAATACATTCCTCATAATGGAGCATAAATAAAGAAGGTGGAGCCAGCTGCTCTTAAACTGTTTATTTGCAAGCAGTAATGATATAGAGAATATACCTTTTTCACTCTGTTAGTCTGGCAATACTGAACCTGTTGCTGCATTAGACGAGTTGCATTTTGCTGGATAGGGGAAGGAGGGCTGTCTGCTGTCTGGTAGGAGGGCTTTGTCTGTGCCTTTCTCTCTCTGTTTCTTTCTGTTTTTCTTTCTCTCTCCTCTTCTCTCTCTCTCTCTCTCTCTCTCTCTCTCACTCGCTTGCTCTGTCTCTGTCTCTCTCTCCCTCTTTGCCCCCCCTTCCTCCCTCTCTCTTGCTCTCTCTCTCTCTTCCCGTCTCTGTGGTTTGTAAGGTAGGTTGCAGTGTGTGTATATACACAACATCAAGAGCAGGAAAATGGACTCATTAGGGAGGCAGGCAGTCATTACCACTCACACTGTACTTCCAGGGAGACACCGATTATGAGAAGAGAAACTCAGCGCTGGGGAAGAAGGTAGGGCAGACAACTTTCATAAAAAAATCCTGCTTCCTCAATCCTCTCTCTACCTATCATCTCCTTTAGCCCCCAATGCTTTTATTCTTCCTTCCTTGAATTTTAATTTCCAGATTTAAGTTTGACAGAGCTGTTGCTAGCTTAAAATTTGGAACATTTATAGGAGGCCTACCCTGTACTAATTTCCTTCATACTTATTTAAGGGTGTGCCCTTGTGATTCAGTTTAATTACTTTAAAAATAATTGCAAACAATCCTATTTTTCTCACTAAAGTACCAAATAAATCAGTTATCTTTCACTCTTTTATAACAGACCCCTCCGTATGTTTGTTAGTCTCTTTGCTTTTCTTGTCTGTTTATTCAATTCCATCTGTCTGTCTATATATCATGTTGTCCTTATTTATTGCTAACTGGGTGTTGTTAGTTATGTGCCAATGAGTTTTAGCTGCAGTGCCAGTGCGGGTATTACTAAAGTGAGACTCTTGTTCTTTGTTTTACATTGAAGTTTAAAGTCCATATTTACAGTTTAAATCCTTGAAGCAGGTTGAATACTTTTTGCCAGCATATTTATTTGATGGCATTGGCTATAAGGTGAGGGTTAGTCACTGAGGGTGGGTAAGAATCTAGTAATTATTTTTATCATCACACATTCTTCTATATTACATCTGGGGGGTGTATTTTGAAAGGAACAAGGTACTTTGTTTTGTAACTTTTATTTTGCAGATGGACTTTTGCATTTATAGGGACATCACTGGGATTAGTAAGAATGCAAACTTTCTTAACAAACAGTTTTTATCCTAGGACAGTTTCTTTTTAGTATGTTACTGTTTATGCTTGGGGAGGGAGGAGTGGGGGCTGGTCATCTTTTTATGAAGTGGAAGCTATGAAGTGTATCAGGCCATCTTATGCAACAACTGCAAGTATTCATTTAACATTTTAGGGACTATAAATAATGCATTTGTTATTTCAAACATAGTTCTGAGGTGCTTTGTTTTTCCTTTATTTTTTTTCTTTCTTATGGTGGGAAAAGTAGCATTTCACAACTAGCTGACATTGTTGAATAGTTTTCCCATAACACTGTTCTTCGAAATTCAAAGGAGTAGTTAAATAGGTCCATTTGAAATGGACTCTTAATGGAGTTTTATTCAGATTTGTCCGAAAGTAAAACTGCCATTCATTTGATAAAGATTAAGTCAGATAGTGAGATACGCAGATGTTTTGAGCATATACAGGAGAAATGATAAAAAATGGATGCTGATCTATAGAGATCTTTGATAATAACAATCACCTTTTTCGTAATAAATTATTTATTTAATAGAAGTGGCAGACTTTTTTTTTTTTAATTCCATTAGGCCTCTCTGACAACACAAAGAAGTCTATAAAGCAATATTCTTAAGCCACCTGGGATGCTAGGGCAGATTCCCAAACATATTCTCAAGGTTCAAACCTAGTAAAATGTTTATTAAAAATCCATTATTCCAAGAGGGTGGTGAACTTTTGCTGCTAAAAGTCTTTTTTCCCCTTTCTTTTTAAAAATTTATTTGGAGACTTTTAATTTGCTTCTATTGCCTAAAGTGTCTTTTAAGCTGGAAAGGACAGCTTTGACCAAGAACAGAACAAATAGTAAGTACACTCAGGTCCTGTCAGAGATTTTTTTCCCCCAAAGATTTAAAGGGAAACTTTGGGGGGAGTCTATTGAAAGCATGTGTTAATGTAGGTACACAGTATATAGTGTTTCAAATGTGATTTTCTCCATTTTAAACTCTTGACCCAAAAATTTGTTTTAAAACTAACATGTTAAAAGTATGTGCACCTGTCATTTTCTTAACATTGTGAGTACTATCTAAAATTCTACCCTTGTTTTCAAAAGAAATCTTTCATGTATCTCTTGATCAACAATTCTCTTTTTCTGTATACAGGTACATGTGGGGATATCAATGTGTATATATGTGAATATATGTATATATTCTTACACATGTATGGGTAAAGAAATCACAGATTCTTTGCAGATATGACATTAAAAAAATTTCATGTTAAGCATATTTATGTTAATGAGAAACAAAATGGAGAGGCTTTTAGGAGAAGATGAAAATTTCTTTTAACCTTCTAGGAAGAATAAAAGAAAGTAAAAATTTAGTCATATTTATGGTTGGCTTGATTTTTAGAATGTGTATATGTTTTCTTTTGCATTATAATTCTTAGCCTTCGGTAGATTTAAAATATTTTTGGTATGAAAAGTAATCTTGGCCTCTTTTGGGAGGGACTGTCACAATCTAAATGCTGCAGGGTATTGTAAAATGTGCATAAGTAAACCAGCGTACTCTGCTATATAGGACTTTGGAAAGCTGAAAGGCTTGTGTCACAGGAAGGCTATAGGGTGCCAGAAAACGTCATTAACTAGCTTCAGTAGTTATGGTGGGCCTTTCCTATCAGCACATGAATTCTATTGAGAGCCCCGAAGTCTTGGCCAGGTCACAGTGGGTTTCATTTTAATATTGGAGCGGACAGTTATCTAACACACCCACATGAGGAAGTGCTCTAAAGCAGTTATTTCATGCTTTGCCATGCCCTGTAGCTAAAACAATTTGGTACTGAATGACGTGTGTATGCTTTTTAACTTCTATCCGGTAAAAATCAGCTTTGGCTCCTTGAAAAGGACCAAAACAGTGGAATAGCAAGACAGTATAATTCAAATGCTAAGCATATGCTAGTTTAAACTTTTTTTTTAAGGTAAGGGAAGAATTACTATGGTTATTTTTAATATAAACACTATATGGTAATTTCCTGGATTTTACTCATTAAGATTTCAAAACTTGCAGATACTTTTCTTCTTCACATTTTTCTCCAGAAGCCTACATTCATCAAAAGGATCACAGCTGCATACTTTCCCCTGGAATGTGAACAAATAAATGGCATTCCTGTTCATTTATCTATTTTTGAATTTTAATGATTAGTCCTTGTGCTAATTAACAAATTCCCGTATTCATAAAATCTGGCACTTTATAAATATCCAATTGTGTGATTATCTACACATGTCCTGGCTTTCTATAAATATAGAAATTATCAGTGGATGTGTTCATGGCCTTGCCCAAGCCTGAGTAGGGGCTGGCCATGCTGCCACGTAGGAAACCAAGTTCAGACCCTGAGCAAATGTGTTGTCCCAGGGCCTGGCAAGGTGTGTGGAAGTAGCTAACTAGTGATCCTTTCTGGCAAAGGAAGGACTGATGTTGACGTTCTTTGAATGCTGCTAGTTCCACTCTTCTTCAGTTTCAGAGGTGGCCTCTTTAGGTCTAAAAGTTGATAATGGATATTAAAGCTGACTTGCCTTGGAGGCCACTTTAGAAATGTATTTTAACAAACTACATTTTTCGGGAGAAAATATACTCAACTTATAGAAAAGAAATAAAATGCTATGTCCATCCCAGGTTCCTTAATCAGTGAGAATCTTATTAGCATGAGAAGTTGCATAGAGCTGAAAAGAAAATCTAAATATTTTTGTTTGTATGGCTGTGTAACTATTGCAAGCAAATTACAGAAGTCAAATATCACTTACAATAGGAATAGTTCATCTTCATCAAGGACAATAAGCACTAGCAGTTGAGCAAGTGTGTACATACAAGAGTTATCATTAAATTAGGAATCAACTCTTTTAAATGATTTTTTTTTCATATTGTGTAAGCCATTTTAGTTACCTCATACAATCATTAGGTATTATTTACAATGATTCAGGAGTCATCACTGGCCATTTGATTCTTTGCTCCAAACTTTCAAATCCCATATAGGATTCCTAGGTATTTGGCAAACTTGAAACTTACAGTTTTCTCTCCAACTTATGTTTTGTGCATTTCCAATGCTTAAGTAATTTCTAACATTTTGCAGAATCCTCAGGGAGTATAGTCAATGTGAAATAGCTAGTAAAATCCTTTTAATTCTTTACCAAAAACCCAAGGGCAGTATCTATATCTAGAAATTCTAGAGAATGCCTGAATTTGTATATTTTCCTGTAACATAGTTATTATACATTTAATCATCAAATAACATTGATGCCAATTACATTTAATGCATCAAAATTATATTCTTTGAGCTCTTTTACTTCTGATTTCAACATAGGCAAACTTTTGAGGCTGTGGGAAGAAATAATGTCATCTATCATTACTGTCATGTATGTAGTAACCACTATAACAGATGTTGGGAACAACATTCAAGGGCCCATAAGAAAAAAGGGCTTTTCTGCAACTCTAGCTGTTCAACTGTAATAATAATTAAGTGGTGTGCAAATTATGCTCAAGTTTGGCTTCATAACCTCTCCTCTACTCTAGGATCAAGCCTTTGGTGATTCTACAGTTCACTTGAAAGTAATCAGTTTGACGACATGGTGCTTGCCTTTATGGAGTCTTTTGATACTCAAGTGAAACTCCAGCCGGGGGTGTTTTGTAGTTCAGTTAACCAATGCAACATTTTTATACCTGCTTGAACTCAGGGAAAGTTAACCACTAACTTCTAAGTAAGACGAGGGACAAGGAGCAAGGGCTGAATTCATTGACCCACCCAGTTACTAGATGGAAACTGAGGATATTATTATTAATTTCTGAATATTCAGTCTTATCTTTGAAACTGATGGAAAGGGTGGTCATTATAGCATGTTTACCTCCTTGATATCAGAAGTAATTTAGCATTGAATACCTCTGTGTCTTAAGGTATGATGAATTTAATGTACATATCATATGTTATACATTTAAAATGTCAAGAATTTATTTGAAAACTTTCAATATTAAAAAGCTAATGTAAAGATTTGCATTCATGGGCGCCTGGGTGGCTCAGTGGTTAAGTGTTTGCCTTCGGCTCAGGTCATGGCCCCAGGGTCCTGAGATGGAGCCCTGCATCAGGCTCCCTGCTCCTTGGGAAGCCTGCTTCTCCCTCTCCCACTCCCCCTGCTTGTGTTCCCTCTCTTGCTGTGTCTCTCCCTGTCAAATAAATAAATAAAATCTTAAAAAAAAAAAAGATTTGCATTCAATACATATAGAACTACTTAATGGAATTTGAAGTTTTTAGAAATTAAATAGATTTCCAATAAATTGAAACTAAAATGTAATAATTATGAATTTTATACATAATGGTATTGTTTTGTTCATCAAAAATTCTTAAATCTAAACTTTTTAAAAACCAGGTTTGAATTTAAATTATTTAAATTTTAATTTTATCTAATGGTTAGAAGCCTTTAGTTTTTTACTAAGTGAGCCTGGATATTTGCTATTTTTACCTCTCCTTTCAGAAGTGTTCTCTGAATTACTGTTGTAATCAAATTGTGATTTGTTGTTGGCAAATTCCTTTTATAGTATGAGCTTCTTTCCAGTAAATGAAATGCAACTGGGAGAAAATTAATGTTGTCAGTTTGCTCAGGTACCAAATTAAAACTTAGAAAAAACTTACTAGCAGGAAACTATGCATGTTCTAGGCTATGTAATTTTTCTGGTAGATGTATGTATGTATATGAAAACTGTATGGCTACTATTGAAAACAAAAACACCTTATTTAGACACCAAAGCATTTAAACAGTGAAAATATTATCCTATCTTTTATGTTTAAATAGGAACTAGGCAAATACAGTTGCAAGGGTGGACTTACACTGTGGGGTTTTTTTGTTTTGTTTTGTTTTGTTTTGTTTTTAAATACTGAACACACTACAGTGACCTTTGGCCCAGTACTTGGGGTCTGCACATATTTACTAATGTCTCCATCTTCTTACTCAAATGCACCTATCACCTGCACTTTAGGTTGGGTCAAAACAGCTTTTGACCCAAAAGAGCTGGAATAGTTCTTTAGTTCCTCAAATCAACAATGGTTTTATCGTCTCACCTCATCTGGAGAGAGGAGAAGAATAGACAAGATTGAGAAGCAAATGGAGACAAGAATAAAAGTAAAGCTGTGGGTGGAGGGGTAGGTGCTTTTGAAGCTACTAAATTTATAATAAAAGAAAAAGACTTTCTTCCCAACCCCCAGTAGAAGCCATCTGACCTATCCAACAAAACACTCAGTACCTTCTTACACCTCTTGACAATAGGTCTGCTAAATTCCTCCTCCACTCCAAGTTGGATTCCAGTGGTGCCACCAAAAGATCATAGAAGACGAAGTCATAACATCTCACATTTCTACTATATTCACTGCCAGGATTTCTTCATACCTTTTGCCTTTGAAGCCTTAGGTTTGGAGTTGTGAGCAGATTTTCATAGTTGGTGGGCAGATTTCATTTGTTTTGATAAGAAGCCTTCCCAACAAAGCATTCCCAAGGCATGCTGCAAACCAGCATCATGAGTTTAATTAAAATGGATGAAGTGATCGACTGTGTAAGTTTGTGTGTTTCCTCTCTTAAAATAAAATGAAGTCAAATACTTTTTATATAAAACAAAAAACAACTCTAAACTTCTTGTCAGGCTGAATGGATTTAGGTTTCTTTTTACAGAATGGCTTTCTGAAACCATTTCTGTGTAGTGGGTTTGACCAGCACATTCTACTCTATTCCCTGCCCACTTGCTACTTTGCTTTCTAAATGTTGAATGAGGGGCGCCTGGGTGGCTCAGTCGTTAAGCGTCTGCCTTCGGCTCAGGTCATGATCCCAGGGTCCTGGGGTGGAGCCCTGCATTGGGCTCCCTGCTTGGCGGGAAGCCTGCTTCTCCCTCTCCCACTTCCCCTTCCTGTGTTCCCTCTCTCACTGTGTCCCTCTCTGTCAAATAAATAAATAAAAATAAAAAAAAAACAAAATACCCAGATTCTGGGTTGGTTAGAATTTCAAAAAAATAAAAAATAAAAAAATAAATAAATGTTGAATGAATGTGAATAGTTTGTTAGTTTAAAAAAAAAAAGAAAAAAGCATGTTCTTATAACAGGATCAGAATATATCCATGAAGGTGTGTTAGGACTTATATACAATAGCTTCAATCCTATCAACTTAGCATGAAAATATGTGAATAAAAGTTTTAGAAACTATTTTTCTACTATGTTGAGAGAAACGCTATGGTGTGGTTAAAAAAAAAAAAGCACTGTCTTGGAGAACAGGAGGCATTAATTAATGCCAAAAAGGATTTAAAGTGGTTAAATCTGGAGGCCTGGTTTCTAGTCCTGACTATAATGACTTTGAATAAATCATAATGTCTCTGTTCCTCAGATTCCTTTTTTATAAAATGAAGAGAAAGGCTCTTTTTTAGATTTTCTTTTATCTTAGAGAATGTATGATTTTATTTTAAATAGCTATATATGTAGGTAATTCTGCTTGCATTTTCTACTTATAATTCATAAACAGCTGAAGAGAAGTTTAGGTTGGTAATGATGGAAGAATAAAGGGATTTTAGTTGATCTGAGAGAGCACACGTACTTTTTTTTTTTGGTTGTTGTCCTTAGCTTAAGTGGATGTCACAGTGCATTATTGGGTCTATTTAATGATTCAGTGAATGCAATATACCCCAAATTGCCATTTGTCAGACAAAGTGACATAATTGCCCATGGTTGGTTTGATAAAGGGGCTGCTTTTAACTGAGTGAAGCACTATGGTTCCACTCCTCCCCACTGGCCACTAGATGGAGAGGCGGTCCATGTCCACGGCTTTGCCCATGGTAAACAGTTCACTTCTGACTTTCCACTGGCAGAGGGGCACTATATTCCTTTGGGCATTTCCATGAACACACAACATGACACTTTGCAGAAACCATCAGAGAATATGTTCTCTTCTATACAGGCATCATGTGATATTCATGAAATGCAAAAACGATTTACTCCTTCCTCAGCCACCATTAATGCTGGTAGACCTGGGAGAAGGCCAGTAATACCACTCTGGTTTTAGTTGTCACAGTAGGGCCTTTTGCTTCTTTCCAAATTGTCCATTTAGAAAGGGCCCTGAAATGAATGTCAGCACGACAGTGCCACCTTGTGTCCCTGACACATGAGCCAGTGAAAAGGAAAGAACAGGACATTTGCAAAAATTTGGCAAATTGTTTCAAGCTCTGCTTTTGCAGTAGCTGCACAAAAATCTATGTTTTAGTGTGTTTGGCAATTCTTAATGCCAAAGGAGAAATTAGGATGTGTGCACTTTGCCCCTTCCTTCATCCCACTGAGTATTAAAAATACTTAAAAAATTTTAGGCACAAACAGGGATGTGTTCAGTTTAGAATTGGGGATGAAGAAGGCAGGGATTGTCAGATACGTGCCTAATCTTACCACTTAGAAAGCCTTTGGCCAATGATTCCAGACAGTGAGGTGTTCCTTCCTGCTCATTCTCAGAGCAACTTTTATATACTCTGGTAATATCACTTTCACGTTGTATTGTTTATAATACATTTTTATATTGTTTTGTATTGTTTGTAAGCGTATCTTCCAACTAAACCATGAGCTTGTCAAGGATAGAGTCTGTGTCTTATTCATCCTTCTGCCTCCAGAACTTTCCATGGCATTCAGCCCAGAGGCACTCAGACGTTTGAGATCTGAATGAATGATTGTCTGGTTGGTTTATAACTTCTTATTTGTTTTATTTTTATTTTTTTGTTTTTAAATAATTTTAGCGTCTTTTCTCTTTGGAAAAATACTTCTGATACTACCTCCTTTCCAAATTTCCTTTTATAAATTTACTTTCTCTCACATTAAAATGACTGTTTCTGTTTTTGATTATGAAGAAATTACATTTCCTATTTGAAAGTGTATATTGTAGTTGACTCTGGGGTAAAGATACTTAATTTCTAGTTTTAGCTTTATAACAAATTTTCTATGTTATCTTGGGTAAGATACTTAACCATTCTAGGTCTGTTTCCCATGCATAAAATGAGTAGGCTGGACTAGTTGATTTTAAGGTACTTTGGACTCAGGGTTTTTGTAGGGGTTGGACACATGTTAGTATTACTGTAGTTGTATATGTGGTTTAACAGTTTTTAAAGTACCATGATAGCTGAAAATTAAATGGCTAGCCTTTGAAAGTGCTATTTGATATTCCAGTTTTAGAAGAGGAAACTAAGGCACAGAAGTTTTTCTTATAGAGGGTTGAACTGCAAGTGAGCAGGGCAAATTGTATTATTAACTGATGGGCATTCCAATTTTTTGTTTAGCTTTTTTGTTTATTTGATTTTGGTTAATTGAGCTACACTTTCCTTCTATCCTTTAACCATAAAATAAAGAAATTACAGTATCTTTAAATAGTAAGATGAACCCAGGCTTTGGTATGGGACTATAGACTATTTGCAATTTAAAGACTCTTTCATGCTATTCTGAATTTTTTTAAGCAACACTTACAAATGAGTGCTAAATTGTAAATTTCAGAATTATTGCATGGAATTTACATCTGGGATTTCAGTCCATGTATTACCATAAACACCAGCAAACACCAGTCTGACTTTGGGCAAGTTGCTTCAGCTTTTTGCTTATTTGCAGAAAGGTAGTAATAAATGTTACCCTTCCTATCTACCTCACAAGGTAATTGTGAGGATTAAAGGAGTTCATGTATATAGAGTTTCTTCATAAATAGTAAAGCCCTGTACCAATATTAATAATATTTATCATTATTACTGTTCTAATTAAAGGAGGATTGGATGATAGAAACCTAAGTCAAAGCAAAACACCCAGACGAATTTTATAAAAAACACTGAAACTAATGGCATCTCTTGGAGTGTTTCTTGGTGATTGTAGGCTCTGGAGATAGATGTTATGTTTACCCTATTACCTATGTTTTGGTTTAAAAACCTGTAATAATAATAATGATAATGTTTATGAATGTAAAATTCATGTTTTCTTTGGATAAATTTTTTTTGCCTGTCATTCGTAAGTTCATTTTTGATGGTGATAAATTTATTAAAATAGAAGGGAAAAATTTAAAATAACCAAATAGGATGAAAAATTTTGTATACCTTTTTGATATTGTGGTATTGGACTCCAGTCTAGTGGTTTTTTAACTTTAGTGTACTCTAAAAATACCTAGTGTATTTGTTACAATTCAGATTTCTGAGCTCCATTTCTAATAGGTCTGGGGTGGAACTCAGGTATCCTGGGTTCTACCTGGTTCACACAGGTTAGAAAACACTACTTTCCTTGGCTCTTGTACATCATAATTAGCTGGGGGCTTTTTAAATGAACAGATTTCTAGCTTCTACTCCCAGATATCCTAAATCATAATCTTTAGATCTAGATTTGGGCATCAATATTTTACAAAAACTACTTCACAGATTCTAATAAAATTGCAAGGTTTGGGAATCCCTGCTCTTGTTTTTATGGTATATTGTTCAACTATATTTACTGTTGCACCTGAGTTCATTCTCATAATTCACATTATAATGAAATATAATCTCATTTTACATAGAAGGACAAAGTTGATACAGCTGTGTAAGAAAAGTTCGGCCTTGAAAAACAATTACCACTCTTGCCCCTATAACCCTAGAATTAAGGAAAAGAGAAGTTACTGAGCACCTTTCACATAAATTGCTTCATTTAGTCTTTACAACAACTCTGTTGTATACCCTGGTTTTCTGCCTCTGTTACAGACTTAAAAAAAAAAAAAACCCACAAAAAAAAACAATGAAGCTCATAGATAGCCAGTTTCACACAGCTGTTAAACATCAAAGCCAGATTCAGAGCCTGCACTCTATTATATCATATTATTTTCCCCCTAATGAATAAATCTTTACCAAGTTCCTATTCTGTTAAATGATAATGTCTAGACTTGAGGACCACAAAGTGTATTACTGATATGGTATAATAATTATTACTTTCACCATGTAAAATAAATTGATATATTTTTTTTTATTCTGCCATTGAGAAATAACCTTTAGCCAGAGGTAGAATTCAAGTTTTCTGAATGGTCAGAAGGGGTCTAAGTAGTAATCATAATCATAATTATTGAACTGTTAAAGAACATTGTCTATGGGATCTCCTTTAATCCCCATACCTTTGCTATGAGGAGTTTCTTAACCCAGTTTACAGATGAGGAAAACCTGAATTGGGATGGTTAAGTGACTTACTGAAGATTGCAGTCTAGTAAGTGGCAGAACCAGGATTGAACTCTATTTCAATCTAAATTTGACAGCAGTTGGTGCTCTTAACCACCAGTATATGTAATTTTTGACTGTACAGTTAACCTTCAGAGTCAGGCTCTTCTTTTGTTTGGTAAGTACAAGCCACTGAATACTAATTAAACTTTGTGGGACTTAAATTCATTTCCTTTCTAGGGAACAAACCATTTTGCCACACTTAATTAATCCAGTATTTTTTTTTGAAGTCTTGTAAAGTTTGGTGTTAATAATACCTAATACTTTAGGGACAATCCACTGAAGTGAATAATCTTTTGTTTATATTTTTATTTGAGAGTTGTAACTCTTTGATGAACAGATTATTTGAATGAAAATTTTAATCTTATCTATTATGACATGCCATTAAACACAATAATTTCATAGCATAGCCTTTGTTGTTGGTCTTAAAATAATTTATTTATATTTAGGATCCAAAGCAAATATAAATAGCGTCAATGCACAGTGCTTCCTAAAATCTAAAAACTGATTCCTGAGCATTTTTGATGTTCTTGTTAAAAAAAAAAAGCACCTCATAGTATAAAATGACAGCCTAGGTACACAGTAGTGTACAAACTAATACAATTTCTCATTTACTAAGTAAATGAATTGTTACAAATGTTATGTATACGTTTTTATAGATTTAATAATATTTTAAATACAGTAGAGGTATTAATAATTTAAAGGAGCTCTGAAATTCATTTTTTAGGTGTAAAACTAATTATGATTTTATAAAGTTTAATATGCATATATTTGGGAGCTATTCTTAATGCCTCTATAATTATATTTTAAAAGATGCATTTTTTTAAAAGACCCACTAACCAGGAGATACAGTGTTGTCTTTAGTTGACTTTTGAGTTTATTGGAAATTTGGGTTCTATTTTAACTTCCTTCTCTAAGGGTGGTCTTTTCCCAAATGGCATTCTTTTAAACTCTGTCAAGTGAATGAATGCTATCATGAAGAAAGAAGGGTTAAAAATATATAGTGAAGAAGTTTACCTATACTCCTTTTTCATATGTAGAAATTAAAACATGATTTTTTAGAAAGTCCCATTTAGCAGCAGAGCATAAATTGGAAAATTTGGTCAGTGATTTATTTAGACTCCACAGGGAAAATCCTGTAGGGTGTTTTTGAATATCCTAAATTTATTTTGATTTGAGACCAGCTTAAAGGGCATGTCTATCTTAAAACAGTTCTCCATTTTCCTGAGAAAAATTCCAGTGGCGCTAGTTGTGGGAGGTAATATCCCAACAATGAACCTTTTGGGGCCAAATAAGCAATTTCACACAACTTACTCGCTTTCCTTAAAGCAAAACCTGTCTTGCCCAGTGGGCTTGTTTAATTTTGACTGCTAATTTTATTTCTCTGCAGAGGCAAAGGAGACAGGAAAAAGGAGGGAAAATAACGGATGGCATGTGGGTGAGGTTTTGGCTCAGGGAATAAATTTTAAAAGATCCTAGCCAGTGTAGGGCTACAGAAGGCAGTTGGTGTCTGAAACTTACTCCTGTTTTACAGATTAGGAAATGGATGCCAATAGAGGTTAAATAAATTGGCTAAAGTTACACAGTAGTTTCCAGTGTTGGAGTCGGTCCTGGGAACTATGTTACTCATTGCTTCAATAAGACAATTAGTCAGTCCACTTTCTCTGTAGATCAAGATGTCCTTCTAATATCCCTATTCCCTATTACTTTCCTTGTCTTTTTTCTTTTTTGCTGCTACTATTTTTTTACATCTAAAAAATTCTGCTTATAATTTCAGGTTTAGAAGCTGGTTGAACAAGTTTATTTTGACTATTAAGACCATTTAGAACTAGCTGACCTATAAGGGTGGTGTGTATCATGTCAAGCTTTCTGCCTCTATTTTATTGGTGTATGTAATGAACATGGAACAGAAAAAAAATGGTTTGAATGAATTAGTTCTGAGCTCATGGCACACTTCTAAACATGTAAAAATGTCATGAGCATCTCATAAAAGATAGGCCATTGTTTTTTTGTTTGTTTTTAGATTTACAAAAAAAAAATTGAGCAGATAGTACAGTCTTCATATTATTCATCCTCCCCACCATGGATTTACCTTTGGTAACATTTACATTAATACAGTCCATTTGTTAAAATTAATAATTTTAATTATTATTAACTAATATCCATAGTTTTTTCAAATTTCCTTAGATTTTTAAAAATTATTATTCAATTTATTTAAACAACAACAAAAAAAGGAAAAACAGTTTAACCATTTCTCCCCCCATCCCCCACCTCTGGCAACCACCAATCTGTTCTATCTATAAGCTTAGTTTAGTTTTTTTAATTAAAAAATTTTTTTTAGATTCCATGTATAAGAGAGATCATATGGTATTTATCTTTCTCTGTCTGACTTATTTCACTTAGCATAATGCCCTAGAGGTCCATTCATGTCTCAAATGGCACAATTTCATTTTTTATGGCCAAATAATATTCCATTATGTATATATACCACATCCTCTTTTTCATCAATGGACCCTTAGGTTGTTTCCATGTCTTGGCCACTGTAAATAATGTTGCAGTGGAAAAAAAAAAAGAATAATGTTGCAGTGAACATGGTGGTGCATATATCTTTTCAAATTAGTGTTTTCATTTTCTTTGAATGAATACCCAGAAGTAGAATTACTGTATCATATTATTGTAGTTCTATATTCATTTATTTGAGGAACCTTCATACTGTTTTTCATAATGGATATACCAATTTACATTCCCACCAACAGTACACCAGGGTTCCCTTTTCTGCACATCTTGCCAACAATTATTTCTAGTCTTTTTGATAATAGCCATTCTAACAAATGTGAAGTGATATCTCATTGTGGTTTTGATTTGTACTTTCCTGATGATTAATGATGTAGAGCATCTTTTCATGTACCTGCTCGCCATCTGTGTGTCTTCTTTGGAAAAATGTTTATATTCAGATTTTCTGCCCATTTTTAATTGGATTATTTGGGTTTTTTTGCTATTGAGTTCTTAATATATTTTGGGTATTAACCCCTTATCAGATATATGGTTTGCAAGTATTTTTCTCCCATTCAGTAAGTTTCCTTTTCATTTTGTTGATGGTTTCCTTTGCTGTGCAGAAGTTCTTTAATTTGATGTAGTCCTAATTACTTATTTCTGCTTTTGGTGTCACATTGAAAAATCATCACCAAGACCAATGTTAGGAAGTTTACTGCTTATGTTTCCTTCTAGGAGTTTTATGGTTTCAGGTCTTACGTTCAAGTCCTTATTCCAATTTGAGTTAATTTTTATGTATGGTGTATGATAGTGGTCCAGTTTCATTCTTTGTATATGACCAATTTTCCCAGCACCATTTACTGAAGAGACTCTCCTTTTCCTATTATATATTCTTGGCTCCTTTGTCATAAATTAATTGATCATATATATATATGTTTATTTCTGGGCTCCCTGTTCTGTTGATCTATGTGTTGATTTTTATGCCAATACAATACTGTTTTAATTACTATACCTTTGTAATATAGTTTGAAAGCAAGATGCCTCCAGCTTTTTTCCTCTTTCTCAAAATTGCTTTGACTATTCAGGGTCTTTTATGATTCCATTCAAATTTTGGGATATTTGTCCTATTTCTGTGGAATATCCCATTGGAATTTTGATAGGGGTTACACAGAATCTGTTTATTCCTTTGGATAGTATGGGCATTTTAACAATACTAATTCTTTCAATCCATAAGCATGGAATATCTTTCAGTTTATTTGTGTCTTCATAAGTTTCTTTCATTTATGTGTTAGAGTTTTCAATTTACAGGTCTTTCACCTCCTTGGTTAAATTTATTCCTAGATATTTTTTTTGTATGATTTTAAATGAGATTGTTATCCTAATTTCTCATTCTGGTAGTTCATTATTCGTGTATAGAAACACAACAGATTTTTGTGTGTTGATTTGTATTCTGCAACTTTACTGAATTTGTTTAAATTCTGACAGTTTTTAGATTATTTATTTGAGAGAGAGAGTGTGTGTGTGCAGGGTGGAAGGGCTGAGGGACAGGGAGAGAATCTTAAAGACCACACTGAGTGCAGAGCCTGACGCGGGGCTCAGTCTCACAACGCTGAGATCAAGACCTGATCTGAAACCAAGAGTTGGCCACTTAACTGACTGTACCACCCAGATGCCCCAATTCTGACAGTTTTTTGATGCAGTCTTTAGGGCTTTTCTATTATGTCATTTGCAAATAGTGACAGTTTTACTTCTTCCTTTCCAATTTGGATACCTTTTATTTCTTTTTATTGCCTCAATGCTCTGGCTAGGACTTCCAATACTATATTGAATAAAAGTGGTGAGAGTAGGCATCCCTGTCTTGTTTGTGATCTCAGTGGAGAAGCTTTATGATGTTTAGCTGTGTGCTTATCATATCATATATTATATTGAGGTATGTTCCTTGTATACCCACTTTGCTGAGAGTTTTTATCATAAATGAATGTTGAATTTTGTCAAATGCCTTTTCTGTATTGAGATAATCATATGATTTTTATCTTTTGTTACAGTTGTATATCACACTGACTGATTTGCAGATGTTGAAATATCCTTGCATCCCTTGAATATATCTCCCTTGACCATGGTGTACGATCCTCTTAATGTATTGTTGAATTTCGTTTGCTAATATTTTGTTGAGGAATTTTGCATCTATGTTCGTCAGGGATATTGGCCTATAATTTTCTTTTCTTGTGCCATTCTTGTCTGGTTTTGGTATTAGGGTAATGCTGGCCTTATAAAATGAGTTTGGAAGAGTTCTCTCCTCTTCTATTACTGGAAGAGTTTGAGGAGAATTGGTATTAATTCATCTTTGAGTGTTTTGTAGAATTCACCAGTGAAGCTTTCTGGTCTTAGACTTTGTTTCTGGGGAGGTTTTTATTACTGACTTTGCCTCTTTGCTAGTAATGAATCTGTTCAGGTTTTTTATTTCATCATGATTCAGTGTCGGTAGGTTGTATGTTTTTAGGAATTTATCCACTTCTTATAGGTTGTGCAGTTTGTTAGCATATAATTGTTCAAAGTAGTCTCTTATGATCTTTTGTATTTCTGTGGTATCAGTGGCAACATCTCTTTCATTTCTGATTTTATATATTTGAATCCTCTCTTTCTTAGTGAGCCTAGCTAAAAGTTTGTCAATTTTTTTATCTTTTCAAAGAGCCATCTTAGAGTCTCATTGATCTTTTTTTATTGTCTTTTTAGGGTCTATTTCATTTATTTCTCCTCTGATCTTGGTTGCTTCTTTTCTTCTAATTTTGTTTGTTCTTTTTTCTAATTACTTGAGGTATAAAGTTAAGTTGTTTGAGACTCCTTTTGTTTCTTAAGGTATGCATTTATTGCTATGACTTCCCTTTTAGAACTGCTCTTACTGCGTCCCATAAATCTTGATATGTTACATTTCCACTTTCAGCTGTCTCATGGTATTTTTGGATTTCTCTTTTGATTTCTTCTTTGACCTATTGGGTGTTCGGTAGCATGTTGTTTAACCTGCAGATATTTGTGAATATTCTAGTTTTCTTTGTGTAATTACTTTCTAGTTTCATACCATTGTGGTCAGAAAAGAAGCTTGATAGGATTTCAATCCTCTTAATTTTATTAAGACTTGTTTTGTGTCCTAACATATTATCTATCTTGGAAAATGTTTCATGTGTACTTGAGAAGAATGTATATTCTGTTGCTTTTTTTGGATGGGATGTTCAATAAATACCCATTAACTACATCAGGTCTAACATGTCATTTTATGATGGATATTTCCTTATTAATTTTCTATCTGGATGATCTATCCATTGATGTAAGTGGGGTATTAAAGTCCCCTACTGTTATTGTATTGTTGTCTATTTCTCCCTTCAGATCTGTTAATATTTGCTTTATGTTTTTAAGTGTTCCTGTGTTGGGTACAAAAATATTTACAAATGTTATATTTTCTTGGCAGATTCACCCTTTTATCATTATGTAATATTTTGTCTGGTATCAGTATAGCTACTCCAGCTTTCTTTTAGTTTCTATTTACATGGAATATCTTTTTTCCATCCCTTCACTTTTCATCTGTGTGTGTCCTTACATCTAAAGTGAGCTTCTTGTAGACAGCCTATAGATGGGTCTTGTTTTTTTAATTCATCAGCTACTCTATGTCTTTTGATTGGAGAATTTAGTCCATTTACATTTAAAGTAATTATTGATAGATATATGCTTATTGCCATTTTGTTAATTATTTCTAGCTATTTTTGTAGTTCTCTATTTCTTTATTCTTCTCTTGCTCTTCCTTTGTGGCTTGATTTTAGTTGTATACTTATATTCTTTTCTCCTTAACTTTTGTGAGTTACCATGAGGTATACATTTACATATAGTAAATACAAAGAGAAAGAGAAGGAAATATAAGCATACAGGTACACTTATGATGAGCACTGAGTAATGTATAAAATTGTTGAATCACTATAGTGTACACCTGAAACTAATATAACACTGTATGTGAACTATACTGGAATTAAAATAAAAAAAACTTAATAAAAAACTACTAAAGAAAGGCCATTGTTTTTATAAGTCCTAATTACAGTTTATCATTGGATTTTGAAATGACATATGCTACATTTTAATACCTTTTCTCCTAAATTGATGTCATTATATGAATTTAGGGTGAAAAAAGGGACCTCGGTAGAAATATGAATCACAACCTTAGTCTTCCATAAAGGGTTTATAACTTCCCCAAATATTCCCTCTGTTTGGGCCCCATGGGAAAATTGCTCCTTGGCCCTAGTATCACTTTGCTGACATGGTGGGTATGTACTGAGTCAATTTCTCACTGATATAATAAATATTTGCTTTAAAAATAGATGAAACTTTTTTGATGTTGAGGTGGCTGTTAAGTATTATCAACTACCTTTTAATGCCATTAATATGGTTCTAGATTCCAAACAAACTCAACTAGAATATGAGTTGTATTTGGTTATCAGCAACTAACTAAACTAGTATGCAACAGAGCACAGAAGTAATGTCATGATATCAGACATGCTACAAACAGGCCCCAGTGCACTAACAAATCCTGTAAATTTTTATTTGGAAATATTAAGAGTTATTCAGAGTACCAATACCCCAGTGTAAGTCAGGTATATGTCCTTATGTTGACACATCTGCAGACTTGGGTTCTATTCTAAGAATTGCAGTTTGAAGTAATCAAGATCAGAAGCAGCTACACATTTGATTCACCAAATGTGTCTTATCTACTTGTAAATAGCAGCTTATTTCCTTTTAGGATCTGATAAGGTGGTTGTTGTTTATATCTTAGTAATATGAGTCTTTGGCAGCAGCACACACAGGCTAATTGTTAGAATATAAAGCTTTGTTAGAAATGGGACATAGGCTTTTGGTAATATTCTTAAATTCACACCAGTTGGCAGGAAATTAAATATGGTTCTTTAGGAAATATATCACAGAAGGCTTAAACTAGAATTGGTTAAAAAAGGAAAACCTTCTTCATAGGCATTTAGTTATTTTCTACCCCTCCAAAAGTAATTTTTCTTTTATCGATGTACTAAGCCTTTGGATGAAAGGGGAGAGTGGCAGCCACAGAATGACAGTGACCTAGAAGTGTAAAATTATAGTTAGTGGAGTTTGGATAATCTTTAGGACACATAACCCAGGATATTTATCAGTGAGCTAAAAGGGGAAATGCTGTTTTCAGCATATTGCAAATAAAATGCTTAATTAAAATTCCTCAAAAATATAATAACTTGTTCCTAAGAAATTACTTTGCTTCTGAACAAATTAAGAGTAGGAAAAAAAAAAAGAAGAAAGAAAGAAAGAAAGCAAGCAAGCAAGCAAGCAAGCAGCTGAAAGTTATAAATATTATTTTTACATGTAGGTGCTTTTAATTTTTTAAAGAAATTATTTTTATTAATCCTAAATTCGAGTGAGAGGGAGATGGGAAAAGATTAATTGCCATTTAAATATGCAGTTCTAGATTTGTAGTCATCCTTCTGAACCAGGATGGAAAGACCATAGAAAAAATTATAGTGTGGAAATTATATTTCATGTGGTGAGACACAAAGTCAAGAAGTTTTCTGTTCTAATAAGGTGAAAGTGGTTACCAAAGAAACAAAAGTTTCTTATCACTGTGCCTGAGGCAAATGTGGCATATTAAGCTTAAAATGAATTCTCCTCTCCTGAATGCACACAACTCTTATTAATGTCTTGGAAATTATGCACACATAGGAAAAGAGGAATAAGATTTTCTGGATACATTTGAATAAGCATCCATTGGGGTGTAGGGGCTATCTAATATCTATGGATACATTAGTGTCAAAATGGCCCCAAATCAGTTTTTGCTATTTCACCATTTACTTGGGTTTAACTTTAGACTGAATGATTTGTTTTCCTCTTAAAACAGGCCTTTCTTTTAGTGATAGTTAGGGTCCCTGGTGGCCTGAAAGAGTTAATGCAATTTCCAAGAGTGTCCAACTTACTTCCAGGGAGTAGTGCGTGCATGTGAGAGTCTGGCTCCAGGATATTTGTTCACATCCCAAAACCAATTTGGCACAACTTAAAATGTCTGCTAGGGAGAGGATTCAGAGTGTTGTTAGGCCACGCAATTAGTGCTTTATTTCATGAGCACCAAATTCACCCAGTAGTGTTTTGTTTTAAAGAAGAGCTTGAAATTCACAATAACGGGTTTCATTTATCAGAGCCATATGGGACTCACCATCTTTGGATATATTTGTAAGGCTTTCACAAAGAAGACTCCTTAGGCATCTCAGATTTCACGGATTGGAGGGCAATCTGGATGAATATCTTTTTTGGAAATGATGAACTATCTTTTTCATATGTAGTCTTCAATTCAGTAATCCTTGAGAAGCTCAAGAAAACAAAACAAAACAAAACCAACAGGAAAGAGTTAAGTAAATCTTAGCTTATTAGCTTTTACTGGAACACAAAGGCCATAATTCTTAGATCTGGTTCAAATGCCAAGTATACCTTTGATGTTGAAATTTGGCTGCCTAATCTTTGCAGTTTGTGATGTAGTATTTATGAAAGGGAAGATGGGTTCTAAGTCTCAACCTATTTTTGCACTTTTTGCTAGTTCTGCCATAGTCATATGTCAGTTGATCATTGTAAAGCTATCTGCAACATGCGGACTGATACTATAGCATGTGGGTTTTTTTGGTGTCTACTCAAGATTATTTCTTTGCTGTCTCCTCTTTTTCCATACTTTTCTGATCATTAGGGGTCTATCTTAATACAATATTTTCTTGAAAATGTCAATGTAAGTTGATTTTTTGGATATATCTTATATTTTTCTAGTGATGTGTAAATTTAGAGATATAAAAATAAAATCAAATTGATCTTCATTTGGCAGTGATTGCTAAGACTTTGATTCCCAGATTCTGTTATCAATGACCTATAAACAAATATTTAAGTGTTTACTAATTAAAAATGAATATATTTTTTAAAGCATAGAGTTTTCTTGTGTTCTGATAGGCAACCACTAGATTGTTAGGTATCAATTTTTTGTTTTCTCGGTTCTCTAGACTTTCTTGTAAAGGGCACACTTGATTCTGTTTGATAAATCTGGTAAGTCAGAATATTTGCAAGTCATAAATAGTATGTAACAATGGCTATTGACATATATAAAGTCTATGTAAACTTCATAGGGATGATAATTTTATTTTATTTTAAGTTGTTATGGCAAGTTGGTAATTACTTGAAATAACTTGTTCATCTTTAAATACCATTTTACTGTATTCAGCCTTATTTTATTATCCTCTAGTTGATTTAAAAAAAAAGTAACACTGCATTTGCTAATGATGTTTATATTAGCATGTTTTAAGTTTCCCAGAGAATGTCCACTAAATTTTGTTCTGAGTTATGAACATGTTGAATAACATTAAATTAAAATAAATTAAATAAAACATTAAATTAAAATAAAATTTAGTATTCTTGGCCACCATTTAAACTTTATATTGATACCAATGTCATATATTTTAAATACTGTTTCATAAAGATTCAAAAATCTACTCTCTACCATTTCTTCTCTGTTATGCACTTAGACCTTTGTTACATAGCATACCTTTAGAGTGCACACTTATATTGCTATATGTCATTGGCACCCATAATAGACCAATGAGGCTGCTAGACAATAGGTAGAACATTGGAATTTTAGAATGAGTTATACCTGCTTAAATTGATTTGAGCATTAATTATGCTGGATGGTTGAACATCTCCTATTCTCTCTCTGTTTCATTCTTAGTGAAACATTCTTTTTTTTTTTTAAGATTTTATTTATTTATTTGACAGAGAGACAGCCAGAGAGGGAACACAAGCGGGGGAGAGGAAGTGGGAGAGGAAGAAGCAGGCTTCCCGCTGAGCAGGGAGCCCAACATGGGGCTCGATCCCAGGACTCTGGGATCATGACCTGAGCCAAAGGCAGATGCTTAACAACTGAGCCACCCAGGCGCCCCTTAGTGAAACATTCTAAAAATCATTTAATGAGTATAATCAATTGTTAAAATACTCTTAGGATTAAGTTATATTATTTTTCTTTTCCTACAAACATAGGTATTGTGACCCAATGAAGTTAAATGTTGTTTGTTTATTTATTTATTTACTTATTTTTGAAGTAGTGGTCCATGTTCTGAAAAAGTCATTATGGAACTAAACGTGAATTTTTTTTTTTTTTTTTGTCCAATGCCTGCTGTTTTCCATAGGGATTTTGAAATATTTTCTTTGGGAAAATGATACAGTGTTGGTATAATGCTCAGTAGTAACAAAGAAATTAAAGATGGCAGAAAGACTCAGGATAGAATGTGTGGACATAGATACAATGGTATTTCATAGGTTTTTTGATTTATATAAACTGTAGGCTGTGAAGAGAACATAGACACATGAATCCACAAGAAAATGTGGCTGTAATGATCAATGGTTAATTCTTATGAAAATTCCTACTAAAGTACGGATGATGGGGGAAAGAAGAACAATTTGGTGGAATGTATGTGTGAATGGTAAAATAGTTGCATGTTGAGAGTGTGAAGAAAAGAGATAAGGATTACATGTAGTTTTGGGGCTATAATTGCCTACTTTTCTGCACTTACACTGAATTTCTGTTGTAAGGATGCATGGCTCTTATATATAACATTCTTGGTATAAGTAGAATTCATAAATCATTTGGGTTGAGCAGGAGTTTTATTTGCTGTGTAGATAGACTTGTTTGATTTTGCGATGTGGTGTGCTATTATTCTTACCTTATGGTCAGCATAAAGTTTATATTGTTTTTGTTCAAATTAAGGATAATTATGCAGCAGATGTGTCAGTGTGTGTGTGTGTGCATGTGTACACATGTAAAGAAGGACACTTTCCCTTCCTTCTCATTGTTTATCTTTGTCTTTCTATCTCTCCTGTGTCAGCTGCTTTTTGCTTGCCAGTTTTTCTTTGTGTCTATCATTTTTATCATTGACTCCATCTGGGTAGAAAATAAGATGCTTTGTTTGTAAATTTTTAATGATTTTTGTTGTTGTTATTTTTGTTCTTTCAACTTGTTTGTACCTCAAGAATTAAGGTTCAAGTGTAAGGTGTTTTATTTCTCACATTCAAGAGGTGTTTCTGTTTTCTTTCTTGTCCGTTTGTCCATATGTTTATGGGTCTCTGGTAGTCTCTGCAGTGAGACAGCAGTTTACTATCTGTGTGTGTGTGAAATTAGCTAATTGGTGTTAGCAGAAATATTTTCACATGTTTTATAAGCAAAGTGCAGCAAGGTATATAAATGTAGATATGATCCAGACACACGCATGCTCACGACTGTCACTGCTCATGCATAGGCGCTCAGAAGTAATTAATGTTAATAAGATTTTAATGTGCTTGTGAGATCATAATGAGGAGAAATGAATGCTCTGATTAGGAAAAGGTAACTGTGTGTGTGTTTTGGCTTAGAACAAGATTTCAATTTTTATAAACCGCAATTTTAGAACTTGTTTGTGATTGCATCAATTGGTTTTTATTTTCAAATTAGAGGTCTGTTTAGCCATTTGAATGATTAACCAAATAAATGGGTGAAACCCTGATCATAAGGAATACTGCAGGTTTTCATTTGCAAGGCAATGTTAGTGTACAGCGAGGCTGTGATCATGTCTTTTGCCAATGTACCATTTTTTATGTTGTTTTTTAAAAAGCTTTTTCAGAAACTAGTTGTGGAGATAGAACTCATTTTTATAAATGTAGGTGTTATCTATATGTTCCAGAGATACCAATCAGACACCGTAACTATTGTGTCTGAGATACATTCCTACCAGTCAGTCATGGCGTATTTGGTGTCCAAAGAATCTGTTATACTTCTTGAAATGTTTGTTGGGAAAAATGTAAAACAACCAAGATATTTCTTCCTAAGTGTCATCTTTATGAATTTTAGGGGATTGACATCTTTGATAGTGAAGAAAATATCCCAAAGTAAGCAAAGATGCTGCTGTCTCATCATGGACTCAAATGCTATGCATCAACAGCCGCACTATAGACTGGCTTGAATCCAGCTGGACACCAGGGGTCCTTCTCCACAACAAATTTTTTGAAGATATTGTTTACAGAGCTTTGGCATACATTTGCATTATTATTATTTTTAATTATAGGATAAATCTAAATATCTATTAAGGGCCCTTACCCTGTAGCACATAGAAATTACTTATACATTTGTTCATGTAAATAGTGGGTTAAGATATTCAGATTGTAATCCCTTTTAAAAGTAAGTATAGTGCTGAAATCCAGAAAGTCTTGGATATGAATTGGGATATCAGGTAGCGCACTTTATTTCCAACTAAATCCAACAGATGTGGTTTAGGTTCTTTCTCCGAGGTTTTGGTTATATTAATACAATCTTTCTGCTGGGGTTTAAAAATGATGATGAAGAAAGAGAAGGTATTAGCATTTATTGTACTGAACAATTCTGCAATTTCTATGATTCTCAGAGGTGTGGTGGATTTTGCTTTCCATACAGTCCACAAGAATGATGATCATCTGACCAAGAGAGGCATTTGCCATTAACAATATTTACTTGACTTTGTTGGGACTTATGTCATTGAGACATAATTTTACTACAAATTTTGCTCACTTGCAGTTTGTAAAGGAATTCATTGAAACTTGCTTCTGGTACTTGCATGGTTTCCTATTGGAAATTTTCCTATGCAGTCATACATATTTTTAGATTTTCTATTCTGTGCCATGAGTCTGTCTATTCATATGCCATGATTACATTATTTTAATTATAGAGGTTTTAGATTATATGTTAATATCTGAAGTGTTAGCCTCCTTCCTCACCCCCATCAGCACACTTCTTTTTCAGGGCTTTCCTGACTTTCTTGCTTTCTTGTTATTCCAGATGAATTTTATAATCAGGTAGCAGGCCCTGGGGGAGGGGAGGAATCTTGATGGTATTTTTATTGGAATTATGATAAATTCATGAATTAACATAGGGACAATTAATATCTTTATGAGGTTGAGTCCTCTTACTCAAGAACCTGCTTTTTCTTTCCATTTGTTCAGTAGCTTTTGTGTCTCAAAAGTGTTGTACTTTTTCTCCTTATAGAGGTCTTAAACATTTGTTGCTAAGTTTGTTCCTTGGTGTTCTATGCATTTATTTAACTGGTTATTACTTTTTTTTTTTTACAAACTTGCTATCCTAAATTGAGTTTTCTCTTCCATAATATTTTCTAAGTGGCTTTTTGTTTCTGTATGGGAAGGCTATTGATTTTTGTATGTTACTTTTGCAAACTCTCACTTTGCAAAAATCTCTTATTATTTATTAGCCTGAGGTGGGTTTGAGCCCTGCTTCTAGAACAATGTCTATGAGACTATGGACAAGTTATTCGGAACCTTTTTACTCTCTATAGAGCACAGGTAAGAAAACCCCAAACCCCCAGACTGTTGGAAACTAAACGAGATCATATAGTAAAGCACCTGTTTTGCCAAACATATAGTAGGTACTCTATTACTGCTATCCATTAATAACATAATATAATGTGGTATGTTATAGTGTAATATAACATATTATTATTATTCAAGAATGGTTAATATGTTGTTGGATTATTAAAAGTTTATCATCAGTTTTTACTATAAGAATGGGGTGAATTAAGGAAATGAAAAAAAAAACCTTAAACTTTCTGATACACCTGGGTGATTTAAGACACTTAGGAACCAAAGATTAATTCTGAGGTTAGGGTATTTTATAGCTGTGCACGTATATTTCCATTACTTCTGCTTTAATTATGATTATTGCATGCAAGACTCTTTAGCCCTGGAGAATAAGTGGAGGAAACTTCTTGATCATCTAGAGTGATTATTCAAACCAATTCATGGAGTACATGCATTCTAGCACTTATTAGCTACCTAAGTGGATGTGAGCATCAATTTAAAGTCATGTAACCATTATGTTCTACCTCAAGAACCTGGCAACATTACTTAGTAAACAATGCACTAACTTCTGAATGAACTTTTGTGGAGTAAATATGGAACATATATTATTGATGTAAGCAGAATAATAGTGTTTGCCAGCCCATTATAACACTTGTTATGAAGTTAATGAAACAATAATTGATAAAAATGTAGTTCATTGTAATTGTCTCATGACCTCTCAGCATCTACTGTAATTTAATAAAATGGATACTAACTTAGCAAATACACTCTTAATTCATCTGACACAATCTATTGCTAAAAAACGAAATGCCAGAATTTCAGGGCTCATTTTATTCCTACCTCATGGTTGTTCTGAGTGTTAAATGAGATAATGCACCGGCATTATAATGCTGTTAATAATGATGATCAGGCAGGTGCCTGGCTCATGGTAAGTGTTTGAATATGGTAGTAGTTTTTGTTATTTTTATTTTATTATTACCTTGGCTGGCTCTTCACTCTCACCCCCACATACATATTTTCCAACTAGATATAATCTTAGTAGAAGTGTTGTTCTATGCTTAGAATAAATGTAGGAAACATGTCTCATAATGGTCATTAAAACTAAACATAAAATAACATATTTTATACAATTTTTCAATGTTGAAATTAGCTAAGGTGGAAGTAAGAACTCCATAGCTGGAAGATGCAAAAGCTATCATTGCTTGTGGATGAAATTTCTGAGGAGCTGCAAGGATGAAAAATGATTTTTCTCAAAGAATTATAGGTATACTTTGTCCATAGGTTAGAGTTTTCTAAGTTCTGGCTTAGCACTCAGTATAATTACTCCTCCACAGCCCCATAGAGCTCCTTTGTTCGTTCATTCATATGGAAAATAACATAGAATATGTATTCAGTATAAAACATTGTTCTGGGTAGTGTGAGATATACAAATTGCAAGATTAGTTACATGAACTGTCCCTATTCAAGGAGTCTAGTAGGCAGTTCAGACAGGAAACAACGAGGTTATGTGCAAGGATTTTGGAGCCAGATTATTTGGTTTGAATCCCTGTTCTGACACTATTTGTGTAACTTTAGGCAAGTTAGTTAGCCTATCTGTGTTTCAGTTTCTTTACCTACAAAATGAGGCTGAAAATAGTACCTACTGTTTAGGATTGTCCTGAGGATTCAATGATTGGATACAGGCACAGAATATAGAGCAATAACATAAGCTCTCAATAACGTTGGTTAACATTATTATTACGTAGAACAGAATAAAAAAATGCTGTAAAACAATAAAAACGAAGTAATGCAGTATTGTAGAAGCTGATAATAGTAATTTTCACTATGGCTGGGGGAATGGAATTAGAGGAGCTTTATTAGATGAGGTAATGTTTGAAACCTTGAAGCATGATTTCTGTAGGGCAAGGAAGAATGGAAGGGTAGGGGTAAGTTGATTTCTAGGTTGAACAAATGGTCTAAGCAAAGATTTAAAAGTGGTAGAGAAATAAAAAGTAGAACTTCTGGGACTTTGCAATCAGAAAGACTCATTTCTGAAGCCCAGCGCCACGTGTTAACAGTGTGGCCCTGGACAAAGCAGACTCTGTTCATGTTCTCTTGTTCTGAGATGTAGTCTGGTAACTCTGTCTAGGCAGTAAGCAACAGCAGTTGTCAGCAGGGCTGACCTTGGCATGTGATGCCCATTATCCAATGTCTGTAAACCATTATTTTGTCTAGTTTTTAGTAGTTTGTGGCAGGAGACTAAGTCCTGTTTCTGTTACTTCATCATTTTCAGAAGCGGAAGACCACATATTACTTCCACTTTTCTCCTCCTTGAGTTTGGGACCTTTCATCTAATTGTGTTAGCACCCTGTAGTTGGTTACCTTGTTCTGTACTCAGTGCACTGCATTACAGTTTTTAGCTTGCTTATCTGCATCCTCATCACACTGGCTTCTTTGAGCATAGGTACTACGTCTGGTTCATCTTTATCTCCACTACCAACCCACTACTCTTTGGAGTCTGGCACATAGCAGGCAGTTAATGGATATTTTTTTTACTTTGAATTTAATTACTCCAATTTGTAGTTTTGTGCCATACTGTGAAGGACTTTGAGTACTACACTAGAGTTTGGATTTTATTCAGTAATAAACCACTCAGGATTTTTAAGGTGAGGGAAATTCCTTGAGCCTTTACGTTTTTGTTTGTTTGTTTTTTAAAGAACATAACTCTAGAAGCATAAAGATGGATGAAAAAGGTTAGAGGTTGAAAGTAATTAGATTACTTAGGATTTTAAGCAGTAACAGTGGAAAAGAAAGAGCATTGGCAGGATTTGGGGGTTGTTTGGATGGGTGCTGCTAAAAGGAGTGGTGAGAAAAATGACTTTTTTTCATAAATTGTTGATCAGTTCCTTTAGAATGAAATATTAGGTGATTTTGTCTTCTTTGGCACCTAATTAAAGGATTTTATTATAAAAATTTGGGAACAAAATTTCACAATGTAAAGAAGTAATTAATGGGAAGGGTTTATCTAAATTCTGTTTTAGTTTTTTACTAGAATAGAGCCTGAATTTAGGATATTTTATAATTCTTAAGGGAAAATGGATTATAAGTTTTATTTTCTTATGTAGGGATAATTTTCTATTATACTATAAATATCATTATCTCTCTTTATATACATTTTTCTTCATTATACTCCCTTTTCTTTGTTTTTTTTTTTTAAGATTTTATTTGAGAGAGAGAGTGAGAGAATGTGCGGGAGGAGGGGCAGAGGGAGAAGCAGACTCCCTGCAGAGCAGGGAACCCAATGCAGAACTCGATCCCAGGGTCCTGGGATCATGACCTGAGCTGAAGGCAGATGCTTCACCGACTGAGCCACCCAGGCGCCCATAATCCCTTTTCTGTGGAATGAAATATCTTTCCCTGTTAGTTTTCTTTTTCTGAAAGATTGTTTCTTCTCGTCTTCAGAATATGTTGTTGGTAATGAACTTAGGGCTAAAAGTTCATTTTGTGCAGTTGAGTGGGATAGTATGTGTAGAATGACTTAGAGTGAGAATTAATTTTTCTCAAATATGTTTTAACTTTGATTTTGTAGTACCACTTCTTATCTCTCCCTTTGAGAGAAGTTAGAAGAGCTAATGAGAGTGTGGAAGCAGTGGTAGAAGTGGCGGGGTGGGGGTGGTGGTGGTGGAACAAGAAACATTAAAACAATTATGGAAACCCTCCAGTGCCAACATTTATGTATACAATATAATAGTAGCTTTTTGAAAAGTTAAGACACTTATAACAAGAACATGTTTACAGTGGTCTGAAGGACATTAGTTAGAACTAATGGGTTGAATATGTGGAAGGAAACATTTCTTCCAATGAGTTCTATTCACTTTGGCATAATCCTTTAAGGAAATAATGCTTCTTAAGAAGGATGATTTAACCTAAGAAAAATGATACAATGTTCAAATCAACAATAGCGTCCTGACAAGGTAGGGGAATATTTTTAATATTATATTCCATTTCTCATTTTAGTTTCTGATGTGAACTATTTCTTACTCCTGTTATAGAGAATGGTACAGACAATGACTGTTATTTATTGTATCACCCTTTGTGCTGGTAACTGAACTATGAGGTAAATATTATCTTATTCTTCACAAAAATTTCATAAGGCAGATATTATTTACATTTTATCAATGAAGAATCAAAGGCTAAATTAGATTAAGTAACTTTCATAAGGCAACACATCTAGGTACAGTGTAATTATTTGGATTCAGTGGTATAGCAGGTGAAAATGGATCACGAAGTCTGATATGTGTACTGTTATGTATGATGAAAGGCATTTCTCACTTTTATCCAGTAAACAGAGGAAGATGAGCTTTTTGGAACTGGAGTGGAAAAGGGCCGGGAAGGGAGGGCAAATGTTTGTGTTTTTGACAGTGTAAGTTTATCAGAGAATAAAAGAAGGCTGATGCCTCACAGTGGCTTGTCGAAATTTCCAAAGCATAGATACTGCTCTTGGTGCTCCATTAGACAGTGATGGCCAGGGTACCTGAAAAACAGCATTATGCCTTGCTGCAGCCAGTTGAGAGTCCAGGAGCAATGGTGGCCACAGGGAAGTGTTCTTATAACTTTTAACTCTATTTGTAATACCTTTTTACTCTGTTAGAGCCCACGGGACTTTGATGCCATGTAATGAGTGCTGCATCAGTGTCACCACTGATCTGACCTCAAAGTCTTAACCACTGTTCTATTTTGTATAACAAATACTATTTGTATTTGTTACTATTCATACTATTCAATATACTTGCGTCACTTGCAGAAAAACCCAACACCTATTCCTGCGAACAGTGTTAAACTCCAAAGTAACATGAAGCTATAGCCCAGAGGGGGGAAAACAATATGTAGAATGGTCTCTTACTATGAGTGGGGAACTCCCCAAATGTATAAGCAATTAGAAATTCTCTAAGTTTCTTTTGCTTGCAAGAATATTCACACCTAAGTGAATTGCGGAGATTAAAAAACCCTGACTCTCAAGTTCAGCTATAAAAAAAATCTAGTTATTTGCCTAAGTTTCAAAAGAATAGTTCCCTAAGTATTTCAAAATGTTCAACTGGCTGCCCTAGCCATTCTCTTTGGAAGCTTCTTTCTCATCCTCATGGCACATCCCTCTGGCATGCATGACCAGCTGCAAGCTAAGCCCTGTGGAATAAGAATTCTTTCATCCCTTTGTGTGATGTGTTTCATTTTCAGAGTTTGGATGATCCTCTTCGGCAGCAGCAGCAGGCATTGTTAGTTTCAATAGGCAGTCTGGATGCACAAGAACAGTCATCATAGAGAGACAGGCTCTAGGGTCCATCCCTTCGTGCCACGGTGCTGTGTTAGATCACTTTCCTCTGCTGGATTAATGGCCAGAGAGAAAGGGAAACAAACTGTACCTGAAGAAGTCCAATTAAAGTATTTGAACTTCACTGACGTCCATCCTATTGTTGTCTTAACTTCCTAACCTTTGGTTAATTATTCTGACCAGTAGAAAGGAATAACATAAGTAAGAGAATTATCTTAAATTCCCTATTTTCTTTAGTTTGACAAGCCATCAATATTTTGTTATATAAGATGAAATAATAGTGTGATTGGTAGAGTGCAACTTTTTGTTGTTGTTGTTAATCTCTCTCCTAATATCTTCACCAGAGTCACTGCCAGGACTTATTGTATGAAACTGCTAAGCCTTTAAATATTTATCTCTGTTCATAGTCTACACTGCAGCATTAGTTCATTCTGGGCACTTTGGTTTCCTTGAATCTCCAATGGATCCCACTCCCATGACTCTGATATTCTTTTCCTGGTTAATCAAGAATTCTCTATTTCTGCTCTGTCATCCATGCCACTGTAAGTAGGAAAGTAATTTAGGTTTTTGGCTCTCAGCCTCGTCATTTGTGAAATGACCTCCCCTGACTCTGAAGTTCTGTGTCCAAAATACAAACTAGGATTTCCAGTAGTAATAATTTATATGTATATGATGATTGATAGTCTGCAGAGTGTTGTCATATATTTTATTTATATAATTCTGACCATAGTTCTGTGGGGTGGATGGATCTCCATTTTCCGTTAAAGATACTGTAGCTCAGGGAGGTGAAGTGACTAAACCCATATCAAATAAGTGGTAACTGGCTGAACCTGAACTTTAAATTCAGAATTTTTCCTCTAGTAGGGAGGTTTCTTTCTTAAAAGTCAAATTTCTTCATTGATTACAAGTTTTTGTGTGTGTGAGTGTGTATGTTCATGCTTTGGGAAGGGGCTTCCTTGTAGTTAATTGAATTTGGGATACAATTTGTCACCCTAGTTTTATCAGTGAAGGAGTCTTCTAGGATTTCTAATTAAGAAAGATAAGAAGGAATATGTTACCTTTCTAGTATAGAATTTTGGTGTTATTGTGAACTCCTCTATCAGATTTAATTGTATTTTTCAATTGCAAATCCATTCTGCCAGAAATCTAATATACCCATATACCTATTAAATAGTATTGTTTGCATTTAGGGAAGGTACGAATATAATAGAAGCCATCTTAGCCAATCCCTGCTTCAAACGAATAGGATACTCTCTGAAAAATGGTGTATTTTGTTTATCTGTTTACTTGCTGGTATGCTTACCTAGAGTCATTTGTGTTTGTTTTCAATTTTGTTTATGCCTGTTGAATGTGCAATTGTAATTTAATTATGCAGACTGATGAAATAGGAGTAAAAAAAGTATAAAGCATTGTTGATTTTAAGAAACCTAAGTTGAATGCTTTGGAAAGACATTTTAAAGTTGAATCACTAAAACACTACAATCTAAATAGGTGTGTAAGTAACTGTGTAAGATTGCCCAGGTTGGGGGTAGGGGACGAATGTAAAAAATCTGGAAGGATCTTGCACTGAATTTGCTTTGCCAGTCCCTTTAATCTCTCAGTGACTTTAAGGAATCCAAAACCTTTAAACTCTCACTGATTTTAAATAGGTGATACGATGTGGTACAGTTTAAGCAAGAAGAATAATGTGACTTAGCAGACCAGGAGTCAATGACAGCCCTTGGTCCTTCATCAAAAGGTTTGAACTTTACAGGTATAAAGCTTTATGTTTTACCTTTAAATAAACTAAATACGTTAAAATTGCTTTAACCAGCTTCTTTCTGTGTCTCAGTGTCTTGTGTAAAATGAAGATAAAAATAATTTTACCTAACAAGGATTTTTTGGAGTGTGTGAGGATTAAATGAATAATACATGCATAGCACCTAGAACAGTGCTGGTCACAAGTACTAAAAAAGTTGTCTGTCTTCGTCATCATCATCATCTGAGATTATCTGCTGTAGGGCTCAGGTATACTTGTATTGAACACATAATTTCTGGATCACTCCTGCCAGTGATTGGAATATTTTAGTAGCAAGACATAATAATTCTGTTTGAGTTAGCAGCAAAACTATTCATTTCCTACTTCCATTGCACCATTTTTTTTAGGATTTATGGGAAGAGGAAATTTGACTGTAGCTGTTCTCAGGAGAGACCAGAAACTATGTAAGTGAAAGGGCTAGGTGTAGTCTCAGTTGAAGACCATCAAAAGGAGAGTTTAACGTGTATTGGTGGAGTGGCATGGAATGCGTACACAGTACCTACCCATGCAGAACCTAGATCTAGCCCAGGCATTTCTCACTGAAATGAACACTAAGCTTCATGATCGCAGTCCTCTCATAATTGTAAATAGCAAACAAAGGAAAAGGAAAAAAAAAAGAGTGACAAAAAACCTGTTAGTTGAACTTGAGTAGTTGTGTGGTGGTCAAATGCTAACTGCAACAGTTGCACCCTACTCTATGCCCACAATTCTTAAATGTTTCTGCTAACTGATAGGTTATAGGTTTTCATTATTGAATCCACATTTAGAAATTGCTATTTAGAGGAGAATTAAGCTTTTACCTGTGTTCTTTCTGAATGCTGGCACACACATTTTCGTATCATTTTACATCCTATTTTTCTACCTAAGAATGTGCTCCTTTTTTGAAAGAAGCTCGTGCTTCAGAGTCAGAGACAACACCAACACTGCTGATTGTTTCCCCCTTGGTTTGGATATTATAGTGATTCCAGTGCCATTAGAGTGAATACATTATCAGCCATTTATTATTAATATTGTTATTAGTGATTTATGTAGCACTTCCATAATCTTTAAAAATAAAGCAAAAAAGCAAAGTGGAATTTAAGACATTTTCCAAAGTTGAAAAAATTTTGAGTGGTATGATCTGAAGTTATTAAGTACCCTTTTGTGTTTTAAAATAGTACAAATATCACCATTGGTCACTTTCAATGGCTATCATAGAATTAGGTCTATTTGGTTTTCATATGGTAGTCCATCCTTACCTGTCATAATGCTTTTGATTAAAATGAATATTGTTTTTCTACTTCATAGCCCATCATAACATTGGGATTACCTCAGCTCATACAACATACATTTTCCTACCCATGAATATTATTCAAATTTCTTCTCTACTCTTTCTTTCCTGTGCCTTCATTTCAATTATTATATGTCCTTTCAGTTTCAGCTGTCCTCAGCCTTTTGCCCTGAGGTGTATATTCAGATATATATTTTTTGCTCTTCCTTATGTAATCATTTGTTAACTTGTATCCCTCTTTCTTTTCTTTTTTTTTCTTTTTTTAAGTTTATTATGTTATGTTAGTTACCATACTATACATCATTAGTTTTTGATGTGGTGATCCACTATCCATTGTTTTCGTATAACACCCAGTGCTCCATGCAGCACGTGCCCCTCCTTAGTACCCATCACCAGGCTAACCCATCCCCCACCCCCTCCCCTCTAAAACCCTGTTTGTTTCTCAGAGTCCATAGTCTCTCATGGTTCATCTCCCCCTCCGATTTCCACCCTTCATTTTCCCTTCCTTCTCCTAATGTCCTCCATGCTATTCCTGATGTTCCTTAGGTTGTATCCCTCTTTCTAACCTACACTTTTATTCCTTAGTTTGTTGATTTAAATTTCGCCCACTTTTTTTCTAGCTATGTTATTTCCATATAGTTATTTTACATGAAGAGAGTAGTAGAACTTATAAAAAGTAGGCAGTATCCCAGAAAATGGCAATGTTTATACCAAAGTACAATAGGCTAGGTATTCAGGCTTCTGTGCAGTGAGGACCTACCCATTATACCCTCTGGCTATACAAGATATTTTTAAGGAGATAGAATTCAAGAGAATTTCTTTCTTCACATGAAATTCCTGTCAGTCAGCATGATAGTCAGAACCCCTTGCCAAGCACCTTTCCAGGCAGAGAAAAGAGTCAATCTCAGTTTGGGTATGTTCAGAGTGCTCTGTTCTTGACTCATATCCCTGGTGACCAGCCCCTTGAGAGTTTAAATTTTAGGTTGTGGATTAAGGTATTTCTGTAACTGACTTGGGATGCTTTGCTAAACCCCAGGTGATCGGTTAATACCTCATTAGCAGTGATTTCCTGTGACACTAAAATTGAGGTAGGTAAGCAAGTTGATATTAGTGAATAATAGTGGTCAGAATATCATGGAACATGAAGTTGATATGGTAGAAGAAATGTAAAATTAGGCTTATGCACATATACAGTGGTGCTATTTCTATTTTGTTTAGAAGGAAGTTTGGATATCCTTGCAAATGGCATGAAATATGAAAGTCAGTAACTTGAACAAAATTCTAGCTAAGTTCTCATTTTTCTGTATTGTAGAGATGTAGGGAGGACAATCTAAAGTAAGAATATTAGCAATGGGAACATCCTTCTTTTACTTGTTTTTCAAATTTATATTTTTTTGTTATGTTGAAATTTTTTGCTTTGTTATCTATTGAATGATTGGACAGATGTTCAAATAAAGATCAGATTGATGTCTTTTGTAAAGATCTGCTGGATATATATATATGTTTAAAAATACATATTCATAACATTTGACTAAGTTGATCAGCTATTAAATTCCATTTAATTATTTGGCTTATCAAATAGCAGATAAGCTATTGCTACCTGAGTTTGTTGGCCTGATATCTATAATTTTATTTAATCATTCATTTATAGGCATTCATTCATTCATTCTTTCACTGGGTACCTATTATGTTGAGGATTATATGTAGCACAGTAGGGATAGCAAAGATGATTAAGACATGGTCCCTGCCTACTGACATTTATAGTCTAGTGGTTTTTATATAAAACATTCTTAAATTTGGCCTTTACCATAATAATATGTTGGTCCCTTAACTATTTTATATCCAAAAGGTCTAAATACTGTTGTTATGATCAGATTTTTAATTTGCATCTTTAGTGTTCTGTATACTGAATTTAATGTAATGCTAATACCTTTAAACAGATTATAATTCCTAAAAGTTAACAAAATATTATAAATATAAAATATTATGGTAAACAGAACTTTATCAAATACTTTTTATAGATTTAATACTGATGTTTAATCATATCACCCTCTTTCCTTTCATCTGATTCCTTCTTTATTTAGGAGAGGAGATGGGAAAGGACACTTGACATTTAGTAGTGAAAATCCAGTGTGAATAGAAAACCCAACAGAAGCCTTTTGGTTTCTACCTGGTTTCTAGTTCTATAAAATGCAAGGTTAAGAGCCACAGGAGGTGAAGGTGGAGAGATATGCAGGTGCCTACCATAAAGTATCTTCATCTTATATATGCCATGCTAAGGAGCTAGAAATGAGGTAGGATTCACTAAAGGGTTTTAAGTGAGGAAATGAAATCTTAGTTCTGTTGAGAAAAAAAAATTTTTCAGGTAAAGAGAAGGGACTAGAGTCTGGAGACGAGACAATTAACAGTAATCAGGATGAAGTACAGTGAGGGCCTCAACTGAAACAGTAGCTATGAAGTTGTGAGGAACATCAAGAAGGATGGATTCCAGAGATTTTTTTAAAAAGTGGAATTGATTTTTAGAAGGTGGAATTTGGGGACTGCCTAGATTGGAGGTGGGTGCTATTAAGGAAAAAGAGAAGTTTAGGGTGACTCTCAAGATTTTTGCTTGAGGACCTGGGTAGTGCTATTCATGGAGGAAAGGATTTTTTAGGAGAAACAGGTTGCTGGCCATTCTGAGGTCAGGGAGAAGGTGATAAGGAGATATCTTCCTTATCAGGAGATAAGGAAGGATTAATTTAGTGGAGTTTCAAACAAAAATTTACTTTGTTTTGAGAAATCATGGTGTGATCCTGTGACCTGAAAGAGTAAAAATTATGGTAAGTCTACCATGGTGAAGCAGGCTAAGGAGAGTGAACTTCATGGGAGAGTATTGATTAGGGAATTCTAATGGAAAATAGAAAGTTTAGAATCTGATATTTATTTTTAGAATCATTGTTTGCCAGATTTTCCTTAATGACAGCTTTCCCCCCTTCTGATACCCAAAAGCTAGACTCGCCCGTTCAAATGTTTTAACCTTATGATGTGTCTGGGAGTCCTCAGGGAACAGCTACTTTAAAGAGTTCTTTATGTGAGGAGGCAATATGGAAATGAAGGCAAGTTCAAGTATTACCTTGTACAAACTACTTAACTTTTTTGAGTTTCCATTTTCTCACCTCTAATAGAGGGTTGAATCAGATGATCTCTGAAAAGCTTTTTAACAGTGAAAATCCTATGATTTTATGATCCTATGAATAACATGACTACACCTATAGGATTACCATCTCTGGAAACTTTAACAAACAACTTCCAGTGAAAGCGGGTGCTTGAACACATGTTTTTTCTTGTTCCCTTCTAGTAAGGAACTAAAATTATAAATAATAGACTAAAAAATAAAAGACTAAAAGAAATGAATTCACCAGCATAAGGAAGAGGAAGCAACTTAAAGAGACACAATTTTTGGAAGATATAAAGGGGATGGAGGAATTAGTAGAACTGAGAAAGCTAAATACAGGTGCCTGGAGAGTGTTATGCCAAGGAGAAAACAAGCCAGTTCATGGTCCAGAACTAGCTCAAGAATTGGAAGACAATAGCTGAAGTAAAAATAAATTATAATTAATGTGCTCAGAGAGATAGGGAATATAGTACTTCCATGAAACATGACAGGATGATAAAAAAAGGAATAATCAGAGAATAAGCATTCTTATAATACTGATGAAATAACTTTAATAGAAGGATCGAATTTTCCTGAGAGTAGAACAAAAAATGAGATAAATGGAAAATGGAGAGAAAAAACAAAATCAGACAAATAATATAACAAGCCCCAATCTGATTAATAGTTCCAGAAAACAGGGGAGAGCAAAGAAAATTATAGGGAAGGAATTGTCATAAAATTATATTCTAAAAATTTTCAGAATTGAAGGACAGTTTCTAGTTTGAGAGAGTCTGCTGGGTGCCCATAAAAATGTAAAGCAAATCTATATCAAGGTCCATAACTGGAAATTTTAGACTACCAGCAATATATATATATAATAGAACCTTGTAGTTAAAAAATATAGACCTTACACTTTGGCTTAAGAATGAGACTAGTATCTGATGTTTTAATTGCTACATTCAAAGCTGGCAGATGTGGCTTTAAAATTCTGAGGGAAAATCACTTTTAACTTGTAATTCTATAGCTAGTCAAACTATTAATCAGGGTGAGGGCAGGAAAAAGACATTTTTAGACAACTGATCTCAAACTTTACCTTCCATTGTTGCTTTCTCAGGAATCTTTTGTAGGGTGTGCTACATCCAAATGAGGAGAAACTGGGAAGGAAAGAGGAAGACAGAGGATTGAAGAAATAGGTGATGATAATGAGTTTAGAAAGGTCAAGGGAATTTCCTGGACAACAGCTGTGCATTAGTCTTAAGAGTAACCAGTCCTTAGTTGGGCAGGAATATGAGAAACTCCAGAAATGGATATGTTCAGAAGGAAGAATTAGAATTGACAGGATGCTTCATTTTAAGGGTGTGAACTATATTCAGATGGGCTTAACATTTCTGTTGTAGAGGCTTGGAATGTGGTCAAAGTGGCAATACTAACTGTAGGAAGGATACATTGTTACTCAAGGAAGGACATATATTAAAAATATACTAACTGGGGGCGCCTGGGTGGCTCAGTCGGTTAAGCGGCTGCCTTTGGCTCGGGTCATGATCCTGGGGTCCTGGGATCGAGCCCCGCGTCGGGCTCCCTGCTCAGCAGAGAGCCTGCTTCTCCCTCTCTGCCTGCCTCTCTGCTTACTTGTGCTCTCTATCTCTCTGTCAAATAAAATAAAATCTTTAAAAAAAAAATATACTAACTGGCTGAATATTGGGAGGATGAAAGGAAAGAAAGTGGGTGTTATAAGAGAGCTAAGTCTTTATCTTTTATGATAGGAAAGTAATAGATTATCTACAATTTACAAATAAAAATTAATATAATTATATTATTTAGAGATAAAGAGATAAACAGTAGAAATAATTTTGATGGGGAATCTCAAAGGTTGGGATATGGGCTGCCATTTTTCTTTTGAAATCTTGTGGTGCTATTTAGTAAACTATATAGATGTACTACTTTGGAAACAATGAGAAATTATAATTTTAAAATTTAGAAGATTAGGAATAGAAACATTTTGAGTTTTGATTTTTTCATATAGAAGAGTAACTCTTGATGAAGTATACATATTTTAGTTATCTGGAGGAACTAAATAATTTATACCTGGTGTTGCTGATATTTGGCCATTCTGTTTCTTGAGAATAGCTATTATTTGGAGGGGTTTCCTCTTATCCCTACAAGGTACACATACTCTTTGCATGGTGAAAGTTATGGTGGGAAATCTTAAGATTATTGCTACAATTCTCAGACCTCAAGTATATGTTCCAAATAAAAGACAGTCAGTGTTACTGAAGGCTAAGGAAAAGTAGAAACACCATGGGTAAACTTCCATTTGATTGGGTAGATATAGCTGTATAAGGCAAATTAAATATACTTTATATGTTAAACAAAGAATAACATCCCCTCATTCCAAGTACTCTAAATGCTTAAGATTTTTTCCTATCCAAAACTTCACATGGTTAGTTCATGCATTCTCATGGAATGCTTTTAACTGTTCGCTGACTCATTACTTATTCATCTATAGCTAATATAAAATCACTTTTGCTGTGGTTTACAAAAATATGGAGGTTATGTGATTCAGTGCATGCAGCTCAGAATTTAGATTATCTTTCAATAATCAAAACATGCTTTGCCAAAAATCCAATGAGTGTGCTCAAAATATCAAGTGCCTTTTGAAGTTTTTAAATAAAAAACTCCAACAACAAAACCCAACAATAAACAAACAAAACCCCCCAGAACATGTCTTGTAAACAAAAGGGTTTAGCAGACATCCTTAAACCTCCTTGAAAGAATTTTTAGAACATAAGAGAGGCTAGAAACGGAGACTGAGGTAGAAAAAGGGAATTTCTCCTTGAATTTTTTTTTTTTGAACCAAGGACATTTGGTGTTGAGAGGAGAAGGAAGAGAGAAGAAATGAAGAAAGAACATGATTTCTCTCAAAGATTTATTTTACAATTGATTATAGGTTATAAAGGTTTTCATTGATGGTTGTATGGGAGGAAGAATTCTAAGTTTCAATGCTGACACTTTGAAGAGTTGCCCTGTTGTTGCAGCTGCATGGGCAGCCTTGCTCAAACATCAATGGTGCATTGTGGCAGCTTGCTCTGCTTCCCTGTTTCTGATGGACATTCTCCAGACAGTGAAGGGCAAAGGGGCTGGCAATGCTGGTAACTGGCATAATAGAAGTTGTTGGACCAGTTTGGAGTATATGTATGTGAACTGAACACTTAATGACAGCTTCTGTATTATGATCAGTCTAAGTTCAGGGTCAGAAAGTACTTTCTGGTCAATTAATAGACATGGGAATAGATAGATAGAGATATAGATAGATCCCTTTTTGTGGCATAGAGTACGTATTATTTAGTTTTTGTGTAGTGGTTGGTAGAAGGGACTGTTTATAGCCTAAAACAAGTTCAGTAGGTACTCAGATATAAGTAAACTGAAATATTTCCATCATAAATATCTTTTAGTGTTCATTATAATTATTGATCATTTAGGTTATCCTAATTAAGCATTTTCTGCTATTTGTGAAAATCTGTTTCATTTTTTTCAGCTTTTTTCTGTTTGTCCACAATACTCTTAATTTATTCTTTTAGAATCATAACATTTTATAAGGGATAGGAAAAGTCACCTCATACTAAATAGATAAGGCCATTGCTTGGAAGAATATGGCATAATTTTAAGAGGTGATACAGAGAAGGAAGAATTGATGAACATTTACTTTGTTTATATTTTTTTCTGCTGAGGAAAAATCTTCAAAATGGAAGAAGGAAATGGAAATTAATGATTGAATTGGTTACTAAGAGGCTATTTTGGCAAATTTAAAATCAAAGTCCATAGGGTTTGGCAAATTCTATTCCAGAATGATAGTACTAACCATAATTTTGGGGGAAAAAAAGCACCCTGCACATTTATATAATGTGTTTTTCAAAGTGTTGTCAACATATTTTCACTAGATCCTTATAGTGATCCTGGGAAGTAGCCACTACTACTTTGAATAGTAGACATTAGGTCATATCTTTTTATTACTTCTCATTTACTACTCACTGTACCCAAGAAGACACTATTATCTCCATTTATAGATGTTGTTAACTGAAATTAAATAAATTTTTCAACTCATAGCTATCCATCAAAGCACCTGGAATCCAAACCTAAGGAGTTTTTCTCCAAAGGCTATGCTTTTTCCACTGAAATTCATGAGCTCTAGATATGATCACATTTGGAGAGTTGGAAGGTATAAAATACCAGATATAAGCAAATGTGTAAAATCTTAAAATAAAGATGAATTCTGTAACCTACAGAGTTAACTTTATCTCTGGCAAAATTCTGAAGTGAATTAATCAATTCATCCATGTCAATTAAATATCATTAAATGCTTTAAACAGTTCAATTAAAAGACAGAGATAGGGGCGCCTGGGTGGCTCAGTTGGTTAAGCGACTGCCTCCGGCTCAGGTCATGATCCTGGAGTTCCCGGATCGAGTCCCACATCGGGCTCCCCGCTCAGCAGGGGGTCTGCCTCTCCCTCTGACCCTCTTCCCTCTCGTGCTCTCTGTCATTCTCTCTCTCTCAAATAAATAAAATAAAATCTTAAAAAAAAAGAGATAGACTAGATAAAAAATAGCCAACTATATGCTGTTTATAAGATTACTATATTAAATAGAAAAACAGAGATAGATTAAAAATGAAAGGATGGGGAAACCAAGCAAACATTAATCATAAGAAAGCTAGAGTAACTATATTAAAAACAGAACAAAGTACACTTCAGGACAAAGAATATTGCCATAGATAAAGAGGATATACATATCTTAAAAATGCATGCATCTAATAACAGCTTCAAAATAAGGGAAACAAAAAACTAATAAAAATGAGAGAAAAAATGGATAATTATACTTGGAGATTTAAACACACTTCTCAGTAATTGATAGAATAAATATAGAAAAAAACCAGTAAAGATGTAGAAGACTTAAATAACACTATCAACCAATTTGATTTAAATCACCATTTATAGAATCTTACATCCTGCAATAGCAAAATACACATTCTTTTGAAGTACCCATGGAACATTCACCAAGATGATCATATTCTAGGCCTTAAAGCAAGTGTCAATAAATTTTAAATGATTGAAATCATACAAATATAGTTTATACAGAACACAATTAATTTAGAAATAAAAAGAGAAAGGTGGGAAGGGCTGAGATGGTAGAGTAGTAATAAGCTTGCCTTGTCCCTCAAACACAGCTAGATAAATATCAAATCATTCTGAATACCCAAGAAATCAATTTGAGGACTGACAGAACAAACTGCACAACTAGAGGGAGAGAAGAGGCCACATCATAGAAGGTAGAAGGTGTGGAGGCTTGGTTTGGGGGAGAAACGGATTGCAAGTGTTGCAGAGAGGGAGCCCTCGTTGCAGAGAGGTGTGTACGAGAGACAGAGAGAGAGAAGCACACAGGTGATTGCACAAGGAAAACACTTTCCCAAAGCCATTGACTGGGAAAATGACAGGGGCTGATTTTTGAGCGTTTTTACAACCATCAGGGCTCAAAGACTGGTTTTGGAGGTCCATGGCATGGCTGGTGTGGAGCCCTGAGGGCACTGCAGTGTTCCTGTGGAGGAGGGCAGATAGGCTGGGGCAGGTAGCATGATCTGAGGATCCCCTGGGATGCACTGGGAGAGAAGTTTCCTCTTTCTTGGAGTGCACCTGGGAGAGGTGGCATTGCCTCTCTGGGGACAAAAGAGCCAGCAGGCCCCATTTCCCTCCCCCACCCCTTAGCATAAACTAACTTCAGTAAGCAGCACAGCACCAACAGTGGCAGCCTAAACTGCTTACACCAAGCCTGGCCCCCCTGCACTCTGCTGGTGCTTCTTTTCTGGGGCAAGTGTGCCTTAGAACCAGTGCACTAGGCCCCTCCCCAAAAGACCAACACAAACATCCCCCCCTCCTCTGTAGGCACCATGTCTACTGACCCTAGAGTTCTGCAAGGCTTCAGCTTTCCTGGAAATGGCAACAGGTCTCTTTTAACAGCAGACCAGAGCACACCTAGTTAAAACTCACCACATTCTGGCCAAGGTCCAAACACTGCCACTGCAGGAAAGGAGAAACTGCAGAGGACTTACCTGAGGAAAAGAGCAGCCAAAACACAGCAGCAGAATGCACACAGCATACACCAGAGACACTTCCTAAAGCACCAGGCCCTGAACAGTACATAAAGCCATTACTCTCAGGAACAGGAAACTTAATAGGCTTTCCTAACACACAGAAGAAGACAGAAACTTAGACAAAATACCAAGACAGAGGAAAAGAAAGAATAAGAAAAGGTTAGGGCCAGGGACCTAATTGAAACAGATATAAGTAATATGCCTGATCCAGAATTTAAAGCAACAATCATAAGGATAGCTGGGCTTGAGAAAATCATGGAGGACATCAGGGAGACCCTTACTGCAGAGATAAGGGACCTAAATACTAGTCAAGCCGAAATGAAAATTGCAATAACCGAGATTCAGAACCAACTGGATTTAATGACAGAATGAATAAGTGATATAGAAGATAAAATTATGGAAAATAATGAAGCTGAAAAGAAGAGAGAAGGAAAAATATTAGAATGTAGACTTAGGGAACTCAGTGACTCCAGGAAGCATAATAATATTCAAATAATAGGACTCCCAGAAGAAGAAGAAGAGAGAAAAAGGGGCAGAAGGTTTATTTAAGCAAATTATAGCTGAAAACTTCCCTAATCTGGGGAAGGAAACAGACATCCAAATCCAGGAGGCACAGAGAACTCCCATCAAAATCAACAAAAGCAGGCCAACACCAAGACATATCGCAGTTAAATTTGCAAAATATAGAGATAAAGAAAAAATTCTAAAAGCAGCAAGACAAAAGAAGTCCCTAACTTACAAGGGAAGACAAATAAGGTTAGCAGCAGATCTATCCACAGAAACTTGGCAGGCAAGAAGAGAATGGCATGATATATTCAATGTACTGAATAGGAAAAATATGCAGCCAAGAATACTCTATCCAGCAAGGCTATCATTCAGAATAGAAGGAGAGAGAAAGATTTCCCAGACAAAAAACCAAAACCAAAACCAAAACAAAAAACAAAAAACCCCAAAAAACTAAAGGAGTTTGTGACCACTAAATCAGCCCTGCAAGAAATATTAAAGGGGACTCTGAGGGGTAAAGAAAGAACAAAAGTGACAAAGACTAGAAAGGAACAGAGAAAATCTCCAGAAACAACAACAAAACACGTAATAAAATGGCACTAAATTCATATCTATCAATAATCACTCTGAATGTAAATGGACGAAATGCTCCAGTCAAAAGACATGTCAAAATGGATTAAAAAAAAAATAATACCTATCTATATGCTTGCCTCCAAGAGACTCATTTTAGACCTAAAGACAGCTGCAGATTGAAAGCAAGGGTAATGGACATCAAAAGAAAGCTGGAGTAGCAATACTTATATCAGACAAACTAGATTTTAAACCAAAGACTATAATAAGAGATGAAGAAGGGCACTATATCATAATAAGGGGGTCTATCGAACAAGAAAATTTAACAGTTGTAAACATTTATTCTCCCAACTTGGGAGCACCCAAATATGTAAAACAATAACAAACAGAAGGGAAATCATTGATAATAATACAATAATAGTAAGGGACTTTAATACCCCACTTATATCAATGGACAGATCATCTAAGCGGAAAATCAACAAGGAAACAATGGCTTTGAATGACACACTGAACTGGATGGACTTAATAGATATATTCAGAACATTTCATCCTAAAGCAGCAGGATACACATTCTTTTCGAGGGCACATGGGACATTCTCTAGAATAGATCACACACAGGTCAAAAATCAGGCCTCAACAGGTACAAAAAGATTGAGATCATACCATGAGTATTTTCTGACCACAATGCTCTGAAACTTGAAGTCAAGCACAAGAAAAAATTTACATCCTTAACTAAGGAATGAATGGGTCAGCCAGGAAATTAAAGAAGAAATAAAAAAAAAAAACATGGAAACAAATGAAAATGAAAACATGATGGCCCAAAACTTTTCGGATGCAGCAAAAGCAGTCATAAGAGGGAAATATATAGCAATATAGGCCTACCTCAAGAAGCAAGAAAAATATCAAATACACAACCTAACCTTATACCAAAAGGAGCTAGAAAAACAACAACAAATGAGGCCTAAAGCCAACAGAAGAAGGGAAATAATAAAGATTAGAGCATAAATAAATGATATAGAGGCAAACAAACAAACCCAGTAGAACAGATCAGTGAAACAAGGAGCTGGTTCTTTGAAAAATTAATAAAATTGATAAACCCTTAGCCAGACTTATCAAATAGAGAAAGGACCCAAACAAATAAAACCGTGAATGAGATAGGAGAGATCACAACGAACACCACAGAAATACAAACAATTATAGGAGAATATTGTGAAAAAATTATATGCCAACAAATTGGCCAATCTGGAAAGAATGGATAAATTCCTAGAAACATATAAACTACCAAACTGAAGCAGAAAGAAATAGAATACTTGAACAAATAACCAGCAAAGAAATCGAATCAGTAATCAAAAATCTCCCAGTGAACAAAAGTCCAGGGCCATATGGCTTCACAGGGAAATTCTACCAAACATTTAAAGAAGAGTTAACACCTGTTCTTCTCAAACTGTTCCAGAAAATAGAAAGGGAAGGAAAACTATCAAACTCATTCTATGTCAGCATTACCTTGATTCAAAAACTAGACAAAGACCCTATTAAAAAAAGATAATTACAGGCCAGTATCCCTGATGAGCATGGATGCAAAAATTCTCAACAGATACTAACAAATCAGATCCAACAGTACATTAAAAGAATCATTCACCATGATCAAGTGAGATCTGTTACTGGGTTGCAAGGGTGGTTCAATATTTGCAAATCAATCAATGTGATAACCACATTAATAAAAAAGGATAAGAACCATATGATCATCCCAATAGATACAGAAAAAGCATTTGACAAAGTACAGAATCCATTCTCGATAAAAACCCTCAACAAAGTAGGGATAAAGAGAACATACCTTAACATCATAAAGGCCCACATATGGCCCATATACGAAAGACCCACAGCTAATATAATCTTCAATGGGGGAAAACCGAGAGCTTTTCCTCTATGTTCAGGGACAAGACAGGGATGTCCACTCTCACCACTGTTACTTAACATAGCACTGGAAGTCCTAGCCCCACCAAGCAGACAACAAAAAGAAATAAACGTCATCCAAATTGACAAGGAAGAAGTCAAACTTACACTGTTTGCTGATGACGTGATATTCTGTAGAAAACCTAAAGACTCCACCAAAAAATTGCTAGAACTGATACATGAATTCAGTCAAGTAGCAAGATACAAAATCAACATACAGAAATCTGTGGCATTTCTATACACCAATAATGAAGGAGCAGAAAGATAAATCAAGAAATTAATCCCATTTACAATTGCACCAAAACCCGTAAGAAAGCTAGGAATAAACCTAACCAAACTGGTAAAGTACTCTGAAAACTATAAAATACTTATGACACAAAGAAATGGAAAAACATTCCCTGCTCGTGGGTTGGAAGAACAAATATTGTTAAAATGTCTCTACTAACCAAAGCAATCTACACATTTAATGCAATCCCTATCAAAATAACAACAGCATTTTTCACAGAGCTAGAACAAACAATCCTCAAATTTGTATAGAACCACAAAAGACCCCAAATAGCCAAAGCAATCTTGAAAAAGAAAGGCAAAGCTGGAGGCATCACAATTCCAGACTTCAAGCTATATGACAAAGCTTTAGTGATTAAGACAGTGTGGTACTGGCACAAAAACAGACACATAGATCAATGAAACAGAATAGAAAACCCAGAAATGGACCCACAACTATATGGTCAACTAATCTTTGACAAAGCAGGGAAGAATATCCAATGGAAAAAAGACAGTCTCTTCAACAAATAGTGTTGGAAAACTGGACAGCTCTAGCAAAAGAATGAAACTGGACCACTTTCTGACATCATACACACAAATAAATTCAAAATGGATGAAAATCTAAATGTGAGATAGGAAACCATCAAAATCCTAGAGGAAGACACAAGCAGCAACCTGTTTGACATTGGCCAGAGCAACTTCTTACTACACATGCCTCCAGAGGCAAGGGGAGCAATCAGTAAAACTAAAAGGCAGCCTATGGAATGGGAGAAGATACTTGCAAATGACAAATCTGATAAAGGGTTAATATCCAAAATCTATAAAGAACATGAACACCTCTTTCATCCAATAAATAAGCAGATAAACCATGTATTAACATGTGAACAAAATATTTGTCTTCCTATGGTTTTGGATTGACTTCAGCTTTCTGTTCTAATTGAATTTTGTAGTAGCTTTCATTTTATTACCACCTTTCTAGTGTTACTCTTTCCTGTAGATAAAACTGCATATAGTAATATTTTAGCCATATGTCCATATTAGTTGACATATTGATCATAGCCTTTAATCAGAACTAGCATCCATACATAAAAATTTTGTTGAAAAGTTCCCTAAATTTATATGCCAATTAGCCTATATTTGTGATATGGTATGTGCTTGAATATTTATGGCAGGGATTATAGAAGGTGAAATAAAATTCAAGAAATGATTGTGAGATGTAGAGGATCAATCATGTAAATACACATATTCCCAAGTTATCTTAATTTGTAAAATGTATTATAAATTGTTTGATAATGTAATGCAAATTTTGATTTCTAAGAGAGTATGGAAGAGAGCTTAGTTCATTCACTCATTTAATCATTTATTTGTCAAATTCCATAGATACCCCCAAATAAGATATCTGATTGTAAGTCAGTGGGTTCTTTTATCATGGAAAAAAAAAAACCTTGGGGGGAATTTCGGATGCAATAGATAAATGTTTACTTACTATCTTGGTAATTTAGTAACATATACATGTATAATTAAAAATAATGTTACATAAAATGATATACTATTATTTTTTCAATTCTAATTTTACAGAAGTTTTGTTCAGATTCTTCACATACATTTTTAAAATTAGCATCTTTTTCAAAGTTTTCTTAAGTCTGTCTTTGGTTTTACTTAAGTTTAATTTAGTTATAGCATATTTTAAATCCAGGTTTAATGCTATCGTTTAAAATGTCATCATAAGCACACAAATGCCATTTGCATAACCCCAGGGAATTCTTTTTAACACTGTCCCTCAAGTGTATATCATGACCTCTATGATGTAACAATATAATTCTTTGCTTTTCTAAGTGATGTTTCAAAGTCTTATTTACATTGACATCTAATATAATTGTGAATTAAATTGCCCGGAAGAAACACTAAACATGCATTAATTTTTTTGTCTCCATTTTTAACTATTCTATCAGAATGACCTGTAAGACCATCCAAAACTAATACTGATTGAGGTCATTTCTAGTTAATACATCTTTCCCAAATAGTACTTTGTTGTTTAAAATAAAGTAATTGGGAATGTGTTTGATAATACGGAACCTGTCTTCTGAGAAATAACATTGAGTAAACAGTTTGCCTTGTATCCTGATATTTACCATATTTAGTCAATACTTCCTAATTGTCCAGTTGCTAGAGGTATAAAAGTAATCACCAAATTCTCCCTGTCCTCAGATAACATATAGTATAGAGGGAGAGACAGGTAGGTCATCAGATATTTTCAAAACTGTACAATAATTGCTATTGAAGCAAATTACTACAGAGAGGTATTGAGGCATATAGGATGGGCACCTAACCCAAGCCAGGAAAGGCTTCCTCTAGGGCATGATGGGCAAAATGGCACTGAAAAGGTGAGTAGATATTAGCCAGAGGGGGAAGTGTTAAGGGTATTGTAGGAAGAAGAAATAGCTTGTTCAAAAGCTTGGAAATTAAAAACAAAAAAACAAAAAAACAGTGTGTGACAGGTCCATTGGTGTACAGACTTCAACGTCGCTGGAGTGAAGTTTGCAGGTGAGAGTGTGTGAACATGTGAAAGATGAAGTTATAGAAGTAAGCTAGAACATGCATGGATTACTATAAATCCCTTTTTAGATAGAAATCTTTAATATATACTCTTTTGTAGCTCATCCAAAATTACTATTTTAAGACAAGCGTTTAAGAAATGCTCAATTAAAATGTAAATAAAAATTTAAAAATAGTCACATCTTTATAAACAAAGGACAGATTATTGGTTTTACTTCCTGTGTGTGTGAGCAAAGACTGATGAATGACCTTTCACAGTAGTCCTTAATACTTAAACTCTGTGATAGTAACAGTTGTTGAGTTTGATTCATTTTGTGAAGCTTATGGCTGCTTTGAAATGTACACAGTAATAATCATCTCAACATTTGGTTTAATTCAGCCAAGATTATTTATTTTACCTGAAATAGCAGACACTTCTGTTGGGATATTATTACAATTATCATTATTATTTATCAATATAAATCATATGAACCCAAGTCCCTGACTTTGGCAAAGGATTTAAACCATATTAAGTAGGGTGAAATAGATAAGGGGATTAGGAGTATACTTATCATGATGAGTAATGTATAGAATTATTGAATCATTATATTGTACACCTGAAACTAATATAACACTGTATGTTAATTATACTTAAGTAAAAAAAAATTCTAAGGGCTGATTCCGTACCAGGTTTTGTGGGGTCAACCTCCAGGAGCAGGAGCTCAGAGGGTATCAAAGAATAATTAAGCAGAGAGGTCCTCAATGAAAGTCCTCTAAAGAATCCAGAAGAGCAGCTTACAATGAGAAAGATATAAGTAAGCATGTCATACATGGACATCATTAAGGACTCAGAGCTGAATAAGCAGCACCCAGATAAGCAAAAGGATTTTCCCCTTTCCTTCTATTTGCCTACCTACCTCCATCACTGATCCTAGAAAAGACCCAGGAAAAACAGGAGATGGAAAAATAAAGAATAAGAGCTTCATATTATTGAAGGCAATGGGGAGGGGAGGTGGGCAAGAAACTGTTCCCTGTATCAACTCTCATTGACTTGTGTCCATTTAATAAATCTGGTTGCATAATTCTGAAAAATAAAAAGATAACAGAACTTGAGATGGTCTCAGAATGGACATGCTTGTGTTGGGGACTTTTTCTTTTAGCCAAATTAATTCAGGAATAAAGACTAATTGGGTCGAGGGTGTCTGGGTGGCTCAGATGGTTAAGCATCTGCCTTCGGCTCAGGTCATGATCCCAGCGTCCTGGGATTGAGTCCCGCATCGGGCTCCCTGCTCAGTGGGAAGCCTGCTTCTCCCTCTGCCTCTCTCTTTCTCTGTCTCATGAATAAATAAATAAAATCTTAAAAAAAAAGACTAATTGGGTCGAAATAAAAATAATAGATTTATCTTGCGTGTGTAGATATACTTCAAGTAAAAAGAGAATTAGTATTTGATATCGAAAATTTCATCAGCTATTAATAATGATTTGTTTTGTTTATTCCAATATCATGATCGCAATGTTATAGGATTTCTATCCCCCAGTATGTGAGGTTTTTCTGCATGCCGCTTCGAAGAATGAAGAGGTAGACCAGATGAAGAGTAGTGGGCAGCAAGGTAAAGTTTATTGAGTGATAGTACAAAGCTCCCCAGAAAGTGACGGGACCTGAGAGGGTTGCCGTTTTGGCGTTTAAATCTAGGGGTTCTTATGAGCTCTTTTGTGGAACTATCCTAGCATCTTGAGTGTGGGCCCCTTGTGGATTGGCTGCTAAGGCGTGCCAATCAGGGCTTTGATCACGCACCCGTCCACCAATCGGGTTATTGTTCACGTGCTGATAGTCTTTTGGGCTGACATTTGGAGGCTAACTGCCTTAACTTGTGATAGTGACCAATGTTTTATGGTTAATTTTTTTTGTCTCAGGATGTTTTGCTGAAGTGACTTCTGCAGAGGGTGCTAGACAGGATGCTATTGTCCTCTTGTCTAAGCTGTAAAACAGGCTGCTAGTGCTGTTTTGATGTAGCTGTCCCTACTTTATATCTTCTTGTTGGGGACTCTGGCCCTGACTACCTAACTGTCCAACTAACTCCTAACACTGTTATCTCTGGGATCAGGGAATTGCCACAATTCCAGATAACTGCACAGGCAATAAGAGTTGTAAACATCCAATTCCATCATATGTAAGGTAAACCTACATATGAGAGCAAGCTATTTACCTCCAATTAAATCATGATCTGTTTGTGTTGAGTAAATTGTGACAACATTCTGACATAGGTCCATATTCTTTTCCTTTTTTTTTTTCATACTCTCTGTTTTTCTGAGTGTTCCCTGTAAAATAGAGTACTTCCAACCTTATATCAGAAAACCCTCAGAATTTTTTTTTTAAAGATTCTATCCATTTATTTGACAGAGACACAGTGAGAGAAGGAACACAAGTGGGGGAGTGGGAGAGGCAGAAGCAGGCTCCCTGCCAAGTAGGGAGCCCAGTGCAGGGCTAGATCCCAGGACCCCGGGACCATGACCCAAGCCGAAGGCAGACACCCAGTGACTAAGCCACCCAGGCACCCCACACCCTCAGAATTTAATAAGTAGAGACATAAGTTATAGTCTGTACTCTTGAGTACATTTCTTTCTAAGGCAATTTTGGTTGCAATACATATAAGTAAGCAAACTCAGCAGGAGAAGAGTAGGAGGGAGCTTCTCCATGTTATATTTTTCCACTACCTATCTATAGAACATCCATATGTGGGACAGAAAAGTCTTGTGTTCCCAAAAGCAGAAACTTTTACAGTGTCCTGTTAGTGAGTAGAAACAAGTTTATTAACAATTCAAACATTATATCAATACTACAGTAGAAAAAAAATGAAGAAAAGAATTGATGAAAAGTAATACCAAGGGAGAAGGAAAGTACCTATGAGTTTTGAAAGAACCTACACTTCCTATCTATAATCTTCTTTGCTGTTGGTTCTACTACCATAGCCTCTTGGCCTCCCATTTTGCAGTATGTTTAAAGAAGTCATGGTACTGTGACTGAAGTGTGCGGCTGTTAGAAGGTGGGAATTTACATTAGGATTTGTATTTTCAAGTGCTACATCCATGCATGAGTTTGCTGTAAAAATAAAACTAGCATTTGGAAAGAAAAATTTTCTGAAATCAAATCTACGATGTGGTATTCTATTCTGCTTGTTTGAGCTATTGCTCAAGAGAAGATCCTTTTCAGATGCCATACAAGCCATTCTGTACCAAGGAAGCCCACTTTATATAGACTAGACTAGACTGTGCATCTGAGTTTTATTACTCAAGAGATTCATTGAATGTGATTATGTCTGGTGCTTTCCTTCAGTGTTTCCTAACAAAGTATTTGGATGAAGCATGTTTCTCAGTCACAGATGAAGGCAAGGAGGATTGTTTATGATGTGAATGGGTTGCTATTGAAAGTGTCTCAATTGCTTACTTAGTTTTTTAATGTGCAGTAAAGATATGTCTTCTCTGCATCACCTGTCCTAACTCAGACTTACAGTTTTTGTCCTTTCATAAGAGTTTCCCTCATTTGTTGCCTGTGGACCTGGCAATTTATCAAGGGGCCCATGAATTTCGGTAGTTTTAGAGAAAAAAAAAGCAATGAAATAAATTTGTTCATGTTCATTTCACAATCACTTCACAACATAAGAAATTATATTTTCACAAGCTTTTGCATACATATACATATTATATATTGTTCACATATTCATATTGCAAAGAGTTTATCTCACCTAATAATGGGATACAGTATATGACATATCTTGGCTAAGATGTCTTTATAAAACTTTCAGATTGTTACTTTTCTGTTATATTCCCAGTTCACAGAAATGTAGTAGTAGTTAAAAATAGGTTCATTGAGGGGCGCCTGGGTGGCTCAGTTGGTTAAGCGACTGCCTTCGGCTCAGGTCATGATCCTGGAGTCCCCGGGATCGAGTCCCGCATCGGGCTCCCTGCTGCTCAGCAGGGAGTCTGCTTCTCCCTCTGACCCTCCCCCCTCTCATGTGCTCTCTCTCTCTCTCTCTCATTCTCGCTCTCTCAAATAAATAAATAAAATCTTTAAAAAAATAGGTTCATTGAAGTATAAAAGTACAGGTGAAATTTTAAAATAATTCATAATATTATAAATATAGTGAATATTCTGGAACAATATGGAGTGTATATTTGGTATATGCTGGTAAAAGTGAACATGCGAGTGTGATGATTTCATATAAGTGCTTTAAAAGTACAAGTAGAAAAGCCTAATGATGGGTATCAGCAGTCCTCTCCTCCTAGTTCCTAGTGTTGTCTCTTTCAAACTTTGTCAGATAATCAAAGGAAGTTATTGAAACTTTTTTGTCCTTTTTAATGCTTTCTGGTACAAAACTTGTTGACTTTTGTTGCTAAGGGTGAAAAGATCAAAACTACAGAGGCTTAATTCAGAGTTGTACTCCTCAAAGCAAAAACAGATACAAGTAATGCACAGGATTTCTTTAAAACCTGGTAAATCAACCTTAAAGTTAGTGGCAAACATGCTTCAAGGCAAAGGAGAAGAAACTGTTGATAAGATTCCTTTATCAAGGCGCCTGGGTGGCTCAGATGGTTAAGCGTCTGCCTTCGGCTCAGGTCATGATCCCAGGGTCCTGGGATCGAGTTCCGTATCAGGCTCCCTGCGCCTTGGGAGCCTGCTTCTCCCTCTGCCTCTTTCTCTCTCTCTCCGTCTCTCATGAATAAATAAATAAATCTTTAAAAAAAAGATTCCTTTATCAAACCACATTATTTGATTTTGGATTACATCAACATATTAATGCATTGGGGAAAATAGATATTGTCTAATGTATGTGCTAGCAGATAATTAAATTTCAAGTTGGAAGGTCTAAATCATCTATTGGCATTTGTGCCAAGAATATCTGAGGGAGAAGTGCTTGATGACTTTTAGTTTTGCTTATCACTAAAACCCCATACTCTACAATAGAGATTTGTGTTTGTTTTTAGTAATGATTTTCTGAGCTGTGATGTTGACTGGAAGTATCATTGTTAGAGTATAGAGTAGGGAATCTTGCCCATAGCAAGGTGAAGTTTTGTTATACATGAATCAAAATGGTTTCTCTTGAAAGCCAATTCATAAACTACCTTGGCAAGTATGGATGAAGGGGAGCAATAATTCTTCATAATACTTATAATGTCTATAAAGACTATTCCTATAATTGCAAGTAGCATCATTGGGTTGTATGTATCGATTCTTAAATAGCCTTAACCTATTAATTTAAAGTTAACATGAGGGGCACCTGGGTGGCTCAGTCGGTTAAGCATCTGCCTTCGGCTCAGGTCATGATCCCAGGGTCCTGGGATCGAGCTCCACGTGGGGCTCCCTGCTCAGCGGGGAGTCTGCTTCTCCCTCTCCCCCTGCTGTTCCCCCTGCTTGTGCTCTCTCTCTCACTCTTTCTCTTTCCCTCAAATGAATAAATAGAATCTTCAAAAAAAAGTCAACATGATTTTTAGTTGAGATAAGAAAGCAGAACTTTTTTAGAATACAAACCCTGGTGTTAATTTGTTTACAAATTTAGTTTTTGAAAAGTATAATTTCTTTGTATTATTTTGTGGATATAAATATTATTTATTTAATTCAAATGACAGTAATTGTTTTACTTATAATAATAATGGTGTGTGCTTCTTGTAGAAAATTAAGCTGCTATAAAAATTATATAGGCAAAAGAAAAATATATATGCATATATAAACAGATATTCTTATTTTATATATTCATATATATTATTAGGATCATATGCTACATGTTTTGTGGTTGGTTGAAATTTGATATAGAGAAATAGAGGGAGAATGTTCAAGATGACTGAATGAATGGGATTGATCAGTTCTTCCAGAAAATTGAACCCTGAGTTCCACAGAGCTTTTGGTGATCCTGTGTGTGGCATGAAGATACTTCAGTGAGGTATCAGAGGAAGCCCAAATATGATTTGCTGCTTTTCCCCCTGTCTCCTGGTATAGCACACTGCTTGCTGAGATTGATGCTGGAAAAATATTCTTCCTTCTTACTCACAGGAACACCGTGTCCCTTCTGTTGCACTGATAGGCCCTATATCCATGCAGAGCAGCAAGAGCTCTAACAGCAATAGCACCAACAAATATTTGAGTGCATATTGTGTCAATGTTTTAGACTCCTTACAAACATTATTTCATTTAACTCTCATCATATCCACATAATATAATCATTATGCCTATTTTGGGGTTGAAGAAACTGACAGTCTTATAGGTTAAAAGCAGGCTGTGTTCTTAATAACTACTAAATAGTCAACAGCAACAACAAAATGCTATTCCAGGTATGCTTTAAACTTGGCTCTGCCAATTGAGATTCAATCAGTATAGGGTGGGGCGCTGGTATTAGTATGTTTTAAAAGGTTCCAAGTGATTCTTATGGTTAGCCGCAATTTGAAATCACTGACATAGATAATGACCAAAGTAATTTCATTTTTCTCACAATTTTAATAAATACTCCTTAGTGTCCACAAACAAATGTCATTTGGTTTAGCTGTTTCTTTTTAATTATTAAAAAAAATTTTAATGTTTATTTTTGCCTTTTAGATTAACCTGGTAATAGGACTGAAACACATTAGGCTTTAACTTCTCATTTAAGCTCTGAATCTTAGAGAAAAGTATGTGTGATACTTATAAATAAAATGACTGTTTACCTCTGTAAATCAAAACCAGCTTTATGGATTAAGTGATTTTTTTTTCTCACTGGGGAATAAAAGAGGGTAAACCAGCCTGGCTGGCAACAACAGGTCAAAGTTCAGTCTTACATTAGATGAAATCTCTTGGAGAGTAAGTCCTGAAAGTAAGGCTTATGAATTTAGGACAGTAGAAATGATGGAGGAGGAATAAGAGACAAAATGTGCGGTAAAATTATCTCAAAACTATTCCGATGTGGTTGGTGATCTCTTCTTTTCTGGTTCCAACTACCTTTTTATACTTCATTTAAAGAAGTTATCAATTCATTCAGAGATTAAAATACTTGTTTTAAAATCTACCACATAGAAGATGTGCCAATTCATTGTGATATAGAAAATTTGTAAGTCAAGATGTGAAATGTTGTTAACGTGAGACTTTATGGATAGAAACACTATTTTCAGAGTGAAGTAAGGAAAAGGATGTACATTTCTAGAAAGATGCAGCCAAAAACTGAGAAAACCAGAATTTCTGGAGATAGAAGGTAGTAAAATTTTTTCAAATGACATGTGTTCAGTTAATTATTTTCTCCTTTTGTGTTAAAACCAAAAGGTTAGATTTAACTTGGTCACTTATGATCAAATATATTGTTCTCTATTCTTCTTTGCATAACTTTTTTTTTTGTTTGTTTAGTTGCAAAAATGGAGTATGGTGATAAAGCATGGAAAAGGTGTAGCTTCCTGGTGTAGATCTCATGGACATTTTTCAAATGTTCAAAAAAATTACCTCTTATTGCTGGAATAAACTCTCTGAGAAAAGAAAGAGCCCTTTATTTTCACAGTCCAGGATGAGTTATTATAGGTTTTTCCCCATAGGAAATAGAGGGAAGGAGACCTTCTACACTACTAAATATACAAGTTCACTGTTAACTATTCAAATTTTTGCACATAAATTTAAAGGTATGATGACATGGGATAAAGAGAACTGATTTCTCCAAAAGGAATTTATAGTCATTTGAAGTTTTTTTGGTCCTAAGCTACAAATCATTTATGTGTTTGCTAATTATCTCATCAATACATTTTCAACTCCAACCCCTTACCCCCCCCCAAAAAAGTAAAGAGATTCTCTAGTAAATTCCCTGATGGGCCTAAATATTGATCATCATTTTCTTTGGCATGAAAATTCTTCCAAAATGATTCTCAGAAAAGTATGCAATCTAATTTCTAGTATTTGCATTCTCTTTCTCTTTTCCACAGAATTGCATAGAATCATTTGCTTCTGTCATCTCCTTGAATACCCATGTCATAGTTTTCAACTGCTTTTCAGTTGTGAAGCATGATAAAATGACTTGAGGACTGGACTTATAATCACAAACTAGAAGTTTGGTTTTGACACTCTGATTTATTAATTGTAACATATAAACTTGGCAAGTAACTTGATTTTTATGAGCCTCAGTTTTATTCCTGATAAAATGGGAATAGTAGTATTTATTCATATGATCATGGTGGGGATCAAGGCAGAGAGGAGAGATGGTAATATGAAATTGCTTTACAAATTTTAGGTGGTATACACATATATGTATTATTATAACTTCAAAATAAATGGCAACTTATGCAAGAGAAGTTTAGAGGCCCACTGAGCACACGATTGTATTTCTAATTTGATCCAGATATTTTTATCTTTCTTGAGTTAACTGCCTTTTTCCTTTTGTGCACCAGCATGGTCTTTAACTCTTCAAAAATGCTTATTCTTTTTACGGTAATCTGCTTCATACCAATCAGTCTAAATAGTGTTCACTCATTTATGGAATTTTTAAATAAAGGACTTATTTAAGTCAAAATACAGGCTCAGAAATAATAACTGATATTATAAAGAATTGGATGCTCCGTGCTGCCATTTGGCACTTATTAACTTACCCTTGCTGGTGCCAGTAGTTGGAGGACTCAACTCCCCCTGAAATATGTTTCAAAACAAAAACTAATATTTGAAGGAAATGAATTTCTCACACGGATGCTCATAAATTTTCTAAAATGCAAATTTGGTCATGTCACCCTTCTACCTGGAAATATCTTCCCTTTGCATTCAAGGTAAATCCAAATCCTTATATTATCCAAAGGTATTTAACCATAAACTGTTTTGTCAATTTTATTTATATTTTCTCCTTACTCTATATCTTACATTTTAGCCTTACCACATTTTTTGCCATTTCTCTTAAACATGCTGTGTACTTCCATGCCTCAGAGCACACGCCTAAAGTACCATTCTCTTCCTTTACTATCCAGTGAAATCCTAATAAACTTGTAAAACCCAGCTCAAATACTACCTCCTCTGCAAAGTCTTCCCTGATATCCTGGGAAAGTTAAACACCATTTCAGTATGCTTCCGGAGCACGTGCTTCTAGAATAAGATCAGTACTTTATAAACTGATTTTTGTGTGTCTACTTAACCTAATAGATTATAAACAGAGGCCCTATTTTGTTCTCTCTTTTTGTCTGCCACCTTGGAGTCTTTGGCACATATCAGGCTCTGAATACATATTTGTTGAATGACTGACTGAGTGATTCAGTCAGTGAGTCATTTAGCACTTTGTCAGGCTGTATTTCTTGAAGTAGAAGAAAATCACAACTTTTGAAAAGCAATCACCGTTGTATAAACTACTTATTAACTTGGGGAAAGAACAATTTTTTAATATTTTGCTAATAAAAATCAAACAGTAGTAGATTGATAACTGCAGATCCAGACAGCATCAGAAAAACATCTATAGCTCAGCAAAATTAAATATTTTGGTTCTTAGCTTTGAGAAGAATCATTGAATCATATGGAAAAATTGCTCTTACGGGTAATGTAGTCCAACTCCCCACTTTTTGAATAAACACCTCCAGTCACTTATACTCACCAATATCTCTGTGAGCAATTATGATGTTAAGTTCTTACTTACTTTGAATTGAAATCTATATCTACCCCATTATTTTAGTATATCCCTTGATACCATGCAGAATAAATCTAATATGAATTTTTCAAACATTTGAAAATGTTCTACTCTAATTATTCCCCCAATCCTGTAAGAAGTAACATTCAATACCCTTGGTTCTTTCAACCATTCCATGATTCTAGTCTTGCACTCTTCCTTGTCTCCTTTCTTAGAATATTATAGTGACTCTGGGTAATTCTGTATCACGATATTGATCATGTCATCTGACCATTGCTGACAAGAGTGGGACTGCTATCTCCCTCATTCTAGATAATGTTATTCTGCCAGCACAGTTTAAGATTTAATCTGATTTTTTTTAATGTCCATATCACATGGTTGAATCATATTGACCTTACTGGAGATACTATCTCTTCCTATCCAAGGAAACAGTAACAGGTCACTGAGATATTATCTAACAATGATGTCAGAGAAGAAACCAATGATCTTCAGTAAAGAGGGAGAATGCAAAAAAAAAGAAAAAAAATTAAAAGGGTGAAAATTGTGTGAACTAAATATAAATATAATAAAATGGCTAAAAGCTGTTGAAAATATGCTAAACCTTTGATTTTGCTGCACTTATATTGCAGACATGTTAAGCAAATGTTGATAGTATTGTAGATTTTAGAACTACTGTCTAATTTAAATTACATTTTTTTCACATTTCCTTTTAATATAACAACAGTGTTAGTTTATCAAAATCTATTTTTATGAAATTTGTGATTTCTCTAAGGTTGGATGAATTCTTTATATAGAGAAATAAACCTGTTTCAGGAAGATACACCTTTGATTTTATAATAAAAATTCAAGGAAAAATATTATTTACATAGCAAAAATATATTAAGGAAACTTCACTGGGATGAGTTTAGTCCATTAAACAATTATGTATGTTATTTTTTTCATTACTTTCTTAAATACTTAATAATTTACTAAGTGTGTGAAGTATATTTACTCATTTGGCTGCTTGTGTTTCCATCTATTTATTTGTGATTTTTTAACTTTCTATTGTAAAATCTGTAGAGCCAAGTCAGTTTTCTTCTTGTGTTGTACTTGCTCTTATAGAAATTTATGGGGTTATGCACACAAGGAGCAAGTTTTGTTATTGAAGATTGTTAACTGGGTTTGTGAGCACCTTCAGAATGCAGGGTGTGTAGTACCCACCTTGCTCTTAACAAATGCATCTTGGATTAGTATGTGCTGGTTAACCAACCTTAAAGTTTACAGAAATTTTCCTTGTAGGTCTTTGAACCTATGACATTTATTGTCATACATAGGCTTTAAATTGGAAGTTTAACCCTCAAAAGCTGCTTTTAAAAAAAATACATTTGACTATAACCTGATAATGTGTGACTATGTAAGTGGTAGTGGCACATGTGAGAAATTTCATTGCTTGAATATAGCTAAATTTTCTATAGTTAGAATAACTAAATTAATTATTTAATTGTAATTTTCAGCTCATTTGTGCTGTTTAGAAATTAAAATAGAATTCTCTGTATTAAAATGACAAAGAATAGGGGTGCCTGGGTTGCTGAGTTAGTTAAAACTCTGATTCTTCATTTTATTGATTTTGGCTCAGGTCATGATCTCAGGCTCATGAGATGGAGCCTTAAGACCAGCTCCACATTCAGCATGGAGTCTGCTTGTCCCTCTCCCTCTGCCTATGCGCCTCACCTTCTGCCTCTCCTCCTGCTCACATGTATGCATACACCTGCGCTCTCACTCTCTCTTTCTCTCTCTCAAATAAATAAAATCTTTAAAAAGATGGCAAAGAAGAAATGTTTTCTAGTGGGTATTTTTAAATAAAAAAATAACACGCAAAGCAAGACCTAAAGGAATAGCCACATTGAGGTACAGCCATGTGTTTTTTGTGCTTATCTATTAATCACTGCTTAAACTTACCTACTCACCCCAGATTAAGTCGTCCAGTATATTCATATAAGTACTTAAGGCTAGTATGCAGGTCAGCTCCAGTTGTTCTTTAGAACACTTTAGCTTCAGGTGTTCTTGCAAGAAGATTTTTATTTTAAACTACTACCTAAAAGTCCTCTTTACCTAGTTAAAATCCTTGACTTTGGATTCAGATACAGTTTTAACAACCACTTTAGTCAGTTTTCTTGACCTCATGATCTTTGTTTCTAAAATTATCAGATTTCATCAGGCTGTTAAGAGAAAAAATTCTAATATTTTATAAAGAATGCTGAACATTGTGTTTGCCATTAGTAAGAGCTCAATGAATAGCAATTATCGTAACTATATTACTATCCATTCAGATTTCTCTCTGTGTCATCCATCTAAATCAGTAACTCTCATCCCTTTAAGATTATCCTGAATGCACTTGTTTTCTTGTACACTTCCTTTGGGGCTGAAGCTGAGTTTTGTTTTGGATTGCGTGCTGTTAATTCTACAGAATATTCTTGTTTGTTTGTTTATTTGTTTATTTTTGTGCTTCATGATAAATTCTGTGAGGTCTCTGGGTTCTTTCAGAGGATTTTTTTTGTCATTCTCTAGGCCAAATTAGAAAAAGAAAATCATTACTATTTCTTCAGTGCGATACTTAGTTCTCCACAATTTTCTTTTCCTTTGGAAATAGCAAGTAAAAAGTTACAAAGCTTTGCTACCATTTTTTTCCCCATTTTAAAAACTTTGGTAAAATACTCATAACATATTTGCCATTTTAACCATTTTTAAGTGACAGACATATTGTGCAACCAACCCACCATTCATCTCTAGAACTCTTTTCATCTTGAAAAACTATAACTCTGTATCCATTAAGTAATAGCTTCCCATTCCCCTCTCCCTCTAGCTTCTGGAAACCACCATTTTACATTCTGTCTGTATGATTTTGACTACTTTAAAGTACCTTATATAAGGGGAATCATACAGTATTTATCTTTTTGTGATTGGCTTATTTCACTTAGCATAATATCCTCAAGGTTCATCCATGTTGTAGCATATGTGAGAATTTCCTTCCTTTTTAAGACTGAATAATATCACATTATATGCATATACCAAATTTTGCTTATCCATTTATCCATCCATAGACACTTGGGTTACTTCTTTGTTTTTTGTTATTGTGAATAATGATGCTATGAACATGAGTATACAAATATCTCTTTGAGATCTGGCTTTATATTCTTTTTAGTATATACTCAGAAGTGGAATTGCCAGATCATATGGTAATTCTATTTTTAATTTTTTGAGGAACTGCTATGCTGTTTTCCATAGTAGTTGTAACATTTTATCTTCCCATCAGTAGTGTACAGGGGTTCTAATTTCTCCACAGCCTTGTCAACACTGTTATCTATCTTTGTTTGTTTGTTTGTTTGTTTCTCATTCTTTCTCTCTCTCTGTCTTTTTCTTCCTTCCTTCCTCCCTTTTTCTCTTTTTGTTCCTTTCTTGTAGCCGTCCTAATGGGTGTGCGGTGGTATCTCATCATTTTGATTTGCATTTCCTTAATGATTAATGATGTTAAACATCTTTTTCATGTGTTTATTAGCCATTTGTATATATTCTTTTGAGAAATGTCTATTCAAGCCCTTTGCCTATTTTTCAACCAGGTTGTTTTTTTTATTGTGAGTTTTAAGTGTTCTTTATGTATTTTAGATATTAATCCCTTATCAGTTACATAATTTGCAAATATTTTCTCTCATTCTATGAATACTTTCTTTTACTCTGTTGATTGTAACTTTTGATGCATAAACTTTAAATTTTTTCATGAAATTCAATTTGTCTACTTTTTCTTTTGTTGCTTTTGGTGTCTTATACAAGAAATCACTGCCAAATGTGAAATTTTACCTTATGTTTTCTTCTAAGAGTTTTATAGTTTTAGGTCTTGCATCCATAAGTCATGGATCCATTTTGAGTTAATTTTTGTATATGATGTTAGATAAGGGTCCAACTTCATTCTTTTGTGTATGGATATCCAGGTTTCCTAGCACCATTGATTGAAAAGACTGTATTTTCCTCATGGAATGAGGACAAGATATTCTGTATGGTATCTGTCTTCTAAAATCTATTGAGACTTAACTTGTGGCCTAATGTATGATCTATACTGGAAAATGTCTCATGTGCACTTAAGAAGAATGTATACTTTTTGTGGTTGAGCAGAGAGTTCTGTGTATGCCATTACCCCATAATTGTTTTTTGTATTACTAACACAAGTGATATGATAGCTTTTTATACCTCAAACATTCCCATTTTTATTCCCAGCAAATATCTAAAATATTTTATGTGCTTTGCTCTCTTTGTAGTGACTGTATAACATATCTTCTCCTGCCTTTCTCCCCTCCCTTCTATATCTACTGCATCAACACACTTTTCCTTTCCCCATTACTCAGATTTAAAAACGTTGGTTCCTCTAAGGACCTTTAAGGGATTTGTTCATAATAACCAATGATATCACTCATTCAACCAATAATTTATCATGTGTTTACTGTCAAGGCCATTTTATAGAGAGAGAATTCAGTCTGCACCATATTACATAAAATGGATGCTATTATTTTGCCTTTTATTTGAGGCTAAAAATTCTATAATGTATCATATATATTGTTATTTTTAAAGAAATAGAACCACTAAATAGGCCAAGAAGTCATGATTCTTACCGCTGTTTAACTCATTTAAACAATTTAAATTTTCCCACTTCCCTTGAAGCTCATAGGAAGACAATTTTGTCCTGATAATATGACACTATCTTATCTTTTGATAAGGATGTTAAAAGCAACCAGTCTGATGTACTCAGGGTTGGATAGCATGCCCTAATTTTTGTTGACTAGTGACCTCTAGAACGTATTACATTTGAGCCCACTTAATACCAAGTCACCTGATGGAAGCACATTTCTTTCCACCAAATCATTTTGTACTAATTCAGTACAATTTTGCCCATTTAATATCAATTGACACTAAACGATTTCCTGTGCAATGTCAATTGAAAATCACTGATTTCCTGCTAATACAGCACTTAGTGTCAATTTCTGTGTGCAGCAAAAGCATTTTTTCAATTAACTACACCATATAATTTTTTGTTTTTAGTTGTTTGCATGGCCTCTCTGATAATAGTTTTGTGAAACAAAGACATAAGAAGGAGAAAAAGATAACTTTCTTCCTTGGCGCTAAATAATTTAAATCTAATGATTTTATTTTAAGTCTATAGAAGACCAAATAGCTTATTGGAAAACTTTGGACTATATCAGACAATGTGGTAGTAAACTGACATTAGCTGTAAATAAGATTGTGCATTTTTGGGTATTGTATATACTAAGCTATATGTAAAAAAGTGTTTTGACTAATAAAAAAAATCCTCACTAGTACATCTTCTCATGGTTTAGCTCAGGAAGACCTACTATTGAATACTTATTAGTGAAAATTATTCTTTTTATTGTAGAGAGATGAGCTAATTTAAATATTCTCATATATTCTTACTAGAAAAGTGAGGTGACGTTACCTCCTCTAATTCATGAGAACTAGGAAAGCTTTGTGACCTGGCACAGCTAGGAGTAAGCATAGCTGAAGCTGTTCTTCTGATTAGGTAATATCACTCAGTAAGTGAAAGTATTTCTGTAATACTCAGTATATATCCACTATTCTAAATGTTACTAGGTAGAGGAAGAAATTGGAGTTGACTCTTCCTATCTTAGAGAATTAGAAAGTGCATGTGTGTGTATATTTTATATATATATGTATATATATATAAAATCATTCAAAGCTATAAATAAAATAAATATATATTCAATGATATTAAAGTACTAAGCTATTTAGCTAAATATATTATAGGATACTTAACTAGAATAAGGCATGGTCTCTTCCTATAACAGAGCTCAACATATGATGATAAAGAAAAGATTCATAAGTGAGAAATAATTAAGTAACAATAAACTTATGTGATAAATTGTGGGGCACAGTCTGTAAGTAATATATGTCTTTAGAGTTTTGAAAAGATCAATCTATACCTGGGATTCTCTAGTGTAAATCATTTAGTTGTACCCTGAAGGAAGCTTCTGGTATGTCTTGGAAAGATGTATAGAATGAATTCTCATTAAATAGCTATGTCTATTTTTTTTTCTTTCAGACTTCTTATGCTGTTTGATCCTTCTTATACTGTTTAGCTTCCTGTTGACATTAGCTCTGTTTTGGAATATTAGAAGAGATTTTAACAATAATTCAAATCAATTTTTTTAATGTGAACTACATGATGGATATAACAACAAGCATAAGTGATGCAGGGAGAGTAGAATATAGTTTTTTTTTTCTCTTGAGGAACTTCAGTCGTATAGAGTGACATATATAAACAGACAATATCAGTATTATAGGACACTAATTTAATGGTGTGCAACATTGCACTATGAGCAAAGAAAGGGCACCTATTGTATTGTGATAATTCAGGCAGAAGTTCTTGTTGTCTGAAGAGATGTCTGAAATGATCCTTGAAAAATGAATATGAGATGAATAAATGAGAGAGAGAAGACTTCTTTGGTCAGAGGGAACTGCAAGAGTAAAACTATGGAGATTATAACAACATAGTGTGTGGGGAAAGCCATTATACCCAAATATACAAATATTTTACAAAGTTGGGGTCATAATGCATATACTGTTTTATAATGCTTTCTTCATTTAATAGTATATGCTGGTCATGTTTCTCATATCCTTAATTATTTTTCATAAAACATTTAAAAATTGGTACATGGTATTCTGTCATATGTTTCAAATGATTTTCCTGAATTTATTGTTTGCCTTTTAATTTCGTTTGTTTTTGCTGTGTAGACCTTTTCTTTGTTTTATGTGTTCAAATCTACTATTTAAAAAAATCTATTACATTTTTTCTTTATGGCTTCTGCCTTTGCTTTTATGCTTAGAAAGACCTTCTCCAACTTAGATTAAAAATTTTCCTATATTTGCTTCTAGTTCTTTTATGGTTTCATTGTTTACATATAACTCTTTAAGCCATCTGGAATTTTATTTTGATATACAGTGCGAGATAGGCTCTAAATTTACTCTGTTCTAAATATTTAACCAGTTGTCCCAGCACCATCAATTGAAAAATCTCTGTTTTCCTCATTGGTTTGATATGCATTATTTATCATATGCTAAATACTTAATTTACAAATGGATTTGTTTCATGCCTTCTATTCGATTTCCAGCCTTTCTATTTTTTCTTTTAAGTTCTATCAGTTTCTGTATTCTTTTTTGGACTATGCTATTTTAATTGTTGTGGCTTTTACAATACAGCTGAAACCTATTCATGAGTATTTCCTTTTATTATTTTTCATTTTAAAAGATTACTAACTATTCTTATCTGGTTGATCTTCTATAAGAACTTTAGAATGATTTAATTAAACTCCCTCTGTCCCCTCTTGTACAGCCTTCAATATCACTGGACTTCTGATAGGGGTTGCATTGGATTTATGAATTGTTTTAGGAGAATTGACATATGTTTGTTAGGTGGAAATATTGGGATCCAAAACTTTAGATGACAGGTCCAGTAAAGTTCTATGTAACTATATATTAACCTGGAAAGAAGTGCCTACATTTGACAACAGGTGTTTGTTGTTGTTGTTTTGTTTTGTTTTTTTGTTATTCTTATTGTTGCTTTTTAGTCTCTATATTTTCCTTTTTAAAAACCCACATATGTTTTTTATATCAAAAAATAAGTCCTTTGAGGGGCCGCCAGGTAGTGCAGTTGGGTAAGTGTCGGACTCCTGGTTTTGACTCAGATTGTGATCTCAGGGTCCTGAGATGGAGCCCCGCATTGTGCGCTGAGCTCAGAGAGGATTTTGCTAAAATTTCTCTCTCCCTCTCCCTCTGCCCCTCCCTGTGTGCACTTTCTCTCTCTCAAATAAATAAATAAATAAATCTTTTTTAAAAAAGTACGCCCTTTGAATTTATTTTGTTTAATCAGTGAACAGAGGTGAGAAGAGGCAGAGCTGTTGCTAAAGAGAAGCACTGGGTCAAGGGAGATTTGTATTAGAGTGAAGGTGATTTATATGTTCTGAAAGTAAAGAGCCAGTGGAGAAGATATTGAAGATAAGGAGAAAGAAGTGATGATTGATAGATCAAATCATAGAGACTTTAGGAAATTACAAAAATCAAGTATACAAGTGGAGGGGGTGGCCTCAAGTAGAAGGATAGTGATCGTGGGTTGGAAGATAAATAAATGAAATTATGATATCCATTGAGTGCATCTGATTATCGTAATAGCTCTGTAATATAGGTATTGTTGTTCTACAGGTGGGAAAATTTAGTTTTAAAGATGTAGATGAAAAACAATTAATTTTCAGAAAACTTTGGTGAGATGAGATCTGGGATTTGTGCAGTTGGGGTAAGAGGCATTTACACATTATAGATGAAATGATTTCAAACTATCAGGAATAATTTGGGATAGATTATCAGTAAGTACAGTACAGTGAACATGCAGAAAGTGGATGAGGGGAAATTGTCATAAATAATCCTAGTCAAAATGGACCTTATTTAACTTACTTCAGTTTTCTCCATTTCTAAATTTCTTGCCTTGCCTCCCGACCGTTAAACATTAGTTATTTATTAAACTTTCCATAGAGCCTTGAAATCTGGAAAAATATTAATTCCTGCATCTTCCATATCTCTCTTAAATGTCTCTAGATATTTAGATATACTCCTGACTTTGCAACATTCATTTACATTAATGTGTTTTTCTATTCATGTAATCTTCAATCTATCCAGCTAAATTTTATTAAGCCATTTACTTTGGGTTAGACATTTTGTTAGTTTGGGGACACAAATATAAAAGAGGTTCCTATTATTTATGCAGACTCTTCAATTATGATATTGCACAATCTATAAAATTTCATGTCATAGAAGAATTGTGATATATTTATGCAAGTATTACACATATATCAAGCCTGGAAACAGACAGAGTTTATTCTGATTTAAGCCCTTCATTTTACAGGGGAGGAAACCCAGGTTCATAAATATTAAATTATTTTTTCCTATAGATGTTATATCAAATAATCCCTGTTTTTCTCGATAGGTACAATTTTGATTTTGTGATTCCATGAATTGTTTTTCTTGATATATTTAAATATGTATAATTTTGTTTTCTTTCTATTATTGCAGAATCATGTATTTGTAATTAGAAAACAATCCTAGGTTATTTTTATGTATCTGTTGTAAACCTTCATAATAACATCAAAGAATAAGGGCAACTTTGATAATTATAATCCCTATTTTAGTAACAGTAGTTTCTAATAGTAACTACTACTACTACTAACAGTAGTAATCAGATTCAATTGTATTTCTTAAGTGAACAAGTATGTAGCATGCTGTGTTGTTTAAAAAATAATAATGTCAATGCTATATAAAGGGAAATTTTATGTAGAAGACTTAACCCCTTACTGTTGTGATTAAGTTCTTCCTAAATTTTTTCTCCTAACAACTTTCTGTACAGTTCTTGTAATCCCCACTATTTAGCAACCAGTTCTTTTCAAATGGAGTGACTTATTAAAATGCAAGAGAGGTGTGATGTACTTGCTTTACTCGTTTAATATCCAGTGTGAGTTAATTTGTGAGATTGTTTTTCCAAGACACCTGTCCAAGAGGTGTACCTTGTGGGAAAATGGACTTAACCAACAGTTAAGTTTTAACAAGGAGAACTGAGAGGTGGGTTGCAAGTACAGGGAAAATCCAAGGAATAAAATAGAAGACTCTGACTACCCAGTTGCATAATGAGGATAGCAATCTGTTCTTACTTTCATTAAGGGCCTTATCAAATTATTATATTGCAGTTCTGTTCCTGCCTCCCCACATAGGTGTAAACTTCGCTGTCAGAGAAGGCCTAACCAATAGCACCTACCATGGTTCCTGGCAAATAGTTAGGATTCGGCAAATATTTATCAAATGAATAAAAGGAAAAAGGGGATCTAGGAGATCAGGTTTATTACAAGAAAGAAAAAGGGAGGGTCTGAAGACAAACACCATCAGGCACATTTTTTTGCCTTGGCCAATATTGCCTTCTGGCAACAGTAGTCCTTTGATTTAGTCCTGCAAGAAGTGGAGAACTACAGAAACTTTCTGTGTACTCTAAATCAGTGCATCATAGTTAGGAAATAGAATGTAATATCAAATATAAATGGCTTGGTTTCTCTAAAAAATAATTTAATAAAATATGTTTATTTCCAAACTACTAGTCATTTAATATTTGATTCAGAAGGGAGAGATAACTTAGAATCATCTTTAAAATCCTAACTGAACCTGCATGGTGAACTAACAATGCTTGGAAATACTGTTTTGTAATGTTCTGTTGAAAATAATACTTTTTTATTGTTATTTCCCCCCCTCTCTGTGTCCATCAGCAGTGTCATGTAAAATTAGGATGGAGAGAAAGGAAAGGGAGGGAGGAAAAAAAGTGTAAAATTTGGAGATAGTACAAAGAGATGAAATGAGAGAGAAGAAAAAAGGAATGAAAGAAGTATAAAGAGAAGTTGTTCGAAACTCCATATTGTAAAAGTTTACCCAAGTTTGAGTTTGTCTATGGGAAGAATTTTCAAACATGAGGTGAAAGCTGTTTTTTCCTCCTTTTTACATTGCTATCTCCTCCCTCCCTTCCTTTTTTCCTTTCTTTCTTCCTCTCTTTCTGTCTAGGAAGCAGTGTATATATATTTCATTAGAAGGTAGCTATTGGGGGCTTAAGTGGCAAGATCTGACACAAACTCTCAGAAAACAAGTTTCTGTATAGTATAATAAGCCCTGGGGTTTATGCTTCTTTTCTTTTTTCAGTTTTATACATTAATAAAGGAAAGACAAAAAAAGAAGAGGGTCTTTTATTTGCCACAGTCCCCTTCCTTGGGTTCCATTTCTTTCTTTGTTCAGAGATGAGGATTCTGTGTGTTCTCACACAGAACACAGCCGGTTTTTCTTTTGCTCTATTTTAAAGGGTATAGTATTTCTTGAACTGAGGGACACAATTTATAATGTAATTCCAAAGTGAGATTTTAATTTACTTGTCATTTTCATGGAAGATTTTTCTAAAATTTTGGCAAGAGATATTTGGTTATAATTGGTCACATTTATCTGTCTTTATTTCAAGGATCTCCATGGTACTGAAATTTCTGTTTAAAGAATTTGAAGAATGTTCAATTATATACAGCCCATGCAGTGTATTTACTTATCCCCCCCTCTATTGTGTCAGCTATTCCTTTCCAAATGTTAAACAAGGTTGCTAAAAAGTTCTGTGTGTGTGTGTGTGTGTGTGTGTGTGTGTGTGTGTGTGTGTGTGTAGGAGAAACAGAAGCAGAGGAAAGTGGGCAGTCATTGCATTTGAACCAGTAGGCACATTTCTAGGGAAGGATTTTATTCTGAAGATTTTGTTTTTAATTCTACATTTTTAATATGTTTTTAAGGGGTTTACTACAATGTTGTTGAAACTAATTTAAATAAAAATTTCCACCTTTTTGGTTTATTTTTTGTTGTAACCACTTGGGCATTGAGTTAATGTCTGTTTAACTTTTGGATGACCCCATGGGGCGCCTGGGTGGCTCAGTCATTAAGCATCTGCCTTCGGCTCAGGTCACGATCCCAGGGTCCTGGAATTGAGCCTCACATCGAGCCCCACATTGGGCTCCCTGCTCCGCAGGAGGCCTGCTTCTCCCTCACCCACTCCCCCTGCTTGTGTTCCTTCTCTCGCTGTGTCTCTCTCTGTCAAATAAATAAATAAAATCTTAAAAAAAAACCCTTTTGGATGACCCCAAATATTAATAAAAAATCTAAACATTTTCCACTGCTATCTCAGAAATGATACATGTTTTCGTATAACACCCAGTGCTCCATGCAGTGCCCTCCTTAATACCTGTCACTGGGCTAACCCATCCCCCTACCCTCTCCCCTCTAAAACCCTCAGTTTGTTTCTCGGAGTCCATAGTCTCTCATGGTTCATCTCCCCCTCCGATTCCCCCCCCTTCATTTTTCCCTTCCTTCTCCTAATATCCTCCATGCTATTCCTTAGGTTCCACAAATAAGTGAAGCCATGTGATAATTGACTTTCTCTGCTTGACTTATTTCACTTAGCATCATCTCCTCCAGTCCCATCCATGTTGATGTAAAAGTTGGGTATTCATCCTTTCTGATGGCTGAGTAGTAGTCCATTGTATATATGGACCACATCTTTATCCATTTGTCTGTTGAAGGGCATCTCGGCTCTTTCCACAGTTTGGCTACTGTGGACATTGCTGCTATGAACTTTGGGGTACATATGGCCCTTCTTTTCACTACATCTGTGTCTTTGGGGTAAATACCCAGTAGTGCAATTGCTGGGTCATAGGGTAGCTCTATTTTTAATTTTTTGAGGAGCGTCCACACTTTTTCCAAAGTGGCTGTACGAAAACAATGAATCAGTGTTTGATCACTGCATCAAAAACTAATGATGTATGGTGACTAACATAACACAATAAAATAAAACAAAAATTTTAAAAAAATGGTCCATGTTTTAATGCCAAAAAGTTCATATCCAACTGGATATTTAGTTGCTATCACTGTTTTAAACTTGGGATGATCATTGTTTTTAAATAGGTGTTTGTAAAGAACTAAGATTTATTGAAACCTACCTCATTCCATGTACTTATCACACCTTGTGTAACACAATGCTCTGAACATCTCTTTGCATTAAGATAATTAACTCCTGTTGATAGACGATGAAATTGAGGCTCAGAGAGAGTAGGTAACAACTAAGGTGACTCAGGACCTGACAAACCTCTGTCCACTTCTCCATCTCCACTGCTGCTGTCTTAGTGGGAGTTATCGTGATCTCCATCTGGGATCATTGGATTAGTCTTCCTAACTTGTTTCTTTGCTAACTGTCTTGCTGCCTTCAACCATTCTGCATGAAAAGCACGTTTATTCTTAGATAATGTCCCTGAATTCCAGTGGCTTCCCATTTCACGTAGAGTAACATTCTTTATGGTCTCTCTCCTTTTCTCTTTAACCTCATCTCAAATCCACTGTCCTTTTAGCTCAGAACATTGTAGCCACATTGATGTCCTTTTTGTTCCTAGACAATGGCAAGTGCTTTTCTTCTTTGGAGCATTCATACATACTGTTCCCTGATCTGGCCTTCTGCATCATCACATTCTTCTCATTCTTGAAGTCTCAACTAAAATACCACCACTTAAAACAGAAACCCTCTCTACCTTGCCTGGATCTTTGTTAGTTATTGTTAGAGGACCTTCTTAATTTGTAATTCACTGTTTTGTTGGTTTACCATCTATTCTTCCCTCTTCTCCACAGTACACCGAAATCTTTTTGAGGACAGAAACATTCTGTTTTATTTGTTGCTCTTATACAGTGTTCAACACTGTAGGTACTCAGTAAATATTTGCTGGATGAATAAATGACCAACTAAATAAATAGATAAATAATAAATATGTTTTCATATTAATTAGATTTGTAGTCATAAAATTTATCCACTCAGCAATATATATCATAGTCTTTACCATTTTGTGTATTTTCGTTGTCCTTTAGTAAAGTTTAGAATATGTGAAATTGTGGCACTTCTTTTATTTCCTTTGAATATTTTTCCTTGCTAAGAACATGTCATCCTCCTGCTTGGCCAACCCAAAATATATTGTAGCTTTATGTTTTAGAAAAATATCTCAAAGAATCATAAAATCATAGTGTCATGGAGGTGAATGGCCCCTTCAATGCCATCTATTCCCATTACCCGCCTGGGGCCTGAGCCTCCTCTACAAATCCTCCACCAAGTGGTCATGGGGACTGTGCTTGGACATCACTAGGTCCAAGGAACTAAACACCTTGCAGGGAAACCCATCTAAATATTAATGTGTTTTGGTAGTCTGACATTTATGTTTAGAGTTGTAGGTGTTAAATCATTCCAAGTTTCTCCTGTCTTGAATTTTCACTATTTATGCCCTTAGATTAGTTTGAAATCTTTTCAGTTTAACCTAATTTTGTTGTTTCTTTTTATTTAGAAATTCAGTTAAGGTGACTTTACCCCTGAATTAATGTAGCAAAAAATTAGAAAATTTCTTTTTGATTCAGTCTTTTAGATTGTTAGTAAACTTAATGATGAGAGTAGGAGTATTTGGAAATTTCCTGCAAAATATTTCCATTTATATTTGTTTCCATCTCTCATTCTGCCAATTCTGTTCTTTCAGCCAGTCATTGCATTTATATCAGAATCAATTTAATGTTTTAAGTAAATTTCTGAAATAAATTTATGTTTTCTTGGTTCCTCTGAAAAATAGGTCCGTTTTATTGATAAAATCAAGTGAAATACCATTTATGACTTCAGCCTCTTCTTTAGGTATTTTTTCCTATATGTGCTTCATCATTTAGTTTACCAAATAATGCCTACTAAATTTGAATAATGGAGGAATACCGTTTTCTGAAATCAAAAAAAAAAGAGAGAAAAGGAAAAGAAAAGGAAAGAAAAGAAAATTAGAGAATATTTTAAATAAAGTGTGCTATGTGTGTTCTGAATGCCATGACACTTTCATTTGCCAGGACTCTGCTAACTCACAAATAGCGATAGAAAATACTTGGGCCTGGGTTGGTTAAGCAACTGCCTTCGGCTCAGGTCATGATCCTGGAGTCCCAGGATTGAGTCCCACATCGGGCTCCCTGCTCAGCAGGGAGTCTGTTTCTCCCTCTGACCCTCCCCTCTCTCATGTGCTCTCTCTCTCTCTCATTCTCTCTCTCAAATAAATAAATAAAATCTTTAAGAAAAAAGAAAATACTTTACAACATTGCTATTGTTCTATTACTTATCCCTTTTTATCAACTCTCTACTGAACCTTTTCTTCTTTATTAGCTCCTTCTTCTTAGCATATAAACTTGTGCAAGTATCTCTCCCATCAAATATTTAAAAAAAACCCAAACAACAAAATAAGAAGGAAAGCCTTTTTTTTGAAGATTTGCTCTGTTACCACTTTCTTCTCTTTCATTTCTATTCAAAACCTCAGGAAAGAATTTTTATTTCTTCACCTCTCATCTTCTCTACAGCCCACTGAAAACTGACTTCTGTCCTTGAAATGTAATTTAAAGTATTATCACCAAGATTATAAATCATGAAATTGTCAATCCAATAGAATATATTTAGTCTTGGCCTTACTTTATTTCTCAGATGTTTTTAATTCTTTTGACAGTTCCTTTCATTTGCAACTGTGTCCTTCCATTGGTTTCATGATACTCTTTGGTTTTCTCATCTCTCTGGCCTCTCTTAAGATTCCTTTGCAGGTGTTTTCTTTCTGCCCCTACATTTCCTCCTCCTCCTCCTCCTCACCCTCCTTCTTTCTTTTTTCTCTCCTTTTCCTTCTTTCTCTTCCTCCTCCTTCATCTCCCATCTCTCTCCTCCTCCTTTTTCCCTCTCTTGCTCTCACATCATACCTTTTCTTGAGTGATTATATTAACATCTTTTGTTTCAACTATCATCTTTATTTTGATAACTTTCAGATCTGTAGCTCCAGCACATATGTCAGCTCCATCATCCCTCTCCAGACTCACACTTACACCTGGCCACTAGATATTTTCAGCTGAATGTTCACTCCATAGGCACTTAAAACTTAACATGTATTTATACATATAACTGCAGATATTTATCTTCACTCTAAAATGTTATCTTTCTCCTGTCCTTTCCATCTCTTCGAATGGCACCATCATCCACCAAGGTGGTCTGGAAGAACATGAGTTTGCCCTTTCTGTTATTTCCCTACAGTTGCCTTGTAGATCTGTATCCTGGGGTCAAAGATTCAGGGGAGAATGTATGTCTCTGTTAGAGGAAACTTGCCATCAATATCCCACCAATATTGGAAAAATAACCATGGAAATGCTCCTGATAATGAGTAGGTTAAATACAAAGGACAATTCTTGTAACATTGAATGTTTGAGAGATGGAAGGGTTCTTGAACATTCTAAAAATCCCACACATTAATTTTACATATGGAGAAACAGTCCTTGAGGGAAGATAAAGACAAGGTAATGAAAGAAGATGGATTAAAGTCTAGATTTACTTCTGTAATTTTTGTGTCTCTTTAATCTTAGAAATAACTAATTCCTCCTTACCCCCAATCTATGTGATGACATTTTTTTTTTTTTTTGGTAGGGGATAAATTAAGGCATAAGAGTATAGGAGGCAGAGTCTAAACAAAGTATATACATTCATACACAACACACACACACACACACACACACACACACACACACAATATATATAAAATGTAAATTTCTCCTAGTGGAATTTACCCTACATTACAAAATTTCAGAGTTCTTTTAAATTAATCTCCAAAAAATTTACACTGTTTACTCACTTACCCACCACATGTATGATATCTGTTTCCTATATGGTCACTAACCCTGAATATTATCCAGTTTTAAGAAATTTGGCAGTCTGATAAAGGAAAATGGTATATCTATAAGATTGAACATATTCTTTGACTGCTTTTCTCCGGGGTTATTTATGTTTTTCCTTGAATACTCTTATGTTTCTTGGATTACTTTTTCTTCTGGAACATATTCTTCAGATACATTTTTTCAGGCTACATATTTTTTCTCTGGACTATTTTTAAATATTTGTGTCATTTAATATGAAATATACAAATCACTGTAATAGTCCTTAATTTATATGTTTAAAAATTGTGTGGGTAAACATTCCTTGATGCTTTCCCACCCTATCTGAATCCAAACATGTTAACATACCTTCTGAGCTTTTGGTTGAGGACCAAAATTTTACTTTGACAGAGCCAGTCAGCCCAGGTGTTTATATTTTCCTATTCATCTGTTCTCCCCACCACACTGTTTCATCATTTTTCAGGCGGTGAGGACAAATCAGGTACAAATCATTGGGCTTTGCTATTATAATTATACTCTGTCTTAGCTTGGGCTGCTATAAGAAAATGCTGTACACAGGTTGGCTTATTAACAGAAATTTACTTCTCACAGCCCTGGAGGCTGAAAAGTCTGAGCTTATAGTGCCAGCAGGATCAGGTTCTGATGAGAACCTTCTTATGGGTTTCAAGCCGCTGACTTTTCATTGTCCCTCACATGGGGGAAGAGCAAGGTAGCTCTCTGGCCTCATCTTATAAGGGCACTGATCCCATTCATGAGGGCTGCACCCTCATGACCTAATTACCTTCCAAAGGCCCCACCTTCTAATACCATCATATTGAGGGTTAGTATTTCAGCTTATGAATTTGGAAGACACAGACATTCAGTCCACAACAGTCTAAAAATGGCAAGTAGGGGCTCTGTTTGTGCCTGTTCATGTGGCTCTTCCTTCCAGCCTTCTTTTTCTCAGACTACTCTGTTACTTATTTTTCTCTTTTGTTTTACATTCTGCTAAGTGCCTATTTATTAGTAAAGGTAATTAGCTTTGGGAAATTATCATAGTTTTGTCTTCCCTTTCCTACTTTCTTCCTAGTAAAGACAAAACAAAATGGTGAGCATTGACCATTTACCTTTCGCAGCTAAGGAAGTTTGAAGGGCTTTCTAGTCTTTCTCTCTCTCTCTCGCAAATACCTGTACTCCCATAATAAGGTTTTCACACTTCTCATTAAATGTTTCTCCAAACTGGGGAGTATTAGTAAAGTTTTGGTTAGGATTTTGTCCACTCAATTTTTTCAAACTATTTCTGATATAAGAGAATGTTGCAAATTAGGAGGTGTATTAATTGTCTCTCTTTTCTTGGCTACCACTTTTCTACAATTAAGGAAGGAAGTTGTGTCCCTTCCTTTTATTAATTATTGCTGACAACTGTTTTCTTTGGGGAGCTGAGAAAATGGTGGAAGCCTTCAAATTCAATTGATTTTATTTTGAAGATAATAAAATACATAATGTGTGTATTCTCAGTTTTTAAAAAAAGATTTATTATGAAAAATCTCAAATTTACACAAAAGAATGATATAATAAATCACTATGTGTACGTCACATAGCTTCAATAATTATCAGTAAGAGGCCAACAAACCACATCTACCCCCCCAATTATTTTGAAGCAAATCCAGGACGTCATAGAAATTCATTTGTAAACATGTTAGCATTTCAGATATAGTTTTTTTTTTTACTTTTTTTATTATGTTAATCACCATACATTACATCATTAGTTTTTGTTGTAGTGTTCCATGATTCATTGTTTGCGTATAACACCCAGTGCTCCATTCAGTACGTGCCCTCTTTAATACCCATCAACAGGCTAACCCATACCCCCTACCCTCCTCCCCTCTAGAACCCTCTGTTTGTTTCCCAGATATAGTTTTTAAAGTTTTTTCTTGATCCTTAAAAGAGGTTTCTAGAGAAAATCTCTTTGTTGGTTTTAAGTTGGATTACTACTCCACTTCATCTATAGCCTATTTTATGAATTTGTCTAATGAGAATACACAAAAAGTAGAGGAACAGAGAGCATTTGCAGTATCAAACTACTTGCCTACTTTAGGCCTGGTCTGTTGTATTTTTGTCATTAAACTATGTCTACAAATTAATTCATTTTAATAAATATTTATTAAGGTTTTACTGTGCATCATGGAGTTTCTTAGGTAATACAATTACTGCAATGAACCAAGATAATGCTGTCATGGAGCTTATAGTCTAGTGTTTAACTTTGAGAGGTGGCTCTAAGTTCAAAGTGTCTGTTTATCAAAGAATGTTTCTCAGTCTTTTTTGTTTTGTTGTTTCTGTTTAATTTTTTGTTTTTCATTTGAGGTTTAAAACATCTCTCATTAAAACATTGGTGTAAACATGTCAAGGAGTCTGGTGAAACAAAACAAAACAAAACAAGACAAAAAAAAAAAACAACTAGCTCTTCATTGTATGATCTCCCTTATAAATTTATAAAGTTGCAGTCACTTATAAGAGCCTGTGGAAAGAACGTCATGAAAACCTTATTGGCTGTTTTAATGACATCACATCTTGTAGTTCTTTTATGAAGGGCATAACATGCAAGGAGTAGGGAGAAGTTTAGCTAGAGCTATGTTTATTTACCTGCTGTGTGATAGGTCTCAGATGCCCTATATGCTATTGCAGGTAGAAATCATTGCTTATTATTTTAATGTAGGTTTGATTGGAATGTGACTAATTACATAAGAGAGTTATACAAGAAACATTAAACAGGGATATTCTAGATCTGCTAATTAAGATAAGCAGTATGAGGTAAAAATAAGGTATGGTTTGTGCACAGATAAAGAAACAGACTGTTTCATTATTGTATAATAGGGTTGATAAAGCTTTTTGGACTGAATTGCCAATAAATATTTTCAAGAATAGTTTATGGTATAAATTAATAGCTTAAGATGGCGATCTTCATTGCAGTAGGCCAAGAAAAAGACAACAGTAAGCTGTCACAGAGAGCTGTAAATTGAACTACCTATTGAGGAAATACGTTATCACTGTTTCCCTGGGATTTCTTTTATATTAAGGATTTTAAAATTTTAAATTGTGCACTATTGCATTTGTATTATTACCTGCTTATAACTGCTTCAACAAATATATGTTGAGTAAATTCTATGTTATAAGCATTGTGCTGGAATTTGGAGATACAATGTGATAAAAGGAAGCATGGCTTGTGCATCTTACAGCCTAATTGAGATAGATATGTATATTTCCACACACACATATGCACATAAACATTAAATAATAAAAATATATTAATATTTACTTCTAGGTAATGCTACTAAGTTGTGCTTAGTTTTGTACTGGCAAGAAATATCTAGCTCATTGGGATTCATATTTCGATGACTTTTTCCAAAAATAAAAGTGCTTAAAGTTTTTTTTATGCCAAAAGCTTTTTTTTTTCTCTTACAGTTTCAATTACAAATTGAATCATTGCTGATTTGTATCCATGAAAGTTACAGAGATGTCTTATTTTGTAGGAAGTTTATAAGCAGTAATGTTTTCCAGTATTGCTAAAAGATGCCTTAGTTGCCTGGAATTTATGCCACCAAGGGAAAACAGCGAAGAGTGAGTTAAAGGATTAGATCATTGGGTTAATTATGTCCTGCTAGAGTATCATTACAATCCTTTAAATAAGAAAAAAAAATTAAGTTAGAAAATTTTTAACAAGTTAAAATTAACCAGGGACTATAAAGGAAAGTAATTTCAGCAAGATTATTTATGCCCTCAATCAAAGTTTAACCCAAGCAAACAAACAAACCAAAAAAGGTGTGTTTGTGGTATCTTCTTATTTTTTGAAGATGATTCTTTCCATCCTTTGTTCTTTGATCTCTAAATGAGGAGAAGCACATAAAGTGGCAATGGGGCCAAGGGTCCTAGATGTCTTGGCACTCATTAGTTATGGCAATTAGCACCATTTAGATTGATATATTTCCAAAATGAAAGCATGACTTGGAGCAGACAAACAAAAAATCATGATGGCATTTGTGGAGGTGGAATGACATTGACCAACACGAAACAAAAGAAACAAAGCTCATCTTTAAAGTCTTGGAATATTTGAAAAATTGATTGCATGATAAGACTGTTTCAACATAACTACAATTCCCTGAGAACTTATTAATGCTTTGGTAGCATTAAAATAAAATGAAAAGACACCAGGGCAGTCTGCTTTAATAGCTTGCTGGCTTGAACCCCAATACATAATGTTCTTGTAATACTTTATGGGTGACTGCAATAAATTGGTAGTGAATGTTTTCCATTTTTTTGGCTCTTCATATCAGATCTGCTCTTAGAGAACATTTTGTTCTGAGAATATTATGAAGGCAGTTGATCTAGTTTAAAAGTTGCTTGACAATTTTAGTATGGTGTTAACTTTTCTCCCCTCCAGATTGTGTGATTTTTGTCCTTTGAGCAGAGGTCAAATTATAGTTTGGACCTTTGCTGTTTACTCACTTATTACTAAATACTTTGTAAGTACTGCCACAAGGAAAGAAAAATCTATTTTTTTCCCAATGCTTTAGTTACCTATCTGTCTTTTAGATAGCAGTTTAAATCCATCCTTCTTCTTGACAGAGAAAACAATTTGAGATGGATTAATTTTGAACTTAGATAGTTTGTTGATGAATCGTTAATGATCATATTCAGAGGTTGTATTAGAAATAAAAAGAGAATCATGATTCACCAAAAGAAATTACTGTATTTTAAACAAAGTGAAGGCTGAGAATTGTCTGGGATTTAGTGAACAGAGGTATCTACTATGGGTGCCCTGAGGCACTAAGTGCATGCTCAATCAGCTTTTTAGTTTTTAAGCAGCAAATATTCATGCTGTACATACAATAAAAACAAGTTACAGACTTAACAGAAATTGAAATGGTCTCAATGTTAACATCAGACCCATGAATAATTAGAGGATATCTGCGTACCTTATTCATTCTTTTAGTCTTCAGTGTGCCTAGGAACATTTGTTTCATATAAAAGTTATATTACAAAATTAATGGACTGAAGGTGGAAAGGGAATTTGGAGGAATGTGAAATAAAGTCTGGTTATATACTGAATGCAGGTGGAAGATGTCTGAGGAACATTTATAGAACAAAGTCTCTTCCTACTAAAGTCCAGGCTTCCAAAAGTGACAGGAAGAGTCCATGTGGTTATATAAAACTGCAGAGAAAATTCTGGTCAGACAGAGAGCTCTGAAGAGGTGGTACTGAAGCAGTAGAAGGAAAAACTGAGCAAATAAAAGAAAAATGTGGGGAGGAGCTAGGAATAATTAGAGAAGAAATAAAATGCCTCAAAAAAAATAGGAACAACAAAAATTCAGGGGATGTTGATGCAGGCAGTCCAGCTGAAAAAGGATTTTAAAATTGTGTGTGCAGGAAGCAGACATGATTGGAAATGAGGTATTTGGTTTTTCCTGTAAGTTGACAGGTAAGGCATTCTGGGGGAACACACCTCCACACTAGGATTAGTCGCAAATGTATTTTGAAATAAAAGGCTGGAAGCCAAATGTCTTCAGCCACCTGAAGCACCCAGAGTCTTATGTAATATATGTATGGCCTGTCATGTTTTATGGCATATACAGGAAAGACAAATTACATTTTAAAATTGATATGTGTGTGAGCAAGGTTATGCTGCATTTATGGAGTACCAAAAATAATATCAACAATATTTATAAAAAATATTTATAAATATATAAATAGAATTTAGTCAATTTAGCCTCCGTATTTTAAAAACCCTTCAAAATGTTTTGTTAAATCCCATGAAAGTGGTTTCGGTGACAAAGGTTTCAGATCTTTGCAAATGATAATGAATTCGGAGACACATAATGAGAAACACTGTAGTGAGGTCTAGACAGATTTAGATAAATTAATGACCCGACTAGTTGATGGCAGCCACAGTCTTTAACTTTGAGTAAAGGAATCTTAAAAGCAGCTCAACGAAGAAATATTTTTCTCTCCTTTTTCTTTTTAAAACATTTAATTGTCTTTTTTAAGGGTGATAAAGAAAAGATGAAATGTAGAGACTTCATTGTACTGTACTCATTATATCCTCTCTCCTGCCTTATACATAAATCTATTCTGCTTCACATTGATTCACCTCTTTCTTTAAATGAACATATATTACACTTACAATATATACTTTTTTTATATGAAAGCATATGCCATAATCTTTTCCATTTATGCTCATATAGTAAGTCTTTTAAAACATTTGTTGAAATATTTGTTTTAGGTGGATTTATTTTACATCAAATAGTTTTATTAAGAAGACTTTCCTTCTATTAAAGGGAAACTTCTTTTAATACCAGAATGAGGCAGAACATTATTGCTACAGTATAACTTTGTATGGTTGGATGCCCTATTGGTTGTAGAACTCTTAGTTAATTTAAATTTTTGCAGGCTGTTAGATTCAGTAAAGGACAGGGTGCAGTCATGGACTGCAGGTTTTTCATCTCTTAGTTATTTCTAGAATTAGTACTTTAATGGGGCGATTTTTATCTTATGACAAAAGTCAGCATTACATTTTGAGTGTTATTTGATTCTTCCTTCATGTATTTGGAATGCTATTTGTAATGTATGGTATTTTTAGGGGAAATCTTTAAATGTTCTTTTCCTGGGTAATAGCTTGTATGAGTATAAAGAACTTCATGTTTGAACTTTAGATATAATCGTTCTGATTTCTCTTTGAAAAGAGGTTTAAACCTATGAAGTTTAGAAACAAAGACAAAAGCAACCTTATTTACTGAAAGAGCACTATTATTTTCTAACAGCTTACTATAAAGATGGGGACAGTATATATATTTTCCAATATTTTATATGTATAGCATATATGTTTACACACATACAGTTTATTAAAACCTACAATTATGTAACACTGAAAATATTACTAAATGAAGTTTCTGTGTAATGAAGCTGCTCTTTTCAATGATGTCTTATATTGTGAAAATTGGTTGAAAACTTTTTGTGTAATGAATGCAAACATGAACTCTATTAAAAATGAACATATTTGCATGTGTTCTGCTATACAAACTGAGGAGGCCTGTAAAAAGGATAATGCCATCATTCTGTTCTGTCATCACTGTTCTACTTTTACAATTCAGTTTACTCTCCTCCATACTCAGAAAAGTCACCATCACTTAAAAAATGTATATTCTTACAATTAAAATGTTTGTGTCTTTTTTAAACTGAATATTATGTTAAATATTTCACATATTTCCAAAGAATGTTGTCCTTGTCCTCATTAAAAAAAAAAAGAAAACTGAGAAGAGACATTTTAAACATGGCTAGACTTTCAGATCAAAATAAATATTCAATCTACACATCAGTATAACGAATTTAGGAATTCACTGCATTTTGAAACTTTTTCCTTTAAGACACAGTATTCACAATATTTTGAATAAAAGGTAAGAGACATTTATCCAAAAGATTAGAATCTTTCCACATAATAATTCAGGTGATCTCCATTTTTATAAACCTAATTTATGAAAAGTTAGGATTTGCAAAAAGAGATAAATTAAGGAATGGTGGTTTATGGAGTGGTGTTTATGGAGTTATGGCTCACAAAATATTTTAAAAGTATAATTTCTTTATAAAATTTGATTTATACTTATTTAACATATGAAAAGAATCAACTCCATAGTCTAAAATTCCTATTTTTTTAAACAAATGCAACAGTCTATTATGTAATGGAACTTTATACATCCAAATTAGTATTATTCTTTGCAAAGTAGTCACCTTCAGAGATTTTTCTTCATTTAAATGGTATGGCCATTGCTCTAAACATTCTAATGTGTTGGAATTGCCTGTAGAGCCAACAACATATCATTTTGAATATTTTCATTGACAACTACTTTTTAATTTGATTTGATTTTTAGAAATAGTCAAGAATAATTTAGAACCATGTTTACTGAATAGAGCCAAGTTTATTGCCATAGCAAAACCTGGCCTATTCTGACTGGTACAGTTTTGTAAATCCCTTATCATTTCCTCACCTCCAACTGTACAACCTACTCCAGTTGAGTGCCCTTTGTCATGTCCACTCCATTCCCAGTACTCTTAGAATTCTAGGACTACTGTTTTGCATGATCAACAAGGGCATTAAAAAAAACTATAGAATTTATAAAGCCATTTATCTTGTGTGATTTTGTGCAGTCTCCAAAGGCAATTTCAAAAGAGATATAACTTACAGTGCTTTGAGAATGGTAGAATTACAGAATAAAGGTATTACCTCCCCTCCAACAGAAGATATTTAAGTCTTTGATTTTTGGATACCTGATATGTGTCTTCAGTTCAGTGCAGTAAATATTTATTGAGCATGTATATTACGCAAAACACTATAGTAGGCACTGAGGCAAAAATGCAAATAAAAAATAGTGAGGGAGGGGAATACCCTTCAAAATACCTTTTAGTCTATGACCTGTCTTTCACAGAATGGAAGTTTGAAATTTTAATGTACGTCCAAGACGTAAGTATTCTCTTGGAGTGACAAAGCACTACTTAAATATGGGAGAGGGAGGGATTCGTTTTAACTGGGGCATGACAGTTAAATTGAACCTAGAAGGACACAGATGGAAACCTTGGCAGGTGGGAATGGAAGAAAAGACATTCTAGGAAGAAGTAACTCTTTCAATTGTATAGCATGATTTATATGTTTCAAAAAATGAAATTTTTACTTTCTAGTCATAGTAAATACTGTACTATTTTCAACTTGACCAGCACTATAGGATTTGCCTCGATTTAATTCATTTGAATCTCACACTCTGTCTTTTATTTCATCCTTCTATGCTGTGCCCTGTTTTTCTTAGTGGTCTTGTCTGTGTCTCTCTCTTACTCTGTGTCTCCTTCCTTTTTATCTTTGTCTTACTTTCCCTATCTTTTCCATTCCTTTCTCATATTCTCCTTTCCATCTGATTGTCTGTCATAAGGAATTGAAATATATATGTTAAAATTGAAATATATATGTTAAGATTGAACTATAAATCTTTCCCTGTTCTTAATTTTAGAAATAGGTGGTTTAACTTTTCTTTTTAATTAATAGACTTTATTTTCAGAGCAATTTTAGGTTTACCAAAAAACCCAGTAGAATGTACAGAGTTCCCAGATACTCACTTGTCTTCCACCCCCCACCGCAGTTTCTCTATTATTAAATGGCCTAATGCATTGGCATAGTATATTTGTTACAATTGATAAACCAATATTGATAGATTATTCCTAACTAAAGTACATAATTTACATTAGTGTTCACTCTGTATTGTTCTATGTGTTTTGACAAATACATAATGTCATGTGTCCACCATTATAGTATCATACAGAATGGTTTCACTGACTTAAAAATTCTTTGTGCTCCACCTATTTATCCATCTCCCCTATACGCCTCCTTTCCATGCGTCCAAACCCTTGTTAACCTTTATAGTCTCTAGAGTTTTAGCTTTCAGAGTGTCATATACTTGCAGTCATACAGTATATAGCCTTTTCAGACTGGCTTCTTTCATTTAGCAGTATGTATTTAAGATTTCTCCATATCTTTTTGTGGCTTGATAGCTCATTTCTTTTTAGTGCAAAATAATAGGCCATTGTATGGATGCACTATAGTTTGTTTACCCATTCAGCTGTTAAAAGGAAGATACCTTGGTGGGTTCCAATGTTTGGCAGTTATAAATAAATCTGTATAAACATTTATGTGCAGGTTTTATGTGGACATAAGTTTCAACTAATTTGGGCACACACCAAAAAGCATTATTGCTGGATCATATGGTAACACTATGTTTAACTTTGGAACAAATTGCCAAACTGTATTCCAAAGTGGCTATACTATTTTGCATTCCCACCAGCAATGAATGAGAGTCCTCCTTGCTTCACACCCTCAGTAGCATTTGGTGTTGTTAGTTGTTTTGGATTTTAGTCATTCTAATAGGTGTGTAGTGTTACCTCATTGTTGTTTTCATTTGTAGTTCTCTGATGACATAGGACATTGGGCCTCTTTTCACGTGCTTATTTGCCATCTGTCTATTTTCTTTGGTTAGGTGTTTGTTCAGATCTTTTGCCAATTTTTAAACTGAGTTGTTTTTCTTATTGTTGAATTTTAAAGAGTTCTTTGTATATTTTGGATACCAGTCCTTTCTCAGAAATGTGATTTGCAAGTATTTTCTTTTAGTCTATGACCGGTCTTTCACAGGATGGAAGTTTGAAATTTTAATGGATGTCCAATTTATCAATTATTTCTTTCATGGATCATGCTTTTGGTGTTATATCTAAACATTAATTCCCAAGCTCAACATCACCTAGATTTTCTCCTACATTATCTTCTAGAAGTTTTATAGTTTTGTATTTTACATATAGGTCAGTGATCCATTTTGAGAGTTTTTTGACAGGCATAATGTTAGTGTCTAGATTTATTTATTTATTTATGCATGTGGATATCAGTTTTTCCAGCATTATTTGTTGAAAAGACTATTTTTGCCATAGTATATTACCTTTGCTTTTTTGTCAAAGATCAATTGAATATATTTATATAGGTCTATTTCTGTCTATTTTGTTCCATTGATCTATTTGTCTATTTTTTCACCAGTACCATGTTGTCTTGATTACTGTAGCTTTATAGTCAGTTTGATGTCAGGTAGTGTCAGTCCTGACTTTGTTCTTCAGTGTTTAAGTTGGGTCTTTTGCCCCTCCATAGAATTAGTTTGTTGATATTTACAGAATAACTTGCTGGAATTTTAATTGAGATTGCATTGAATCAAAAGATCAAGTTGAAAGAACTGACATCTTGAGTCTTCCTATCCATGAACATGGAATATCTCTTTGTTTATTTTGTTCTTTGATTCCTTTCATCCAAATTTTGTAGTTTTGCTCATATGGGTCTTATACATATTTTGTTAGATTTATACCTAGGAATTTATTTAATATTTTGGGGCTAATGTAAATATTTTTGTGATTTTACTTTGAAATTTCAATAGTTAATCTGTGGTATATAAAAAAGCAATTAAATCTTGTATGCTTTTTTTTTTAAAGATTTTATTTATTTCTTTGACAGAGAGAGACACAGCGAGAGAGGGAACACAAGCAGGGGGGAGTGGGAGAGGGAGAAGCAGGCTTTTGGCAGCTCAGGGAGCCTGATGTGGGGCTCGATCCCAGGACCTTGGGATCATGACCTGAGCCAAAGGCAGACACTTAATGACTGAGCCACCCAGGCGCCCCAAATCTTTAGGAATTTTTAAGAGAAAGCAAGAGTCAGGCATTAAAAGTATACAAGTAGTATAAATACACTCAGTTACTCTTTGCTTTCACATGGTTCCTGATTGTTCTATTTTATATGTGACTAGAAAAGAAACAGCCTCCCATAGTACATTCATAATACTGCTATTGGTTACAGTCTCATATTTTCATTTTCATATTTGAATGTTAGAGTCTGGAATGTATATCAAATATGGCATGGTGTGTTTGCAACCACATTATATTAATGTATTCTATTGGAAATAAAAGAGCAGTTCTTTTTCTTAAAAGTAATTTATCTTGTAATACTTTATTTAAAGAAAAATAAAAGTACTCATTTTAACAAACCTCGAAAACACTGAAGAGTACTTTTTTTCAGAATTCTACAACACTGGTAATATTTTGGAATATAAGTTCCTGTGGTTTTTTGATCTGTGGGAAATGATATCGGGATTAGAGAGGGAAGCTCTACACATCATTTCTTCCTAGTAATCATCAAAGGTTGGGAACACATAAGATGAAAGTTTAAGCTAGTTCACTTAAATGTAGATGTAAGTAGTCTCTTCAATACTGCTAGTATTGAAAGAAGAGCTGTTACCCTATTTCTTTCTCCCATTTTGAAACCATTGTTTTTATTGTTTTTGTTTCTTGACTTCTCACTTATTCTTTTGATTATACTATCTATATTACTAAGTTTAATAGATACCGTTTTGAAACAACATACAATTCACATATCATAAAATTTCACCCATTTAAAGTGTTTAATTTGGTGGCTTTTAGTGTGTTCAGAAAGTTGTGTAAACATCACCACAATCTAATTCTAGAACATGTTCACCACCCCGAAGATTCCGCAGTGTTGTCCCAGCAGTCATTCCTGGAGATCCAGGGTATAATATTACAGTGATTTTATAACTAACTGCTCCTCTACATAATACTCTATCAAGAATATGTTGATGCTGGAGATTTCTCTCTCTGTCTTCTCTTTTTCAAGCCAACTCTCCCTAATTGTTTCAACTGCCCGCACTATTTCAGGACTTCTCACCATTCTCCATGTTTTTCTTTCCTTTTTTTTTTTTTAAGATTTTATTTATTTGTCAGAGAGAGAGAACGTGCACAAGCAGGGGGAGCAGCAGGCAGAGGGAGAAGCTCCCTGCTCAGCAGGGAGCCCGATGTGGGGCTCGATCCCAGGACTCTGGGATCTTGACCTGAGCTGAAGGCAGACACTTAATGGACTGAGCTACCCAGCATCCCTCCACGTTTTTCTTTATAGGCTTTTTGATATGACCATGTCCTTATCAAAGTGGACTGTCTAGAGTAAGACACAGTCTGTGTGATCTGGCTAGTGAACATGGGTTAATTGCTGTCTTTTATAGCTGATGTTATTGATCATAAGGCCTTGATTGATACACAGAAATTCTGAAATCTGTCAACATTCCCAACACTCCCACAATATCTGTAGTTTCCCGCTTCTAAGGAGTAATAATAATTTAAAAAAAATATTGGGGCTGGGAGTAGGCAAAGGGAAGATGAATGTGGGGAATTGCAACTAACAAAAACTTGATGTATACCCAACATAACCATAAAGCCTCAGTTGATTCACTACAGTTGCACTTCTGAATTTGCTGGTATCCTGAAAAATAAACAGGTTAAAACTAAGGTTGGGAATAGGTGTATATCTTGCAATAGGTCAGACATCTGTGGGGTTTGTGATAGTACTAAATGAGTAAGTGTTATATTTCTATAACATGTGACATTATCTGCAGTAAAGGAAAATGAGCAAATAATTATATTTTGAAGGAAGGGGATAAAAATGCTTATATCCCATTTCTGCTGAGAGTTTTCCCAAAGTTATTAAATAAAAACAACATTTGTGACTTAGGGTGAAGCTTAGAAAATAGAGGTCTTTGCACTGATTTTTTCTTTAAATGTTAGACTACTACCAGTGGATAGTTTAATGATTCTAAATGGAAACTGGAAAAGCAGGTCTAACAGTAACCAGATGTCCTGGGATTTAGAATGGTATGCAAAAAGTAGCTGCTTATATAAAGTCTTTGAAAACTTAACAATGCTTGTCATTTCTTATTTTCTTTTATGAACCATTTCAAAAATATAAAGCACAGAATTAATATAAATACCAAATACCAACACTCATTTAAAAAATGTTAGCATTTACCATATTTGCTTAAGAAAACTTTTACAGAAATTAATCATTACAGAAATAGTTGAAATCCCCTCCTGTTTACATTTCCCCATTTTTGTACCCAGAGGCAACTCGTCTCCTGAGGTTTATATATATAGTTTCAGTCCATATTTTTTTACTATTTATGTACTGTAATTTTGCCTCTGTGACCCCATGAAAATTTAGAGTAGTTTTGGATACCAAAAAACATTTACATACATTATACCTCATGGTTTCCAATGTCATGGTTTCCAGTATAGATACCAAGGTGCTCCCAGAGTGCCACAGTGAACTTACAGGTGTGCTGTGAGATATTTTAAAATTTCAAGAGAAACATTGCAGTATTCAACATCTTTCAGACACCACATCAGCCACTATAGTGCTTGAGGTAGTTCACAATTTCAACATTTTAATTTCAGCACATTCTTCTTGATAGCGTTATGTCTTTGAGAAGCTGGTTTTTTGGTAAGTGCTGTCATAGAAAGCAGTATGAAGATTGTGTGAAAATCAGTACACAACAGGGAAAAAAGGTGGCAGTGTCCAATCTGATTTCAAGGTTTGAGAAGTTCTGAAGTGCTCAACAGGCACACACATCCCAATAATAACTAATTTAAGGATGGTTATGTAAGCATTGAATTAAAATATTTTCCTTGCAATTTGTGTTTATTATTTTTTTGTATGACCACTAAGTGTCTGGAACATAAATACTTATTGAGCTGTTTAGAACTAAACTACAAAATAAATGGTTCTGTTAGGTATATTTTTAGGCTAAGTTTGCTGAGAAAATATTACTAGGACACTAAGGGCTCTGTTAAAAAATAATAATGAGACACTGAGGGCTCTTGTGAACTAAGAAATACTGGGTCATTCTGCAACATATTTTGGTTTCACTTAACATTATGTTCATGATTATCTGTTTTGGTATGTATGGGCCCAAGGCATTTTAGCCTCTGTATATAGTGCTGTGTGTTATTCCATTGTGTGACTGAGCCACAATTTATCTCTTTATTTCCTGCTGGTGCACATTTAAGTGTTTCCCTTCCCATCCCATTCATTCCTCTCACTTCACTTCACTCTTTTCTTCATTTTCCTCCTTCCTTCTTTCCTTTTTTCTTTCTTCTTTTTTATTTTTCTATTACAGTCAATTTCACAGTGAATATCTTTGTAAATATCTTCGTGTGTAAATGTGAGAGAATTTCTGTATTTGAATTGCTGGGTTTGGAGAATATACATTTTTAACTTTACAAGGTAATGGAAAATTAGTCTCCAAATTTTTCTGAGTTCCCCTTCTCCATACTTTTTCCAATAATAGATATTGATAGACTTTTAAACTTTTGATAAGAAGATAGGAGTAGTGTATCTATTTGCTACTTTAATTTTATCTTTCTTATAGAGTTGAGCTTCTCATCATATTCTTATGGGCCAATCAGGTGTTATTTTCTCTGATTTTTCCAATTTTATTCTCTCAGCAGTTTTTAACCTTAAAGTTATAATGCTTATTTCTTTATTGATTTGTTGCAGCTTGTTATATATTCTGAATAGAAATGCTTCACTGGTTATATATGTTGCAAATATCTTCTCTTAGTCTATTTCATGTCTTTATCCATGTTTATAATGTTTGGAGTTTTTTTGTTTATATTGAGAGAATGATGGTTTTTCTCATTTAATCTCTGAATATGGTGTGTATCACTAAATGTATTTCCTTTTTTTTGAGGCAAAATTGGTATATAAGATTATATAAGTTTCAGGTGTACAATATTATAATTTGATATCTATATACACTCCAAAGTAATCACCATGATAAGTCTAGTTACTACCCATCACCATAAAATTGAGCCCCTTGACACATTTTGCACAACCCCTTCCCCTCTGATAGCCACCAATCTGTTCTCTGTATTATAAACTTCTGTTTTGTTTTGTTTGTTTTGTTTTGTAGATTCTGCGTGTAAGTTGAAATCATATGGTATTTGTCTTTCTCCATCTGACTTATTTTACTTAGTATAATACCCTCCAGGTCTATCTGTGTTGTCACAAATGGCAAGATTTCCTTCTTTTTTATGGCCGAGTAGTATTCCATTGTGTATATACACCACATCTTTATCCATTCCTCCATTGATGAACACTTAGCTTCTTTCCATATATTGGCTATTGTAAATAATGCTGCAGTGAATACAGAAGTGCATATATCTTTTTGAATTAGTGTTTTTGTATTCATATTTTCTGATGTTGGCAATTCTTACATTCCTGGGATAAATATTCTATAATTGTTATGTCTTTATGTGTATATGTACACAAATGCACATGCATTTTGCACATTTAGTTTGCTATTTCCTTTAGAATTTTTTCATCTAAGTTCTTAAGTGAGTTTAGCATATACATTTCCTTTCTTGCGTTCTCTTTTTTGTATCAATTTTGCTATCAATTATTGATCATAAAGTTACTCAGGCTTTATATTTCTTATTGTATTGATTTTGTTATGTTGCACTTTTCTGGGAAATTGCCCATTTGATTTCACTTTGTAAGTAGATTGCCCTTTCCTTGTTTAGTATATTCTCTCATAATATTTTAATGTTTCCTTTATCTTTAGAGATACATTCTGTTCATTCCTTAAGTTTAATTAGTGACTTTTTCTTGCATAATATTTAATGATTAATAATATTTTGATCAATATAGATTGTATTATTAGGTTGAATTTTGACAGTTTCACATGGTTTAAACCAATATTTTACTGTTTTTTTAAAGAACCAGTTTTGGCTTTTTAAAGAACCCATTTTCACTCTCTATTGTATATAAGTTCCGTGTAACAAAAATATTAATTTTTGTTACAATCTTTATCATTTATTTCCTTCTTTATTTGGTTTTATTCTGCTATTATTTTTTAACTTGCTAAGTTAGATCCTTAACTAATTAATTTTACAACTTTTTAACATGTAATATATACATTTAAAGTCATAGATTTTCTACTAAGTACCACTTTAGCTGCATCCCACAGGTTTTGATATGTAGTGTCTTTATTGTTGTTTAGTTTTAAATATTTAATATTTTTATTATGATTTTTTGACTCATAGAATATTTATAAATGTGTTTTTTAGTTTCCAAATGTATAGGGATTTTTAAACTGGCTTTTTGGCCTTAATTCCTGATATTACTGGACTGTAGTCAGATAACATGCTTTGTATGATATGAATTCTTTGGTGTTTGTTGAAACTTTTTTTATGGATCAGTAATCGTTGAATTTTATAAATATTACATGTTAGTTTGGCAAGAATATGCAGTCCTCGAGGGGAAATGTTTCTACACATCTACTAATTTTTTTTTTGCCTCATCTCCGGAAGTATCTTCTGCATCATGATTCACTCTTTTTCTTTCTGCAAAGTTCTGCAGGAATGTCATGTTAGAATGCATTTTTGTCAGCATTCTATCTAAAATAACTGCTTCTTCACAACTTTGCTCTCTTTTCCTTTATCCTGCTTTTTATTTTTGGCATTTATCAGTACAGGACCTTATATTTTATATTTTATATTCATTGTCTCCCTTACTAGAACATAAACTTGATAAAGACAGGAATGATGTTCTATTCACTACTGTATCTTCTGGGTCTAAAATCATACTTGCCTTCAACAGGCATTTAATATATAGTTGTTGACTGAATTAACAAGAAGAGCTGTTTCTGATATTATGGTGATCTTCTTTTTAGTTGAAGGAGGTTGTCACACGAGAGTTCTGTAGCTCCTTGCAGTGTTTTAGCATTCCCTTCTAACCTGTCACCCTAGATCTGTGTCCATAAGAGTCTAAAGAAATCCAGATACTTTTTGTGTTAATTTTTAAGCTTTGATTTTATGTTCTAAAAATAGAGTGTAAATGCTGATTCCTAAGGTGCCCATGGAACATATCTGGGTTTCACATTTCTTTCATGTGACTTTTTACCACCTAGAGCCCTACGAGGAATTCAAGTGTTTTTTATTGCTTCTCCATGCTAGTCTGTAGATTTTTTTCTACTCCTAATCTGATGGATTGGGCATCCATTATTAAGCATGTCTCAGTTGTTCCTCCATGCCTCTCTTTGGCTTTAGGTCCTGTCTGTTGTCCACACATTGGTGTTAATATTCCATATATCATCCTAAATATCTGGATATATGTGAATATGATGCCCTAGGGTCCAACAAGACTTTCCCCTTTCCTCCCCCCTTAGCTCTGGCTTTGAATTCTTTTTTTCTGACACTCAGAGATGTTCCTTTCTGTCTTTTATTCTAACTTGGCTCAATTTTTAATCATCCTAAATTATCCTAAATATCTGTGTATTTGAAGTGAAAGAGACATACAATCACATTAGTAGAATATTTACTGCAATTAACAGCATTTCATAGTAGCCTGACTTCTGAGAGGTCCGTTAGGATCTTTATGTGAATCTTTGTCCAGTTTGTTTATAGCATGGTAATCCCCTTATAGAAGATGCATAGTAGGTACACTAATGTATCTAGCACTTGATTTGGATCATGTTGCCCTATTTCTTCACTGGATGACATCCTTCTGTGCTGTCGTATCCATAATCATATGTGATTTTTTCCAAAGAAAATATCCTTTAACAGTTCACATCATGCAGTGTGTATTTCTGTGTGTGTGTGCGTTGTGTGTGTGTGTGTGTGTGTGTGTGTGTGTGGTGGGAGGGAGGAAGAGGGAGAAAAAGAGAGAAGTTAAAGGGTTTAAGTGGGAAGAGAGACTATTCCAAAGAAAACAATAGTTGAGGAGAAGAGGAGAGCTAGGGAGGAGATGGGAAGTGGGTTAGAATACAGTAAGATAGCTTGTAGTTAAACAAGACAAATCTTTGGCAAGTTTGGATTAATTCTTTTCACTGAGGCAGATGAACTGTAGTAGAGGCAGATAAATTATCCCAATGCCAGTCTGCCCTCCCTTTCAACTCCTTGGACCTGACATCTTTTCCTATGTAGCTAAACTGGTTCTTTTTGCTGATACATGAGTGAAGTTGAGAGGTTTGCACTTAGACTCAATTTTGGTACTTTGTGATTTGTGCTGTGTTCATGTCAGTAGGGGAGAATTGGTCCCTCTGAGTACAGAGCAAGTAGCTATCATCCTGATTGTATGTGAAAGCTTCTGTTCTATCATGTAATATTAACAGGAACCCAGGATCAGCAAACCTGCGTTCTTTTGGAACTGCTTTTCTTCAACATTCTCAATATATAGCAAGAACATAGGTAATAAAGGAGGTATTCATGTCTCACAAGTGAGACATGAGCACTTTATCCTCTTTTGCAAATATTGCAATGTTTTGTGATCTTTCATATCAGAAAAGAGAAAGAATCTTCAGTTATATCTTTAATGAATCAGTTACTTTATGAAGCTTTTGAAAATGTTATTTTGCAGATAGATTCAACAATCTTATCCCTATTGTGTAATTTAGTGGTAAGCTTTCTGCATTTATCTTACCTGGGAAGATCAAGCTTTTTATGACCTCAAAAAGTCTGATCCTTGTTTTGTACAGACAATTACCTAAATGTTCCCATTATTTAGAATGGATATTTCAACTATCTCAAGGTTTACTTTTACTAGAATTCTCAAGTGTTTTCATTTATTGAATAGTGAATCCAACTGAAGCAGTTTTTATAATATTATCTAAAATCTTAATATTTTCTCATTTTATTTGAAAATTTGTGGTTGTGTGACATGTGATGTAACTTAAGAGCAAACTTTACATTTAAATGTTATAGCTTTCACATTTTTACAGATGTCTGGTTGAAACTAAAAAAATATTTTGACACCATAGGCTCTAGAGATTTATGTAGCCAGAAAAGATAAAGTGGAAATGGATGGCAGAAAGGTAGAGTATTGGTTATCACAAATAGAAGGGCTGATAACTTAATGAAAGCTGATTGGCAGTAGAATTTATTATAACAACTGTAAAGTAGAAAATAGAAAATGATAGTGCTACTGATTAATAAATGTTATCTCATGACAATGTGGATCAACATACTATCATTTAGAATCTTTACACACCAAATTTTAGTTTAATTGTGTAGCTATTTTGGTGTTGGAATATAATTTTGAGAAGCATAAAATGAGTTTTAGAATGCCTTTTGAAAATAGTTATCAATCATCATCAAGTAAAAGGGTATTTAGTACTTTGGATATATGAAGGTGTGTTTTACTTGAGAAATTTAGAAGACCTAAAAAAACTTGAGGAAGAAACAATTCTTATAATAGATGTAATGAAAATCTAACTTGAAATGGCCTGACAACATTTTCAATAAAACACTGGAAGAGGAATCAGTAAACATCTTGAAGACAAAGGAATCATGAGCAACGAACAAAATGAGTTTATTACAAACAAATCATGCCTGACAAAATTAATAGTTGTTTAAAATAGAATTGCAAAATTAGCATGGATAAAGGGAATGTATTTTTTAAACTTCAACCAAGTATTTATTGTGGCTTTTCAAAAATAATTTTAATGTTAGGATACAAATAATATGATGGATTGGATATTTATGGAAAGATGATGATTCTACATAAGGCCAAAATGTCATGCCAAGAAAATGCCTAAATTCATTGTGGGAATAGGTGGCAGTGACAAGGGTGACCGGAGGGGCTTGGGTCCCCTGTAATTCCCATCAGTCCCCCCAAAAAGTATTATAATTCATGTAAAAGCAACTTGTATATCTCACAAAAAGAGCTTCTAATACAAGTCCTCATAATACCCCTTATAATTAAATTTTGTTGCTAAATCTCTCCATTCTTTAGGCTTTACTGATGAGTTTAGACCAGAAGTCAACAAATCTGTCCTACTGTTTTTTTTAATTGAGATATAATTAATATATAACAATATGTTAGTTTCAGGTATACAACATGATTTGATCACCACCAGTAAATCTAGTTAACATCCATCACCACACATAGTTACAATATTGTGTGTGTGGTAAGAACTTTTAAGATCTACTCTCTTGGCCACTTTCAAATATACAGTATAAGATTTTTAAATATAGTCACCATGATGTACATTACATCCCTAGGGCTTATTTATTTTATGACTAGAAGTTAGTACCTTTAGACCATCTTCACCCATTTCACATACAACCCAACCCCCTTCTCCACCCCTCCCTTGCACCCTGGCAACTACTAATCTGTTCTTTGTATCTATGGGTTCAGTTTTTTTGTTTGTTTGCTTATTTGTTAAGATTCTGTAGATTCCATTAGATGTAAGCTCAGACAGTATTTGTCTTTCTCTGTCTGACTCATTTCACTTACCTTATAATGTCCTCAAGATCTATCCATGTTGTTGCAAAGAGCAGGATTTCCTTCTTTTTGATGGCTGAATAATAGTCCATTGTATATACATGTCACTTTTTTTTAATGCATTCATCCATCTATCAACAGTTACATTATTTCCATGTCTTAGCTATTGTAAATAATGCTACAGTAAACATTGGGGGGGTGCAAAGATCTTATTGAGATAGGGATTTCATTTCCTTTGGTGTATACTCAGAAGTGGAAATGCTGGATCATATGGTAATTCTATTTTTAATTTTTTGAGGAACCTCTATATTGTTTTCTATAGTGGCTGCACCAATTTACATTCCCACCAACAGCGAACAAAGGTTTCTTTTTCTCCACATCCTCACCAACCCTTCTTATTTCTTGTCTTTTTGAAAATAGCCATTCTAACAGGTGTGAGGTGATTTGGTTTTGCTTTGCATTTCCCTGATGATCCTACAGTTTTTGTAAGTAAAGTTATATTGAAATATAGGCATGCTGATTTGTGTGTTTATTGCCTATGGCTGCTTTCATGAGATGATAGCACAGTTGAGAAATTGAGACAGAAACTGTATGACCTACAAAGCCTAAAATATTTCTCATTTGACCTTTTACAGAAAGTTTTCTGATCCCTAGTTTAAATGAATGATTTTTTTAACCTTTAGAAGCATTTAGAATTGTCAAATCTGAGTATGTTTGTACACTTTATGAAGGAGGTAGTGAATCTGTCCGTTACTACTCTTAGTTGTATCCTGACTCTTCCGTGTTTCATGGATACTGACTCATCCATTTCAGCAATAAATATCCAAAATGAGATATGTGACACTGTCACTCCTTCATTCAGTTTCATTCAACCATTCTTGACATAAAAGTTGATGATGATGTATCAATAGGTTTAATGGGGGAATATGAAGGGAACTGTGGTTGAGAAAAACAATGATGTTAGTCTAAGTATCAAGACAGGTTAGGTGTAATTCTCTGGTAATTTATTTTGTTTAGAACTCTCTAAGTGGGGACACCTGGGTGGCTCAGTCAGTTAAGCGTCTGCCATCTGCCTTCAGCTCAGGTCATGATCTCAGGGTCCTGGGATCTAGCCCTGCATCGGGCTCCATGCTAAATGGGGAGTCTGCTTCTCCCTCTCCTTCTGCTCCTCCCCCCATTTGTGCTCTCTCTCTCTTGCTCTCTCTCTCTCAAAATCTTAAAAAAAAAAAAAAGAACTCTCTAAGTGTCACCAAATTTATCTTGGATCTTTCTCCCAAATGTAATTATGTTAGGGGCAGAACATTCCTCAGCCTGGGATTTAACTTTAAAAATAATCATCTTGTTCACTGTAAATGCTTGATAAATATTTATGGATTGAATATTAATGACTTTTTGTATGTATTTATTTTTCAGATATTTGAGTGCTTACTATATGCCAGGCATAATGCCTAGGGGCAAGCAATTTGGCACTGAATTATATGTAGCTATACTGATAGGATCCCTAACGTAGGAAGATAGACAGTGAATGAGTTAATAAATAAAAAAAAATGATTGCAGAGAGTGATATCCTGTGACAAAAAGAAAGCTGGTAGTAGAATAAAGAGTGATTTGGGGCAGAAAGTGTGGGTATCAGGATAAAGAGTAATGAGGTACCATTTGAGCTGAGATTAAATGATGAGAAGGGGAAGCCATCATGAAATGATCTGGGAGAAGCGCCTTAGAAGAACCAGTTTGAAAGCCCCCAACAAGTGTGGCCTGATAAAGGAATAGAAGAAGACAAATGTGGATCCTAGTAAGAGTTTGTGTGTCTGTGTGTGTGTGTGTGTGTGTGTGTGTGTGTGTGTGTGTGTGTGTTGTGTTAATTTAAGATCCACCATGTTTTGTGTTTGTGTGAGAGGGTTAGTGGGAACAGCACATAAGGTTAGCCCTCTGTATATATTTTTAGGTATCTAAATGATCATATTTTCAAAACTGAAATGTAAGTGTCTGAGCTAAAATGAGAGCAATTGAACTGATTATATCTGAATCAATTTTTGTTGAATCCAAAGGAAGAGCATGCATAGGTATCTGGATAGGAATAGGAGAAGAGTGAGAAGAGAAAGCATTGAGATAGAGTTTTGGAGAAATTGGAGATTAGCATTGGTTCTTTGGCTCCAAGACCATGTAGATTTCAATTACGTGAATGCTCCTTAACATATTATAGGCCTGAATAAATGTTTGCTGAATCAATGTATATTGGTTTAATCTGATTGGATTGGAGGGTACAATTTCTGCATTAATTGGAAGAGAGGCTACACAATGGAACCAGATTATGGAGGACTTTGTAAACCAAACACATTGGATTTGATAGTGTAAGTGATTGGGAATCAGTATAGGGAATAAGGTAATAGCTAGATGATTTCCAAATATTTGTTTTATTATGGTATGTAGGATGAATTAGAGACAAAAGGAGCTGAGGATGGTATTTTATTCCAGATATACTTTTTTATTTTAACCAGGTTTTCATTCCCAGCCTGGCTTGGCTGCATTGGAATCAATTACTTCATTAAAAGTCCCTGGATCTAATGAAGAAAAGCTGCCTCAGTTACCAAGGTTCTTTCTTGTTACGCATTTTTGCATCTATATTCCTGTTTGCCCTTGCCCAGCTTTCTTTCCTGTTTATCTGATCTTTAACCATTTTCAGGACTCTGAACATTCGGCCTTATTTTGCCCTTTTATATTTGTATCTTACTGGTATCTGCTTGATTGCATTTATATGTAGCAAGTAATTCAGTAAAAATTAGATGGAACAAATTTATAACTGAAAACTTTTCTGTACAAACTATAAAAAAGCTCTTTCTTTCTTCTTCCTTCCTTCCTTTCCTTTTCCTTTTTTTTTTTCTTTCTTCCCTCCCTCCCTCTCCATCCCTCTCTCTATCTTTCTTTCCAGCCTTTGCTCATTATGGTACACTGAAAATACTAAGGTTGATGCACTGAAAGCAAATGAGATAAAAATTTGTTGCTATCTCTGGGAGCACGCAATCCCTCTGTGAGAAGGATACACTAAGAAAATTTTCATGTTGTTGCAGCTTTAGCCACAGAAGCAACTTGGGGGCCCTCACCTTTGTGAACTGTTATTGTGACAATATGGGCCATTTATCCTGTTGTCTTGGTTGGCCCATAGACTATATAATCATTCGATCTTGTATCTCACCAGAACTATTTCCAAAAAGGAAATGGAGGGTCAGCTTTTATTGTAGGGTTCTGCATTTACTGAGATAGTGGTGCCTTATTTTTTCATCTGGGCATTTGATTCTGGGAAATTAACAATGGTATATAAGTGCCAGCTACACAGAGGTGGTACCAGTTTTGTCAGCAACTTACAAACAACTCCCCAAATGTGTATGTCTGGGAAAAACAGTATGAATGTGTCTTGCATAGTAGTGAAGAGGTGGACTTGTGTTACATGTGGAACCACATAAGAGAAACTATCAGCTCATGACGGAAACTGAAAATGTAATATTGTTTGTAGAAGTGTAGCCTCTGGCCTGATTGACTAGGTGTGAATCCTGGTTCTACCATTCCGTAGAGGGGCGATCCTTGGGGAATCATGGTCATCTCTCCATGCCTCAGTTTACATATCAATAAGATGAGAATAATGACATCTGATATCTAGCTACCCACCTCCTAGTTTTTGTGAGGTTTAAATGAGCAAATACACATAAAAGTATTTAGAATACTTAGAATAAAACCTGAATACAGGGAATTTTTATATATATATTTGCGATTATCTGATAATCTTTAGAAGTAAAGGTGAACATTGAAGAGCTTTCTCTCTGACCCTGACTCCTCTAAGAGTTACAAAAGTGTAAGAAAATTGTTGCGGCTTCTAGAATGTGGAATGATTTGAAAACAGCACTATTTTGTTTTAAAGCTCAAACTCTCTCTGGTAGTGCAATTATCCTAAAAGGAAACATGCTTAACCTTTAACCAAGACTAAATTAAGCATAGTTGTTTTTACACTGCCCTTTTAGAAGAAAGGAAACAAATCATAAGAAAATACTTCATTATTAGAGATGTCTTCAAAAAGCAACTTTAAACATCCTTGTTATGCCTGGGATGACTGTGTTGTCAGTAAAATCCTCAATGTCTGTGCATTTACAATTTTGTAAAATTGGAAGGCAAAGGATCTTGTGGTTGGTCCCTGTGGTGTGAAAATGCTGGGGTTCGGGTTGTACTTTCAAGAAAGAATTCTTGAGACATCTTTGGTGCAAAAAGGTGATTTCTTTTAAAGCACAGGGACAGGACCCGGGACAGAAGGAGCTGCGCTGGGGTTGTGACCAGTGGTGATTAATACACTTCCAGGTTGGGAGGGGGTTAGGGATGGCCTAAGTCTCTAAGGAATTTTGGAAGCAAGGTTTCCAGGACCTTGAGGGGGCTAGCTCTTGTTCGGAAAAGGTCATTTATTACTGTCTAGTAAAACCTTAGTCATGAGACCCTTCAGATGTGTATCGGTGGGCCATGTGCTTGGAGGAAGATTGCCAACATGTATCTTGGAGTGGGGTGGGGTGGGGTAGAGAGAAAGGAAATTTCCAAAGGAAACTTGTTTATGTTTTGTATGTTAAAGTAGACTTACAGGATCCTGGGGCAGGGAGGGGGCAGAATAATGTTAAGCTAAGGTTGCCTTTTGTTCTTAGCAAAGCATCAACTTCGAGGCAGTTGAGTTCCTAGAGGAAGGTCATTTATGACCCCCCAAAAGATTAAAAACCATCCTCTATGGTTATAAATTTTTCATCTTTAATGAAGATATAATTATAAAACCCTATTTACCAAGGCAGGAAAATCTGCTAGTATATCTTAGGTTTTTAGTTAAAAGAATCAAGGCAAAAACTTTATTGCCTCTGGTGAACCCTTAGCTAACCAGAATTTAATTAACCAGCATTCCAGGTAATCGATGTTTACTTGTGTCAAGCAGCAGTCATTATTCAATATATTAGCTGAGCTAGTATTTCATCCAGAAAAAATGATGAATTTTATTTACTGTTAATTCTTTTCTTTCTGTCATTCTACTTTTGGGATTATTAACATTTTCCATAGTTTTGTAATTGTATATTTCTTATGATATGCTTAGGAATAAGAACATTATATAAATGTTCCAAAACCATTATTATATCCATCTCATTAATATACTTTAGTAGAGAGTATTTCTACTCATTCTGTCCAAATGTGTTGTGGAATAAAGTATCTCAAAGAGGATAAGGGACAATTGGAAAGAAGGGAATTTTACTGATCTCTGAAATTTAAAAGTATGTTGTATTTCTTATGCGTTATGCCAGTGTTCAAATTCACATTTACTTTGATGTTTTTTGAGCGCTGTGAATTGTGCAAGACTGTTGAATCACAGATCTGTACTTCTGAAACAAATAACGCAACATATTTTAAGAAAAAAGAAAAAGAAGAAGATAACAGGAGAGGAAGAAAAGGGGAGTATGTCAGAGGGGGAGACGAACCATGAGAGATGATGGACTCTGAAAAACAAACTGAGGGTTCTAGAGGGGAGGGGGGTAGGGGGATGGGTTAGCCTGGTGATGGGTATTGAGGAGGGCACGTTCTGCATGGAGCACTGGGTGTTATGAACAAACAATGAATCATGGACCACTGCACCAAAAACTAATGATGTAATATATGGTGATTAACATAACAATAAAAAATGAAAAAAAATAAAATGGCCTAAAAGAATATTTTAAAATAATTGATTTATGGATTCTTAGAAAGCGTACACATTCCAAGCTCAAAAACTTTAAAGTTTTTAGTTGAAGGAGTTTAAGTAGATAATTGAGAAATGCATTCTGTTTGCCTGTTAATAATTAACAGGTTAGACTGTGTACTTTTTATAGTCATTGAGTTTTAATTTATTTATTTGTTGGTGTGTTGGTTTTTTAAGAATTTATTTAAGGCATTCTGCTACTGGGAAATAAAAATGAACAGAGTAAAACTGCATATAATAGAGGAAAGGGATCTTTTAAAGAGACAAGTGACAAAAAAAGAAATTGACTGGATTTTGGGATTAAAAGAAGTATTTAGTACATAATCTTTCTGAACTTTTCCCCTCTGTTTGGAGGGGAAACTGAAATACCTAACAGCAAGTATGACTGAGTCAAGTGAATAGTCTTTTGTTGTTGCCCCAGAGCCTGGTTCAATGGAACTTGATTTGATCTTAGATGGCTTCATTATGGGGTTTGGTCAGGTCACTTTAATGGATTCTTGGAGAAGTCTACCATAGAATTTATCAGATTCTCCAGCGCTTTAAAAACTCTGGTAATATCCAAACCCCGAATGCATATCTTCATTTTAAGAAGCACCATTATGGACTGGAACTGAATTAGGCTTTTCCAGTCTTCGAGGGACTGCATCTTGTCCTCTTGACCACGTATGTGTAGGTTCTTCCTGATGTTCTTTAAGGATTATAAATTGGTTTTCATTTGCCATTTTGATGAGATACAGTCAAACTTCATGTTTAAAATTTTTATTTAATGAAGAATTGTTTTCTATAATTATCAGTAGAGGATAGCCTTTAGCAGTTTCTATTTATTTTGTTGTAAGGTATCATTTGCTTGCTTTTAATTTTTATTTATTTGAAATTGTAACAATAATAGTCCTATCACTGAAACTGATGCATGTTCTATTTGTTTTCTCTTATACTAAATAGCAGGCTTACTATATAAATATAGCTTTAAACTTCTTAAGTTTTCTACATTCCAGGCTGTGCATTTCTTTGAAATCTTAATTAAAGATGTGATTGATTAAAATTTGGCTTCTAGGAATCTAAGAGATACCATTATAGGTGGTTCCTGTTTTTGACAAATCTTATTTTTCTTTCTTTTCTTTTTTTGCTCCATCTTCTTTCTTTCGTTCCTCTTTTATTTATTCTTTTCAATAGAGGTGGCCTTCAAAAATAGGGACAGATAGACCTTTTCAACTGGCTTTCTTAACATTCAGGAAATCTAGTAATATGTCATCTAATCTTTTTCCTGCAACATAGACTAGGTCTTGTTTTAGTGACTTTAATGTTTATAAAAAGTAATTTGTGTTTATTGTAGAAAATTTGGAAAGAAATCACAAGAAGAAAAATATCTGCCATAATCTTAATATCTGAGATTAGTGCTAGGAATAATTTAGTATGTAGGTCCTTACATGCTTTTTCTAATGCATACACATTTTTTTCTGATACATAGATAGACACATACATACAGATCTACATTTATTCACAGAACCCATTGTGCATAGTCTATATATGTATATATCATATCATAAAAATTATTATTATTATTTTGCAACCTGCTTTTTAAGCTTAATGATGCTTTGTAAATTTTCACTTGCCATATTTAATGAAAGCTTAACATTATGTTACATATCATTTATTTAACTAGTTCACTGTTTGGAATATTTAGGCTACTTTAATTTGCATTCCTTTCAGTATAGATTAATTCTATAGAATATTCATTACAGATAACTATTACAGATTAATATTATTTTATATATATATCTTAGCTTGTGTTTCTTCTATTGTGAATTCCCTTTTCATGTGAAAAAAATGAGATCTTTGTTTTATTTATTTATTTATAGATTATTAACTCTACGATGTCATATACTTTAAAAATATTTATTTGTTTTATTGTTGGCCTCATATTTATTCAAGATATTTTTTGACTTTGAAAAATTTTTAATTTTAAGTAGTGAAATTGATAAATCTTTATGCTTATGTTATATTCTACTGTCTATGTGGCATTCTCACCTTGGAATTCAGAAAATTATATACATAGGTTTTCTTACAGCTCTTTGATTACTTATTACATTCAGATGTATCAATCTGCTTTATATTTTGGTGCCTGGTAAGAGGTAGGGAACAAAAAAAATTCTTTTCCTATGTAATTAGTCTCAATGCTGTGAAAATGCTACCTGTAATGCTTCCCTGTGGTCTATTCTACTGATCTGTCTCTTCCACTGCCAATATCACACTGTCATCTATATTTCAATCTTTGGTGAAAACTAACCTTGTTCTCTACTCCTTTGCTGCGGGGTCAAAAACCAACACTTGATATTTTTTTTGTTATAACCTCCTTTTTGGTTTTATGTATTTTTAAAAAATTTGAACTAACTTAAAACATCAGAACTACTAAAGATAATTTTAGTTCAATTTAGTTCAACAAAGACTTACTGAATGTTTGCTATATACCAGTTCCTGTGCATGTATTAGGAATACATAAATGAATTGGAAACCTGTGTGGTAGAATCCTTGTGCTAGAAAAATGTATTAATCTGATGGAGGCAGACAGTGTATGTAAATGGTCAAGATAGTGGCCTAATATTGATAACTATTTTTTTCTGATTCTTTTTTACTTTTTTTAATCTATGACTTTTTGACTCTAGGCATTTTATATGCTTTTCTTTTTTATCTTCCTTAAAACCCAGAAAAAATTAAGTGACATTGATTTAAAGGAGTTAGATTGACTCAGGCATATGAAATATGATGACATTTTTCATATTCGTATAGTCTGTTTACTTTTTCTAATTAATGAACTGATAATTGTGTCTTCCTATTTTCAGTTCTGTAAATTTTTATTGAATATTTGCTAGGCACTATTTAAGGAGCCATAGGGAAAGAAAAATGTATGTCTTTGACAAATTTATAATTTAGTGGGGGAAATTCATTATTTATAAAATAATAGCAATATAATAAAATAATAGATATTGAGAGTATTGTTTGCTGTGTGCGTTGTACAAAGCAAGGTAATATATATTAACTTGTTTACCTCTTATAATAGCCCATCTAGTCCCCTAGATACTTTTTTGACGCTCTCTCTCTCTCACTTCATGTACACTTTTTCTTATTGTCACCTCCTTTGAGAAGCTTTCTTGTCCAAACCAATTTAAAATATCTGCCCATGTCAATGCTGTTACCTTACTGTTTGCACTCATAGTACTAATTACATGACATTATAATTTTAACAGCTTACTTGCCTATTGTTTGTTTTCCACTGCTAGAATGAATATTGAATGGAAGACTAAACAATGGGTTGTAGAAGTTTGCAGTTGTGAAAGAGAAAAGTTTAATATATAAAATTTAACTTCTTTAAGTCTAAATTTCTTTATCTGTAAATGGATGCAGACTTAGTGCTTGTCTTTTTTTTTAATGTTTTTTTATTTATTTATTCATGAGAGTCAGAGAGAGAGAGAGAGGGGGAGAGAGAGAGAGAGAGAGAGAGAGAGAGAGAGAGAGAGGCAGAGGGAGAAGCAGGCTCCCCGCCTAGCAGGGAGCCCGATGTGGGACTCGATCCCAGGACCCTGGGATCATGACCTGAGCCAAAGGCAGACGCTTAACCATCTGAGCCACCCAGGCGCCCACAGACTTAGTGCTTGTCTTATAGGTTGATCAGGCTGTTCATTATTTCACTCAATAAATATTCATTGATCTTAGTATATGGCAGACACTCTTCATGAAATTGGGAATACAGTGAAAAAAGACAGTGTCTGTCCATATGGCACTTCCATTCTAGTGGGGGAGACAATAGATAAAAATTACTTTTATAATGTATCATGTAATGGTCAAATTAATTTTCTCCAAATTAAATTTCTCGACCTCATCCCTACAATCTGAACATTTTTTTCTATTTCTAGTTATTCTCTGTTTATCCATGATTAATGGTTCTAATCACATTCCTCCCAAAAGATTCTAATTTTCTAAAGTTTGGTGTTGCAGAGTAAATGTGATATTACTCATGTATACTGACTATAACAGGACTAGCACCTTCCTTTCCTCAGTCCCATTTATCAGTACAGCCTAAACTCAGGTTTGTTTTGGTTTACTGGTATAGTTTAATGTTTGATTCTTTGTTTTCCCTTCATAAAATATTATTTATGCATATTAAAGATCCAATCAGTTAAAATCCTTAGATCTTTTTCATTTTAATGTTTTTGTTGTTGTGTTTTTTTGTTTGTTTTTTGTTTTTTTACTGTAGATGCACTGGCTAATAGGATTGGCTTATGTTTATGTATGCGTTTCCATTAGTAAAACTGCTTTTGAGATTTTGAATGGCTGAATCTCTGTGTAGATTATTAGTAGATATGACATCAAGGTCATCATTGAAATTTCATGGCAAATTTAGAGGGATAACTTTCCAAGGACATAAAATATCAAATTCAATTTTTAATAGGAGAATTGTTTCTAGTTAATTTTTTTTTTATATTCAGACTCACCAAATTGGTTTTAAAGGCACCTCAACATCCTGCCTGCTTTACTACTCCCAGTCCTAGGTTTGAGTATATACTATCAAACACATGTGGATGGAAAAGAATTTAAAAGTGACTCATTCATTTGTTTGACATCCCTCCCTCCAAATCTGTGTAGGACCCTACAATAATAGCCTTGCTTGCTGAGACAGGAAACATAAAGCCATGTTCTAATGTCAGTGCATTAGGTACTGTATACCAGTTCAAGCTATATCGAACATGTTACCCTCTGCTCCCTGTTTCTTTCCTTCCATTTACTTTTCATTCTCTGGATTATCTTCCTTTATGCAAATCTCTTTAACCTCACTCATTATTTTGAGGATAGGGCCTGTGTTTTATGTTTGTATTTTTTCTAACTCATCAGTACTTACCAGTATATTATACCCAGTAGATCTTTGCAAAATCTCTGATAATAAAGAATAGACAAATACATGGGCTAAACTATTTGGGATTACCTTTTTTCAATTATACAAACATAAATATAAAAACTTTAATTGTGTAAATTAAGAAAGCTTCTAATAATACTGTAATAAATACCCTGGTCTGCATCTAAACCCTGTACACACATTGATTTAAATCATGTATTTGTGCCATACTTTACTTTGTACTTGTACTGCACATACAGAAATGAATGTGTTAGCCTTTTTTTTTCTTTTGAAAACTATAGATATTAGTTGGCACACACAAACTCAGCTACCTACTTCTCATGACTAGTTATAGACTTACTGTGGAAATGTAAATTGCTTCCTTAGAAGATTTCTAATTTTAAGTATTTTCTTTTTACAGTCACACAAAAAGTATTAAGGATTGCCCCTTGAGACTCTGAAGACTGAAGGTAATGTCCAGTGATATTTTCTTGAATGGGTTTTGTCTTCCTGAAAAATTTCATAATATTTAAGGCCTTGGTTTACTGCCTCAGATCTTTATTGCCCTTTAACACATTAAATATCTTTTTCTATGTCTACCTAAAAAATAATCTGAAATTGTAAGTCAAAAAAGAAGAACCCTTGTGTCATGTCAGAATGTCTCAGCCTAATTGGGTGTTGCTATACCTCTTCTTCCTTCTATATGGGAATGTATTATGGCCCTTTTCTGTTTTTGAAATCAGTTTGGAACTCTTCTGATTTTATACCTTGCCCTTTTCTTAAATAGACATACTGGCTTAAAACCAAAAAGTTAACACCCATTCCTCCTCAGGAAGAGCTTTACAACTAACTATACTAGATAAAAATGCATTTGTTATAGACAATAAAACTGTGCAGGAAATCGTGCGGATGAGATTTAGTGGCTACTTGTAGTCAGAAGTCCAGAATTTCAGGCAAGAAGTGTACAATAGACTTGTGTTGCTGCATTGTGTATAAAGAGCTCATAGGGATTGAAGAAGGTTTCTGAGACAAGAGGGGGCTGTGATTACTTTGTTTCTTACATGCATGGTTAGGTCTTCCAGCGAGAATAACATGGTAGGGTAATTTATTACAGAAGAGTAAATCACAGATTACATTGGAGGGGGATGGGGTGCTGCGATCCAACCATCAGTTTTGTGAATACATACACTTAAGCATGTGTGATAGCTTGTTTTTAATTTCTTTACACCAGTGCACACCTCAAACATTCCGTTTAGCAGTGGGATATGCAAATTGTTCCAAATGCAGCAGCAGTACTTTCACCTGAATGTCAAAACTGTCAGAGAGCTTTAAATCAAATCTTTATAACATTTTTTAAAAACCAGCCAGCCCCGAGATTGAGGCACCAAACTCACTGCAAAAACTTGATTCCCATGCTTTCAAAATGCTCCAGTATGTCAACAGGGTAATGTCAAAGTTCTAATTCACCTGCTTTCTAATTTTAACCTTTTAAGGATTTTATTTTATTTGGCTTAATTACAGTATTTTCTACAAATTAATGATAAATGCCTTGATTAATAAAACCAAATGTCAGAGAAAATGACAACTTGATGAAAAAATAATACTCGGCAATATTTTAAGGTACAGAAGTACTAAAGATGTACTCTTAAACCTCATACTTCATCAGCTCTTTTTGAGGGTGGGTAACAGCGTTATTCTTGCACAGAAGTTTCCATTGCCACATGTGTAGATGCATTTTAGCAATATAGTTCTCAGCTGTTGTTTTTACTAGTAACTGTTATAGATAGAAATATATTCGTAATTTTTAATCTCTCCTTTTCCTGACAATATTATTTATTTTTATTTCACAAAATCAAGGTAAACTATATTTTAGGTTGGGTATAGAGATAAAGCTATCATATTAAGCATCCAAACAGCAACGCGGACACGTGCGCGCATGTGCGTGTGCGTTTGTGTTCGCGTGTGTATTTCAAGAAGTCTCATGGTATAAAATGTAGTAGTTTGCAACTGGATATCTGTTAGACTGTTATGAATATTTCACCTGGAGTATTTAAAAATTATTCAGTAAAAGTATTAAATACAAAGAGAGCACCTCCATTTCAAAGGGAAATAGATTTTAATATGGGGATTTCCCTTTTTTCAATGTTTTTTTTTCCTGAGGTTTCATTAAAAGACCTGACTACCAATAAAGAGTTGTAACTTGTTTTTTTCCTATAAATTGTTGGTTAGATAAAAAAAGAACCCTAAAGATCAAGAAATACGACTATTTTCCCCTTTTTACTGAAAATCATGGAGTTAAAAAAATTTTAAAGATTTCATGTATTTTTCCATCTTCACAAACATCAGGATAACTTTGGGGTATGAATACTTATTTGATTAAATGTTATGCAGAAATAGTACTGTACAAGAATTATAGTCTGTGTTGGTTTTTTTATTTTCATATTTCACAGATGAAGCTGCCAACCAAATGAGGGAAGGCACAGTGGTCTCTTCTGTGTTCTGCTTTTGTTTGGTTTGGTTGTTCAGGGATAAAAAGACCCACATAATGCACTGTCAGTGAAATGGACACACTTGGACCATCTGTTCATGTAATGACATGATGGCCCTACCTATCAACAGAAATTTCTGCCAACTAATGTTAAAATCACTTTTTTTTTGGTAATATGCTGGGAATTCCTAGATAGGGTTTCAGGCATGTTGCTACACATAGTAAGATAAATAGAGGTAAATGTTGGTCAATTGCTTGTAAATACAATTATGTTAATCCCAAGGGAAACATTCTCCAGTGGAGATTTCTGGTACTATTTAAAATTGGAGATGGGTTGTGCTGAACCTTCCTTTAGCTGGCTATAGGTTTTATTGTTTTTGTGTATTGTCTGGTTCCAGACATCTAGTCTGTACTGGTAAAGCTGCTTGATGAGTAGGGGCCACTGACATCGCTGCCCTGACTGCTCACATACCTGCCATGAATAATAGATTTGTCAGCTCGTTACTCATTGCATTGTAACTGTCTCTGTTCCTTCTTAGCTGATCACTGCCCAGAGAAGTTGAAGTTCCACTGTAGGACAAAGCTTCTATTATGTTTCTATACCTGCATTTATTTGTATACCAAAGCATCTATTCTTCTTTCTTCAAATACTGGTAAATAAGACATGCCACACTTCCTTCTCAATTCTTCAATTACATATTAAACAATGTACTTCCCCCCCTCGTTAATTATATTCATCTGCCTTTCACCAATTTACTTTCATATATGAACCAATTAACTTTTATTCATTAGTTACAGGATTTGGTCGAGAAAATACTAACACCTACCTCACAATTCACAGCTTTATAAGTTTCTCATTGAGATTCTAGTTATTTGGGTCAGTACTATAAGAGAATGTCATTTGCCCCAAAATGTTTATGAACAAAGGAGGTAGACTGAAACCCAAAATAATCCTAAAAGACTTTTGCTTGATGGGACATTGTTTGATCCTAGAAATGAGGACAACTGACCAAACCTTATACAGTTAGTCTTTAGTTTCAGGAAGTTGGAGTTGATTTTTTAAACTTTATGCTGGTGCGAACACACACAATGACCAGCAGATGCTCTTTGAAGAATCTAAACCTTATGGAAAATTAAACTTGTTAGACTATCTCTCATCCAACAGGAAAAGAAAAAAACCCTAAAAATAAGTATGTTTTCTAATGGACTTAAAATACATAAATTTCTGGTTTTAGTACTTATAATTTGACCATACCTTCTCTCTAAATGACTTTTTGGTCTTTTTGGAAACTGTGTTCTCTCCTTTAAGCTCACACTGTTTTATTCTGCAAGCTCAAGTAATTGAGACCTTACTGGTTTGAAAAGATTAAGGCAGCTTCCGGAGTTGCCCACTGTATAAGTACCAGTAGAATGATCCGTTTCTCAGTAGGATTCATTTACCTTCATTTCCTTTGCAAGCTTGTGTTTATTAATGAATAAACTACACTCATGAAACACACTGCTAAGTAGATCAATCAAAAGATATCAAGAAAAACTGTGAACATTGTCCAAGATATGTAAGGGATTTGTGTTTCCTGCCTAAATGCCGCTTTCATTCTTCCTCCCTATCTACCATCCCCTCTAATATCCAGGTCTCTCTTTGTATCCTTTAGTGATGACAAGATGTTTTTTATTACTCTAATGAAGTGGGAAACAGATTAACATGCTTTCTTCTTGGGAATTAGATTACTTATTGTAGTACTGTTCAACGTATCTTTGTAATACTCCCCCACCTCTACCCACAGCTAATTAGTGACTTTCAGAATTAGGGAAAATCTTGGTTTTGTGGTGGCTCTGTATTTACCAGTGATCAAGGAAGTGTTACTAATACACTTGTCAGTATTAAAAAAGAATTAAGTAAATAAAGAGCCAGATGGCCGAGCCCAGGACCTATCAAGAACCCAGTATGTGTGGGCTGGTCCAACGGAATGACAGAAGCATATTACCAGGCTAAGTGGAATCAAAGTTAGGCTTTCACTTATAAGAAAAAGGACATTTTTCAAATGTGTTTTCTTATGATAATAGTGATTTACATGTTCAGACCTCATTTGTACTAGTAACATTTGAAAGCATATAGTTCCCTGTATATCAAGAGACAGGAGTGTTTATGTGTATCAGAAAAGTCTCTTGGAACAGGACATAGTGGCATCAAAGCAATGCAATTACGATGTGAGCATTTTTCCTTGTTCAGAGAAGAATCCTGCTTTGTTCTCTCACGAAAGTCTATGTGTTTATTGTTATAACTTACTTAATACATCTTATTTTAATTGAATATTTGTCTCCTCCAATAGACTCTACTATGGCTTATGATATAAAGAACCTGGTTATGTAGATGTTGTTATAGTGTATGGCCAGATGAGGGACTAGTAAATATTCTCTATGTGTTTTCTTATAATAAGAGCATTACAATAGTGGTTATAATAAGATTAACTTAAAGTGAAGAAATTGAGAAAATATATTCCCTTCCTTTCCTATGATTTGTCTTTACACGTATACATATATAAATATCTTGTTTCCTACTGTAATTACCATTTCCATTTATTTTATTTTATCTTGCAACTATGTACTTTTGGAAGCCATTTTAAATATTTGTGGTTTCTGGGATAGATAGATGGATCAGTGAATTGCTGCGTAGATAAACTGACTAAATAGAATGTACATTTTTAAAGATTTTTCTCCTCACAGCTACATAAATAATGGAGAGAATATTAGCTAACCATAGGCCTCCCATCTTTTTCTCTCCATGCCTTCTTTCCAAACTCCAGAAGATATTTAGTAAATGTCTGCTGTGCCAGGAATTTCCCAGGTGCTAGATATAACTGCTGAACAATAGAGACATAGTCCTTATTCTTGCGGGGCTTGCTATCTAATAGGAAAATATAATAAACGCATAAATAAACATTACAAACATAGATATGTAATTAAATGGATTATTTTGCTGGACTTTTAAATTCTGGCATGAGTTAGGGAATTTATAATGGAGAAATTATCTTCAATGATCTGCCGTATTAATAACAGTAGATCACTTCTAGATTAAAAAAATGCAGGTTGGCCAAATTATTTCAGATTATGTTTTATGGGGTGGGTGGCCTTGGGATGAAGATAGATAAAGCAATACTTGCTTTCAAGGTAAGTCATAAAGAAACCAGCTTTGTAAACCTGGCTTACTATATATGATGCAGGTGACCTCAATATGTGTTTTCAAATCTCAGATTGAAAAATCATGGGAATTTTTTAAATGATAAAATATGAACTTTTATAAAGATTGTTTATTAATAGTCCAGAGTTTACTTGTGAATTGGGTTGTAGTAATGGTGGTAAAGGAGTAGGTGATAGAAATGTATATTTTTCCTTCCTCTTTTTGGACATGTGTGTGGAATATTTTTGTCTTCTGATGAGATTGTTCATTATGCTCCCTTTGGATGTGTGTACTGTTTGGCCTTCCAGCCTTGCATGCTCATTCAAAGGCATTCCAAGTCATTATGCTGGACTTCAGCCTTGTTCAGTAAAAAGGCCATTTCCTCCATCAGCTGTCCACTTGGACATACATCCTTTTTATTTTCAAAAAGATTTTATATGCATTCAGAGTATATTAGATGGATTTGTGAAATTACTCACAGATAATCAGTTTTTTAAAGTTATAATTTGAGCTATGACCTCTCAAACTGTGAATTATAAGGTTTGACCCTTTGGTTCACTGTTTGACACAGCAGCCATTAATTACAGTTTTTAAAGGACATTTTATTTCAGTTAGAATTTGTGTTATGAAAACAGTTTAAGTATTTTTTTCCTTTAACTTTCAGGAATAAATGCTGAAATGTAAATGTATGTATGTGTGTTTACATGTATATATTTATTTATTTATTTATTTATTAAATATTATATGTAAATATTTTGCATATAATAGCTATTATATTTGAACATACAAATATAATAAATAACTTGCATAAGCATGCTATAATCAAGTGTATTTATGCATTTATGTATTTATGCATATTTTTACCACCACATTAAATCTGTTATACATACCTATAAAGATTTTTCTGTAATAACCTGTGAGTTAACACTAAGATCATACTTATTTTATATAACTCTGGTGTCAGGAGGAGGTGACTTTTTAACTATGTTTATTAGAGTGACAGAGACTTTACTATTACTTGAATCTAGGCTTTTCTCTTTTCTTTTCCTTGACCAAGGGTACAGAGGTAGGTACCTAACTATGAGCGCCCAGTGTCTGACAGTAATTTGAAAGTCCTTTAGATGGTTCAAAGTAGCAAGATGAGGGAGAATATAAACTGGTCAGGTGGTTTTCACAGATGTGCGTAGCTCAAGGTACTGAGATGAAAAGGACATAGCAGAACGGTTGGTTTAGCTAAATGCAGAAAGACATCCAGATGTATGGATCTTTTTCTGATTAAGTATATAGCTTAGATTGTATTCTTTTCCATTTAGATCCACTGTTTGTGATTTTTAAGGAAATGTTTACCTCTATTTTTTTCTAAAAGCAAAAGTAAAGGCGGTATATACTAACTAAATGTAGAATTTTCAAGACAGAAAATTTCTGAAATTAATTATAAGCAAATTTTTATTTTACTAAGTACATTTATTTTCAGATTTCCCAGAATGTCCTGGGATATGAATCTACCAGTTTTTCTCCCCACTAGCTTCCATTAATACATAATCAAACAATCTTTTAGATAGACACATTTTAGGAATTTTATTTTCTCATGGCAAAAAAATTAATTCTTTGAACTAAATGTAACAGCTTGTAAATACATCATAGACATTATGAAATTTGAAAATAGTTTTCAGAGATCAGTACGCCAAGAAAAATTCAGTTTAATTTTCAGGTTTTATAAAACTGACCTTGTCCTTGTTTGATAAAGAGATCTAGTCACCTTTTCTTATTCTTCATATTACTTAAGTTAGTACAGGATGACATTGAAAATTATTTTCAATTAGGTCCCAGTCTACTTCCTGAGCCCCTAATTTCCAAACTTCTCTCCCAGTTTTCCTATCCTGCCTCACCTTCTTTCCCTAAGCACGCAATTCTTTGTACCCACACTGTACCGTTTGCTGTCTTCTTAACACACTATGTGCTGCCATGTTTTATGTCTTTGCTCTTACAGTTCATTCAGCCTGCTGTGGCCTTCATGTGGCCCAGAAAAATGCTGTATCTATTCTCTAATACAGAAGCAGCACCTCTTAATGTTTCCGTCATATTTGCTCACATGAGTATAACCCTTATCTCATTGTAGCACAGTTTTTACTTATGCCTGTCTCCTTTCCCAGATGATAAGCTTCTTGAGGGAAGGGAATATGCCTTTTCCATCTTTGTGTTTGGCTCAGACCAGGTACTCAATAAATGCTTCTTGAATTGGTTAGTCTATCAATAGACTTAGAGAAAATATATCAATTGTACTCAGAATTTATCCACAACACAAACATAGCAAAAAGGGATTCTTTAAAAAATGTGTCCTAAATTTCCTTTGTGTCACTACATGATTTCCTTTAGGTCTGATCTGAGTACTTGTTTTGGTACTTATATCTGTAGCTCAGTAAGGAAACAAAAGTTGTGTCCTATAAGCTATAATAAAGTTAAGTACAACTTTAAGACAAAAGACGTTTATTAAGGAAAAAAAGAAGGAGGACCAAACCGGTGACTTGTCAAAGGAGTTTTAGATCTTCACAAGTGAAATAGCATGGAAATGGAAGGATTAATACAGAAAGTCTTAGGAGTGTTTAATACTCTAGAATTTTATACCTACCACTATTGATGATTGTACTTAGTTTGAAACAGCTTTGTATATGTATAGACTTACCCAGGATCTGAAATTTAGGCAATAATTAGCTCTCAAATGGATCTGTTTGGAAAGCTTTATAAAATAATAGCTCCCTTCCCAAAGAAAGATGCTGCTGTGTTCAGACTGCACTCATTTAACGGTGTCTCAACTGAAACAGGTGCCTTACTTGCTTTGTTCTCCAGGAGCAGCTTTATAGGTTTAAGCACTGAGTATACAGTACACAGTGGCACTATTAACAAGTCAGAATGAGGCCAAGGGAAAACTCATCTAGGATCCACACACCTAAATGCAGTTAGTAAACAGAGACACTAACTCTCATTAAGCATAATTAAACCTAATATTGACTGTAAACTGTTACTTACCTTAAACTTCTCTGTAGAGAGTGTGGAAAGGGATTAACCTAGCAGATTGGGACATTAATTACTACCTCTTTCACATTAAAGTTACCATCAAGAAGGGCTATATTCATAAATAAAACATAGAAGGGATTGAGAGACTGAAAATATGTAAATTTCCTTTATAAGGAGGAAAGAAAAGCCTAAATTAAAAAAAAAAATAAGGGAGCTGTGAGCGATGCCAATCCAAGCAAAATGGAACTCTGGCTAATTACTACAAAAAAATAGGCTGAAATAATCACAGAAATGTGTCCTTGCCTTCTGACTGACAGAATCTCCTTCGCAGGAGACTCCTGTTCAGCTGAGTCCTCTCTTTTTTCAGGCATAGCTTCCTCCACTGCTGAATCTAATGTGGGGTTTGAGGAGCTGATGAAGGGACCTGGGAGAAATAGAATTTCTTTCCTTTTTTCCCCCTAGTCATTAATCACCCTTTATTTATGAAATTGATTATAATGATTATATAAATGTTGTTAAATTTGTCAGCGAGAAGGCATAGTGCTGTTTTTTGTTCGGTCAAAATGGTCTGGTAACTGGTCTCCTGCTACTATTTAATAATCTCCTTCTTGGGGGCAATCTAAAGAGTATGTTGTGAAGGATATAAAAATGTCAGCTAAATTTAAGATCGACTGTTAGGTTTTTATATTATACTTCTGCCCCAAGGGGGGAGGCCAGGATCTGGGAGATAAGAATTTGAAGAGAAAAGCAAAGTAATGACAATACAAACTTATCTACCAGCCTTAGAATCATCTTCAAAATCTATCAGCCTGTCTTGCCTGCCATGAATGTATTCTGCTTTCTATTACCTGTTTTCTGTTTCCTTTCTGATAAGAAACCATATACTGTACTCATTTATGGACTTTCTTATGTCTTCGCCAGGGTGGGGCTCTAATTTTTGCAACTGAATCTGACCTACAACTTTGCTTATGGTTGTAGTATTAAACCAGAGTTTAGGTTTTAACATGTTGGGCTCCTAGCCAGGTCCTGGTGCTGTCATGCTATTTTATCTTTCAGGTGCTCATGAGCACCAGAGCAATATAGAAGTTGTGCATAAGAAAAAGGGAGCCTAGAAATTAAGCCTGTAGCGTGTATTCATTTTTTTAAGAGGATGTGAGGTTTAATTTTAGAATAAAACCCTTAATTTTTTCCCATGAATTTCAAGCTAGTTTCACAGCTCATGAGGTGAACTAATGAAACAGAAATAATTAATGGACAAAAATCTATCCTTCATTTCCCCCCATTGAACAAAAATTCACAAACTGGTTGGATGACAGAGGATGAACAAAAACAATGAGAGTAAGAGTACTTCTATCCTCTGTTCTTGTAATGATCGTGACATTACGAAATAACCATAACAATGGCACTCTTATTAATCAGACATATTTATACAGAATTAGTGTTGGCTTCTGCTCTATATTACCTTTAGTTTTACATGAACTTTTATTATCTGTGCATATCAAAAGAGACATGGTGAATGAACAAAGAAGCCCTGTTATGAGACAAGTATTATTTGACATTTTGGGAAGCCCTTATTATAGGGTTTCCTCTTAAGTGAGAATAACGGGAAGGTTGTCATTAGTTGCACTATTACAGACACTCTGGATTGTTAAAAACAGAAATGGAGCCCACTTTTTTCCTTGAAGAAGATTCATCAGTTAGAACAGTTCGAATGATCCAGGACTTCTGTGATTCGTCCCCCCAAGTCTTCTCGTTTTATCATGTGAAACAATGATCCCATAAAGCATCTCTTTAGATCATTGTTTTTCCTTTGGTTTACAGAGCTAGTTAGCTGTATGGTTCTCTTATTTTTTTAAGATGCATAATCATTTTAGATTTCTGGAAAATCTTTGATTAAGCCAAAATGCAAAAGTTTTGCGAGGTCTATAGCCCTACTGCAAACCAGATGCCTTTTATTTTCCATACTAAAAGAGGGTAGCTCTAAGTAAGTTCTTCTGAGGTCTTGTCCCCAGGCTTATGACAGATCTGACTGGGAATTATGGTGAAAAAAAGCATGATTATGGGTAATAAAGGATCTCCTCTTAAAATCATTGGACCTGGACTTTTAGATTGATCAGTAGTCATGTATTTGTTTTGTTTTTTCTTTCTACAGCTTGGGATAAAATTTTAAGTCCAAAGAGTAAAAATAACACTGTTAAAAAGAGAACAGGTGAGTCACTACACTTGCAGTACATCAGCTGCCTGAATAAGAACAGTGATTCTGAAAGTGGAGGAAGTAGAGATCAAAATCAGCACCTCTGGGGTCTCTTCAAATGAACCTCCCCCAAATTGACAATTATTGGTGTAGATACTTGTCTAAGAGCCACGGATACTAGAAAACAGTTTGACAATTGATAATTTAGCTGCTTTTATCCTTTTGAAGTTTAAATATAGAGAATAGAATAGAGATTTTATTATTGCAGAATTTCCCCCTAGCCTCCATCACATCTTCCTGTCTTATGTTAACAGACACTAAGTTTGGGGGTTCAGTGAAAAAAACAACAAAACCCCTAAAAACATATGCTCTAAGGAAGAAAAAAGGGCTGCTAATTTTGGGATTTAAACACGTGTAAAAGCAAGCCAAGTTTTCTGAATGAGCCACACACACACTCACACACACACACACACACACACACACAAAATCATTAAACTACTCCTAATCAACCACCTATCCTGCATAGCAATAAGACAGGACCAAACTGTTTTGTACCTTAAAACACTTAAACTGAATCCTTTAAAAAGGTTGTTATTTACTTGCTTATTTGTTTTCAATTTCTAATGTTTTCTATTATACATTTTAAATTGGATGCTAGAAAGATAGGCAAAGTGATTTAACTTGTTGCTATTCTGCTATCTCAAAATAGGAAGATACTTAAAACCTATTTAAAATAGGAGAGATCATCCTTTTCTGGAGTCAGGAGGTCCTTTGGCTTTGAATTCTAGGTTGAAATGTCTTCTCATTTTAGGGACTTTCACCAAGCCATTTATTTAAGACAGGATCACTGTATATACTTTTCTCTTTTTTGCTTTTTATAAGGCACTTATTGCCTAAATAGCACTGGAAGGTGGCTCAAAGCAGTATATTTCCACATGTCTTAAATCCCCCACCAGATTATGAACTGTGGGGGCAGGGAATGTATTACTTATAACTTTATATCCTCGTTAGTGCTGAAGATATTGTAGGAATGTAGTGCATTTTTAGGTGATTCTTGTTTTTAATGTGGACAAGCTGAGGTCAGTGAGGAGAGTCACCAAATTGAAAGGTAATTCAGTGAACTTTTTTAATACCAGAATGTGATTCATCTTAATTTTCAAATATATAAAATTTTCAAGGAAATAACTTCACCTGTGACTCACAAATCACTAGTTTCTCCTAGTAACCAATTATGTATAGCCCACCTATGACCTAATCTAAAGCTAGTTATACTTTGGGTTTGTACTATGTCCTTAGTAACAAATCCATCCTTTTATTCATTTAAAAACATTTATTAATGCTAACTATGTGTGAAACATACAGATGAAAATATAGGGTGTTTGCTCTCAAGACACCTCTGGGCTGCTGGGGTCTCAAATACAAAAGAATTCAGTGAGTATTAATACCTTAAGAAGGGACTAAAAAGGTTACTATGGGAATATAGTAGGAGATCAAGGGAGAATTCATAAAGATAATACTGGAATGGAGATTTGAAAGCTGAATAGGAGTGTGATACATGAAGGAGGTGGGTGGGAGGTGGTGGTGGAGGAGGTGGTTATACTGGGGAGCATTCTAGGAAAATATTAACAGTGTGCAAGAAAGCCCAGAGGAATGAGAAAACTTGACTCATTCAACTGCATCTTAGGGTGGAAGTTAGAAGTAAGACTACATGGATAATGTCGGTCAGATTATAAAAGGTCATAAATCCTACACTAAGGAGATTGAATTTTACCTTATAACTGTTGGTGAGTCATTGGAAGATGAATGTAAGATGATATATTCAAGAAAGTGGAGATATAATCTATACCACATAATAATCAAATAGGTATGGAGGATGGTGGAGGAGTCATGAGTGAGCCAGCTTCCTGGCTTTGGTGAGTTTTAGTGTCATTTATAAAAAGAAAATGCTGGAGGCACCTGGGTGGCTCAGTCATTAAGCGTCTGCCTTCGGCTCAGGTTATGATCCCAGGGTCCAGGGATCGGGCCCCACATCAGGCTCTCCGCTCAGCAGGAAGCCTGCTTCTCCCTCTCCCACTCCCCCCTGCTTGTGTTCCCTCTCTCGTTGTCTCTCTCTCTGTCAAATAAATAAATAATATCTTTAAAAAAAAGATAGAAAATGCTGTTGGCTATTACCCTCTCTCTCTTCTCAACTACACTCAAATTCTCCAGAGATGTTTATCTTCTCCATTTCTGTTTCCTCACCAATACATTCACCAGTTTACCTTCTCTGTTTCAGAGACCTCTATCACTTCACCAAACTCTTATTGAGATCTCTTTGGACATTTGATCTTGCTGATCACTTCCTTCTTTTTGAAATGCGTTTTCTGCCCTTATTTTCCATGGTATCATGCCCTCCTGATTTTTTTCCTATGCCCTTTATTATTCCCTGGTAACTCCTTTGTAGGCATATTCTCCTATATACAGCTATTAAAAGCTGGTAATCCTCGAGGTTAGATTCAGAGCACTTCCATTGATGCCCAGCATTTTGGGTATCTTTGTAGCCACAACACATTGAGATTTTTAAAGTTCTTTTTGGAGGACCATGTTTCAAAGGTTATATTTGAATACATATTTTATTCTTTATTATAAGTGATGTATAATACTCAACACATGCCATAGGGGAACTCATATGGTAACTTTGGTTGTAATTGTACATCTATAAAATCTTCCTGATGTTTATGTTTTAACCTTAGGCAATGATTAATCCTCCTTGAATCTTGAATCCTCTTGAATCTTAGTTTCTTAATCAGTAGTATATGGGCAGCCATCCTAGCTCTTTAAGATTTCATGATGCTGTGGTTTGATATTTTACAACTTGAAAAGGATAGTGAACTCTAAAGGATGTTCAGATGACACTTTGAATTCCATAGTCAAAGTTTATCAAATGTTTGACTGCCTCTTCCACATCTACACTTCACACATTGCATCCTTTATTTAAGATAATTCCATGCTTATGGAAATACATATTCCTAATTCCATGTTTACTTAAAAAAATTTCAGACAGTTTTTGCCATGACATTTTATCAAAAGCTTTTTAACAATCTGAATAGATTGTGTATTCTGGTTACTGCCCTTACAAATGCTTATTTAACCATACAGGAAGCCCAGATATAAGATGTTCAATTAACCACCTAGAGCTTAAGCTTTTGGGGGATCTTACCCTTTTGTACATATTTTCCTTGTCTCTCTTTGGTTACCAGTGTTGCTTTTAAACTTTTTGTGATTGGTTCCCATTGCCAATGTACTTTCAGTACTCTGTGAAAATGGCCACTTTAAGGACAGGTTAAGTTAGATATTCAGGGCACAGTATTATCCTTGGTCAGTGCCCATTTGATGCTAATGATTTATCTACATCTAGCTTATTAATTAATTTTAGAATGACGTTTGTATTTGTTATTATTTGAAACTAGAATCTCCTAATTTGTGTGTTCAAAATGTATTTGAGGCATGGGAATCTCCTTAATGTTTTCCTACTATAATATGTGTGTGTATACATACATATTTATTTTTGTTATTAATTTAGTAAAACTAATCTTTGAATTTTCCTACTTATTGGTAGCTAATTTATTACTTTGGCATACAAACAAAAACAAAGCAAAACCAAAAAAACTGAAACAACAACAAAAGAAAACTCACTTGGTATTGGTATGGGTGTCCCTTGCAAATTTGGCCTCGTTTTTCTTGTTTATTTACCTTACCCAATATCTAACAGATGTTTTTTTTCTCCCTTAGGGTAATTTTTACTACATACTTGCAATCCACCTATTATCCCCTCAGACCTTCCACTATGTGTCCTTCTTTTACTCATCTGAGCAATTTTTCCATTTGAAAAATAGTCTTTTCTCTCATATTTCTTTGTTCTTATCACTTAAGCATACAATGTGATATTCTCCATTTCCATTTTTTTCTTCCTTTATGCTGAGTTTTTGGTCCTTGACATTTTATTGTATAAAAAAGTAAATGGTTGAGCAACTTGTGTGATTTTCTGTTTTAGAAATACTCCTTTAAGCTTTGCTCTCTATCTCTAATTGTCTATTAGTGTTCCTTAGACGAAGTGAGAGATCAGTTTGTCTTACGTTCTGGAAGGAAAAGATTTAAATAATTGAGAGCATTTATGACTTTTAGCTTATGGCCTCTTTAAATTATAGTTACACATAGTTTGGTCCCAAGCTTGTCAGAAATGGGAGAGTTTGTGAAAAAATTAAGTGCAAGTTTACCATTTCTGTCTAGTTTATAAATTCAGATTATTTCTTTTGATATTTTCAAAATGTTTATTATTTCAAACTTAAAATCTATAGGATAAAGACTTTATTCTGCTCTAAATAAGTTACCCCACCCAAGTACAAATGTAAATATTATGCTGTAGTAGAAAGCCATCAGCTGATTTTATCTTCATTTAAAAATTTTTGTATATTATTCTCTTCCTTGATTCTGTGGGTAAGGATGGCAGATGAAGCATTATGAGCTGTTTATCACTGCCACACAAAGTCAGTCACAGGAAGTAAAAAATATTTGAACTCTAAAAAAATATTACAATATAAATTCTTCAGACTAGAAACCATGGTTTCTCCATAGATCTTTTCTATAGAAGATCTACCAAAGAGTAAATATTCAGTCAACATAGATTGATGGTAAAAATTCCTAAAGTTTCGCTTTGAAAGGAGCTTTTAAAATAACGAATCTTGGTTAGCTTTAGGGAAAATCTCTCTCCTGAAATGCTATGTATTGAAAAGCACAGATATTTGTGTGGAGGCACTCAAATAGAGATGAGTCCATTTTTAGTACACTGTGTGGGGAGTGACATGCATGGAAGTCCATTAATAGCAATGTATGTTGTGTTCTTTTCATTTTATTTTGCTAATGAATTTCGTATCAGATTGATGGGTGCTTGGAACAGAAGACAATTTGCAGAAGTAGTTAGAGCAGTGTACATATCCCATCTAAAGGCCTACAAAGTGATCTTAATTAGAGGTCAAGCTCTAGATAACAAAAGGATAGGTGGAAACACGTGCTTCTCATCAAAGTATGAATTGAACTAGTAACCTTTTGTCTGTGGATTCATATTTCTTTACAGAGGGTGACATCATCTCCTAGGTAGCATTTGGAAATGTGTGGTTGTTACAGGGACCCGGAAGCACAATTGTATTTTTTTTAAAGATTTTATTTATTTATTTGACAGAGAGATAGAGAGAGAGCACAAGTAGGTAGAGTGGCAGGCAGAGGGGGAGGGAGAAGCAGGCTCTCCACTGAGCAGGGAGCTGGATGTGGGGCTCAATCCCAGGACCCCAGGATCATGACCTGAGCCGAAGGTAGCTGCTTAACCGACTGAGCCACCCAGGCGCCCCAGCACAATTGTATTTTAGGGGATAGGTAAAGAGATAACTTTAAGTCCTATGATATATCAACTGATTACTTAGAAGGGAAACTTGACCAGCTCTCAAAGCCAATAGCATTCTTGTAGAGAAATGCTGTTTGGGCAATCAGGTAAGTATCCTTTAGAGCAGTAGTTCTCAAACATTTTCATAATAACCCACTGAAAGAAATAAAATTAAATCATAACCTAGTACACACAGAGACATATATAATTGAAACTAAAATTTCACAAGACAGTATTTACCCTTCCTATGTGTGATGCCTACAAATATGTTACAGTCTATCCTATTTTATCTCATTCTACCTTATGCTATTTTTTCCTTTTCTTTAAAAGTCTACAACCCACTATCTTAATTTCAAGACCACTTATAGTATACCCTACAATTTGAAAAACAGTGTTGTAGAAATCTTTACATTTCCTGGTAAGAACAAGATAAAGACAAAATAACTGAAGAATTGCCTCTAATATGACTTGGTTTCCTTTAACCCTAAGCAAAGCTTAAAATTTCCATGTATGACTATGGTCCAATTTCATTTTAGGAGAAGCTGGCCCCATATGCCAGTCATCCAGGTATAAAGCCTAATTGCCACCTTTCCCCTCCGTTGCCATGACAACAAGGAAAGAGACCCCGAGAACACTATCCCAGTTCACTCACAGCATTTGGATCCAAATACTCAAATTTGCCTCTGTGGTCCATATTAGGAACTATGTGGTATTATGTTAAAATGAACAGGATTCAATGAGATGAGAGTGAAACACTCTGCTCTTCCTGTCAAATGAGTCATCTCTAAGTTGTGGGATGGTGACTTGGCATATTGGGCCTCTCCCTTGCATGTTCTTGATTGAAACAGATGTGAAGTCAAGTAGCCTGTGTGTTTTGGTGCAGTGCCCAATTTATCATGGTTGTATAAAGTTAACCAAATTCTTGGCTTCTCTTAGAATATTGTCAGAATATTGGCTTCTCAGTGTATTTTTAAGGGCATAGTTACTGATGGCAAGCCTGGCATTGCACCTTAATTTTCTTCATGTCCTTCACCTGAAGTGATTACACCAATTAAATCTAGTCCACTGTTCTCAGCTAAGGGAGGGAAAGGTTAATTGGGAAAAAGAGCAGCTTCTGTAGTGATTTTAATATGTTTTCCTAGTAAAGGACCATTATTTGGCTATCCAGGATACCTACCCTGTTTTCTTAAGTCATCAGGAAACAGGCAGAACAACATTTACTCACACAGAGGTGAGTTGAGCATGGGCAATTTTCTGCTGTCATCTTTCTCGTTCATGTGCTATTCTCATGAGCATTTGTCCACCTGCTTCACTGAAAAGGCTGGGATTTAGCTTCGTTCTTGATTTTGTTACGTTCATCCAGTGACAATTGTAGAATGGCTTAAGTAATGAATTGGAGATTTATATCTGTAGGATCTGGTTGAGCTCTATGAACAGAGCTCAGCAAACTGTATCCTGTTTATTTTGGTCCTCAACCACTTGGTACATGGATAGATATGTCTGACTTTTAGTTAAGAGTGTCCAGGTAGATAGCAGGAGGTATAGCTGTCTTGTTGCTGGCTATTTCCATTTAGGGACTTGCCCAGAAATCTCTAAGCTAAAGTTGTCAGAATTCATTCACAGTCATGGGATGGCTCATGCTACTGTACTAGTTACCCTGGGCTGGTGAGGGGCTGAATGCTTGATCTCCAACATCCAGGTAACCATAGTAGCAGTACTACTGGATCCACCAGCTCTGGTGGGATAGTTGTGTGGGATGAAGCACAGTCCAAGACTCCCACTTGTCAGCCATGGTAAAAGTGGTTTCCTTTGGAATGACTATTAGCCTTTCTATAGTAAAGGAAATTTGTCTACAGCAATGGCAGCTGCAATTGAAGGCACTTTTGTTTCTCTTGTTTCCCAGTATTAGACAGGTCGGGTCAAATCTACCTAGCTTCACAAGATGTTGCTCCAGCCAGGACCCAGTATCTATTCCTCTGATATTTTTCTCAGGTAGTGATTGGCTTCTCATAGTATTTGCTGTTGAGTGTACTTGAGGTGTCACAAATCTTCTTTTACTCTGGAAGAGACTTGTGACTATTCAGTTTTCACTTTCTCTCAGTGTTCTTATTGAAGCATGCTGGGACTGGCACTTCTTAAACTTACTCTTTGTTTGTGTGGATCCATCTTGACTCCATAGTCTCAGCTTAAAAGATACCTCTCCAAAGCAACTTTCTCAGATCATTCTAAGATAAGACCCTCTTGTTAATCCATACCGCAGTAGCGTGGTTATTTCCTCCTTAACATATATGGCTCTAGGAAATTGTAGGAGTGTGTGTGTGTGTGTATGTATTAATAGTTACATTTACATTTAGTATAACTATTGACATGTTTGAATTTGTCTTATACTTTGTTTCCTGTTTTTTTCCCCTCTCTTTTCCATTCCTCCATTTCCCATTTCCTGCCTTGTTTTGGGTTACTTGAATATTTTTTTAGTATTCCATTTTAATTTATTGATTATGCTTTTGATTATATATCTTTGTATAGTTTTTAGGGGTTCTAAGGTTTCCAGTATACATACTTAAGTTTTCATAGTCTTTTTAGAATCAGTATTTTATCACATCGAGTAGAATGTAGAAATCTTGCCACCATGTAAGTTTGTTTACTCTCCCAATTTTTCATTATTATTGCCCTGTATTATATCTACATACATTGAAACCCCATCAGGTAATGTTATATTTTCACTTTTAACTGTTAAACGTATTTTAAAGAACTCAAGCAGAGAATAATAGTTTATTATTTTTACTTATATGTTTATCATTTCTGTTGCTTTCTCTCTCTTCTTGATGTATAAAGTTTCTTTCTAGTATCATTTTCCTTCTGTCTGGAGAGCTTCCTTTAGTAATTCTTTTAGAACAGGTTTCCTAGCAACAAATTTTTTAGTTTTGTTTTCATCTGAGAAAGTCTATTTCACTTCATTCTGAAAAGATATTTTTATTGAATCTAAAGACTCTATGTTGACATTTTCTTCCTCTCAGCACTTGAAAAAAAGGTGTGTTGTTTCCTTCTGGCTTCTATAGTTTCTTTCCTTCTTTTTTTTTTTTTTAAAGATTTGTTTATTTATTTTAGAGAGAGAATGCAGGGGTGTGGAGGAGGGAGACAATCTCAAGCAGACTCCCTGCTGAGTGTGGAGCCCAACGTGGGGCTTGTGGGGCTCATGGGGCTCGATCTCATGACCCTGAGATCATGATCTGAGCCGAAATCAAGAGTCAGACACTTAACCAGCAGCCACCTAGGCACCCCTGGCTTCTATGGTTTCTGTTGAGAAATCCACAGTCATTTGAATTGTCAGTCCCCTATAGGTGATGTGTGATTTCCTCTGGATGCTTCCAAGATATTTTTTTCTTATCTTTGGTTTCCACACTTTAACGTTCAAATAAATTGAAATGCTGTATTGGGCATGGATTATTTTTGTTTTTATCCTATTTGAGCTTACTACACTTCTAGAATCTGTAGATTTATCTATTTCACAAAACTTGGAAATTTCCAAATATTTTTCAAATATATTTTTTAAAGATTTTATTTATTTGTCAGAGAGAGAACTTTTCCAAATATTTTTCAAATATATATTTTTAAAGATTTTATTTATTTGTCAAAGAGAGAGCACAAGCAGGGGGAGCAGCAGGCAGAGGGAGAAGCAGGCTCCCTGCTGAATAAGGAGCCCAGTGTGGGACTCAATCCCAGGACCCTGGGATCATGACCTGAGCTGAAGGCAGACGCTTCACTGACTGAGCCACCCAGGTGTCCCTCAAATATTTTTTTCAGCACTGTACTCTTTTTCTCCTTTCCTTCTGATACTCTAATGACAGAAATGCTGGACTTGATATTACCCCATAGATTCCCGAGTCTTGTTAATTTTTTTCTCTTTGTTCTTCATATTAGATCATTTCTTTGATCTATCCTAAAGTTCGGTGACTTTTTTCTCTGTCATCTTCATTTTGTCATTGAAAGTATCTGTGATCTTTTTGTTGTTTATTTTTCTGTTTCAAGACTGTTCCTTGTTAGAGCATTTTTGTAATAGCTAATTTAAGGTCTTTGTCAGACAATTTCAACATTTGTATCATTTCAATATTTGTGACTGTTACTTGTCTTTTCTCATGTGAATTGGGATTTTCCTGGTTCTTCATATGCCCAGTAATTTTTTTTTTACTAGAATCTGGGAATTTTAAATATTATGTAATGAGATTTTGAGTCTTGTTTAAATTCTATGGAGAACGTTGATATTTTTGTTTTAGCAGGCAATTGATCTAGTTAGGTTCAGGTCAGAAGTTACAAGTTGTATTCTGTGGTTCCAATGCCAGTTTTATTTAAAGATTTGTCCTGTGTATGTACCATAGGTCAGTCTTGGACCTAGGCACGGACCTATGTGTTAATTTTGTTCTTAATTTCTTTTGTATGGTGATTAAAATCAGATCCATATATGTGCAGCTTGTGGATGAGCCCAGAATTTCATAACAATTTTATGGGATTATTTTCCTGAGCCCTTTTCTCTTTATGATATCACTGGTATTTTGTAGTTCCCTGCAGCTGCCCTTTTTGGCCCTCCAGCTAGCAAGCAATGGCTTTATTTACTGCACTGTCATGCACATTTCTGTAACTGAGCCCATGTTCAAGGCCAAGTGGTGAGAGGACAGAGAGAGGAAAATAAAAGCAGTGGGAGTTTACCAAATCCTCATGGGACTATAACTATTTATTTTAAAGTGCAGAAATTATAAAAGTATGCATCTAGGTGAGTTTTCAGAAAGTGAATACCCATGTAAGCAGCACCCAGACCAAAAAGCTAAGCATCACCAGACCACAGAGATCTCCTCTTTCCTCCCTACTCACCAAGGGTAACTGCTATCATGACTTTTAATACAAAAAATTAGTTTTGATTGTTTTTGAGCAGTATAGAAATAGAATCATGTGTTGTATTTTCTTTTGCTTATGTTTGTGAGATTCATTTGTGTTATGTTGCATCTGTGTGTAGCTATAAATTTTTTGTAAAAAAGTTTTCATTGTTTTATGATATTCTTGTGTATGAATATAGTAAAATTTATTTTTTAAGGCTATTCTACTGTAGATGGAAATTTTGGTTGTTTCCAGCTTAGAGCCATTATGGATAGTGGTTGTCACATGCACATGCTTGTATATCTTGTTGTACATGTGTAAGTATTTCTATTCGATGTATACTAAAGAGTCACATTGCTGATATACCCATGTTCAGCTTTAGTAGATATTGCCAAATAGTTTCCAAAGTTATTATACCAGTTTCTGCTCTCAGTATTACTACATGACAGTTCCATTTGCTCTAATTCTTGACAACACTTAGTTTTATCTGTCTTTTTCATTTTAGCTTTTCTGGTATGTGTGACATGGTAGATGATTATGGCATTAGTTTGCATTTCTCTGATGACTAATGAAATTAAGCATCTTTTCATGTGTTTATTTTCTAGTTAGATATCCTCTTTTGTAATATGCATTTTGATGTTCATTGCCCATTTTATAGTTGGGCTTGTTACTGTTTCTGTTACGGAATTGTTGGTGTTCCTTTATATGGTCTGGATGTGTGTCTTTGTCAAATACACATATTACAGATATCTTCTCTTATCCTATCTTTGAGGTTTGTCTTTTCATTGTGTTATAGTTGTCTCTTGATAAACAAAAGTTTTCATTTTAATAAAATTTAAATTGTCAATCTCTTCTTTTATGGTCATTTTTTTATATCCTGTTTTAAAAAGAAAAACCTCTGCCTACCACAAGATCATGAAGACATTCTCTGTTGTTGTCTTCTGCAAGTTTTATTGTTTGCCATTAACGTTTAGGTCTGAAATACAAATGTATTTTTTGTATTACATGTGAGGCTTGGGGGTTGGGTATACAAGATTCATTTAATTTTATTTATTTATTTTTAAATGTAGATGTCTAATTGATCAAGCACTATTGAAAGTTCTTTCCCCAGATACTTCAGCAGTAAATTTATCATAAATCAAGTGCTTACATAAATAGTGGACCTATTTCTGGATGCTCTATTCTGTTTCATCAGTCTGTTTGTCTATCCCTGTACCAATAATACATTACTCATTAGTGTAGATTTAGAAGAAATCTTGTACCTCGTGGTATAAATCCTTTACATATATTCTTCTTTTAGATTGTTTTGGTTATTCTTGGTCCTTTGTGTTTCCATAAAAATTTTAGAATCTGCTTGTCAATATCCACAAAATAAAATTTTCTGGGATTTTGTTTGAGATTGTATTTTGGGAAAATTGATATCCAATCTCTAAATGCATTATATTTCCCACTTATTTTAGTCTTCTTTAATTTCTCTTAGTAATGTTTTATAGTTTCCTATGCAGAAGATTGCATACTTTTTATTGGATTGATTTCTAGTATTTGATTTTATTTTATGCTCTTGTAAATTGTATTTTAAGTTTCATTTTCTAAATGTGTGTTTGCTAGTATGTAAGAAAACCATTCATTTATACATACTAATTCACCTTGTAGCTGGGGATCTTGCTAAAATCACTTATTAATTCTATTAGATTTTGTGGGTTCTCTTGGAGTTTTACTGAAACAATCATGTTTTCTGTGAATAATTACAGTTTTATTTCTACCATTCCTATCTATATAACTTTATCTTATTTTTCCAGATTTATTGAGCTATAATTGACATTTAGCATTATATCAGTTTAAGGTGTACAATGTGATGGTTTATACCCTTAGATGTTGGAAAATGATTACCACAGCAGGATTAGTTAACACCTCTGACACCTCACATAATTACCATTTCTTTTTTGAGGTAAAACATTTAAAATTTACTCTCAGCAACTCTCAAGTATACAATGTAGTATAGTTATATTATATCCCCAGAAGTTATTAATCTTATAACTGAAGTCTGTGTCCTCCATATACCTTTAATTTCTCTTTCTTGTTCCATTAGCTAGAACCTCTAGTACAATATCAAATAAAAGCATAATATTTGCACTAAGTTTTTTTGTTTGTTTTTTAATTGCAAATGCCTGTTATCAAATTAAAGAAGTTTTTTTTTTAAATTTCTCAGTTTTCTAAGTTGGCTTTATGTGAGCGAGTGAGTATGTATGTGTATGTGTTTAAATCATCAAGGGGTTTTGAATTGTATCACATTCTTTTCTGGATATACTGAAATCCTTTTTTTCCCCTTTAACATGTTAACATTTAAATTAAAATAATTTATTTTTAAATGTTAACCCAGTCTTGCATTTCTGGAATAAACCCAACTTGATGTTGATGTGTTATCCTTTTTTTATGGGGAACTGGATTGAGTTTGCTTATATTTTCCTTAAGATATTTCTGTCTGCATTCAAAAAAAGAGATTGGCCTATAATATGTTTTAAAATACACATACAAATATATAAATAGGGGCAACTGGATGGCTCAGTTGGTTAAGCATCTGCCTTCTGCTGAGGTCGTGATCCCAGGTGCTGGGATCCAGCCCCAAGTCAGGCTCCCTGTTCAGCCGGGAGTGTGCTTCTCCCTTTTCCCCTACCACTCCCCCTGTTTGTGCTCTCTCTCTCTCACTTTCTCTCTCTCTCAAATAAATAAATAAAGTCTTTTAAAAAAAGATAAATATATAAATATTATGTTCTTGTCAGGTTTTGGTTGCAGAGTTATAGTATTCTCACAAAACAGGTTAGAAAGTATTCCTCTCTTTCTATCCGTGGGAAAGTTTGTGTATGATTGGTGCTATTTTTTCAGAAAGAATTTACCTGTAAAGCTATTTGGGCTAGAAGTTTTCCCTGTGGAAAGATCTTAAATTAAATATTCAGTTTCTTTCATTGTGGAAAGATTTTGAATTAAATATGCAGCTTTTCCATTTCTTCTTGTGTCTGTTTTGGTAACATGTGTTTTTCAAAAGAATTATCCATTGCATCTAATTTTCAAATTTATTGATAAGTTGTTTACCATATCCTCTTATTATCTTTGTAATGTCTGCCTTTTCATCTGGGTTTTAAAATTTATTAATGTGAAATTGTTCATCATATCTTATCTTGGTAATATCTGTGGCATCTATAGGAATGCCTCATTTTTCATTCCTATCAAGGTTATTTGTACCTATTCCTCTTTGCTTTAAAATCCGTATTTCTAGAGGATTATTACTTTTATTTGTCTTTCTAAAAAGGAATTTTTAGATTTCTTGTTTATATATTGCTTAATTTCAAAATATTTGGGGTATTTTATGATTAACTTTTTTTATTAATTTTGAGTTTATGGTCAGAGAACATATGCTAAATGATTTAAATACTTTGAAATTTATTCAGACTTGTTTTCTGACCCAATTGAAGGAAAATTTTAGTAAATGTTCTATATACACCTGAAAATAATGTGTATTTTGTAGTTGTTGGGGATAGGGTTCTATACATATCAATTAGATTAAATTTGTTAAATCTTGGTGCTCAAAACTTTTGTTTCTCTATTGATTTTTTACCCCTGTATTCTATCATTTACTGAGATTTAAAATTTTTTTTTAAAGATTTTTATTTATTTATTGAGAGAGAGAGAGAGAATGGTAGAGAGAGAGCATGAGAAGGAGGAAGGTCAGAGGGAGAAGCAGACTCCCTGCTGAGCAGGGAGCCCAATGCGGGACTCGATCCTGGGACTCCAGGATCATGACTGAGCCGAAGGCAGTCGCTTAACCAACTGAGCCACCCAGGCGCCCCTGAGATTTAAAATTTAAAATTTACTATTGTAATTGTGGATTTGTCTATTTCTCCTTTAGTTCTGTCAGTTTTTGCCTTTGAAGGCTATGTTGTTAGTTATGTACTAATTTAGAATTGTTAACCATTTTTGTAGATTAACTAGAACTTCTTATCATTACTAAATTCATCTACTATATTAATCTTGATTAGATATAAATTTTACTCAGACTGGTGTTATAATGTATAGTTATACTAGCTTTCTAAAAGAAAATGTTTGGTAAATTCTTTTTTATCCTTTTACTTTCAGTTTTTCCTGTGTATTTATATTTGAGGTGTGTTTCTTATGAACAGCATATTGTTGTTTTTAACTTTCATTCTGACAGTCTTTGTCTTCCAAGTATAATATTTAGTCTATTTACATTAAATGCAATTAATAATATTTGTGGATTTAATTCTATCATCTTACTATATTTTTCTACCTGTTTTATGTTTCCCAATTCTTCTCTCTTAAATTCTGTTACTAGTCAATCTTTTTATTTCATTCTCTACATTTTACCTTGCTAATTATATATTTTTCATTTTTAAATGATTATCCAAATAAAGCCTACTATAAATTACACTTTTTTATCTTTCTCCAGCAAGGAAATTGCATTTGTCCCTCTCTCACCATTTATACTATTGTTGTCCTGAATTATAATCCTTCTGGTGCCCTAAATCCTATAAGAAATTATTTTTATTTTTTTTCTGCCTGTATATATATTGTTTCGTGTTTACTCAGATGTTAGCCTTTTCTGGTGTACCTCATTTCTTCCTAAATTTTCACGTCACTGTTAGCCAATTTTCCTTCTACCTGAAAGATATCCTTTAGTATTCTTTATAGTAAGAATCTGTTGGTGAAATTTTTTTCCCAGTTTTATTTTTCTGAAAATATTTTTTATTTTGCCTTCATTTTGAAGGATAGTCTCACTGGTTATAGAATTGGGGTGGTGGTAATTACTTTCTTAAAGTACTCTAAAGTTATTGCTTTGTTCTCTGATTTCCATTGTTTTTCATGAGAAATCAGCTGTCAGACTTATTACTTCTTGGAAAGTAATGCATTTTTATTCCTCTGGCACTTTTGAGATTTCTTCTTTATATTTTATTTTAAGCAGTTTAAAAAAAAACAACAAAAAACTTCTGTCCTCTTGTGTCCATTTCTTTGTATTTATCCTGCTTGGGGTAACTTAGAGATTCTTAAATTTGTGGCTTGATATCCTTTGTGAATTTGGGAAAATTCTCAGCCATTATCACTTTGAATTTTGCTTCTGCACATTCTCTCTACTCTTTCCTTTTGGAATTATAAACATTTGTATGTTAGACACTTGTTTTCTAACCATGTTCCATGTGTATTTTTTCTGTATTTTTCATTATTTCTCTCTGTTTTAGTCTATTTTCTCTTTTTAAAAGATTTATTTATTTTAGAGCATGAGAGAGCAAGCAAGCAGGGGAAGGGGCAGAAGAAGAGAGAGAGTCACCAAGGAGACTCCACACTGAGCGTGGAGCCCATTGTGGGGCTCAATCCCATTCCCTGAGATCATGACCTGAGCTGAAATCAAGAGTCAGACACCTAACCAACTGAGCCACCCAGGTGCCACAGTCTGGTTTTTCTATTGATTTATTTTCAAGTTCATGAATCTCTACTTCTGTTTCTATTGAGTTCTTGATTTCAGTTATTTTATTTTTAATTCTAGAATATCATTTGTTTTTTATAGATCCCATTTCTCTGGTAATTCTCAATCTTTTCTTCTACTTTTAAAACCACATAATCACAATATTTAAAAGTTTCTGCCTGATGATTCTCTTACCTGTTACATTTTTCAAGTTTATGTTTATTTTTTTTCTTGGTTTTTGGTTATTCAGTCATAGCTTCTGGCTTGCCTGATGATGATCTTTGTATATGAAAATTGAGAAGATTTTGCGTGATACTGTGTTTTTCCAAGTTTGATTTAATTTTCTTCTTGCAGATAATTAAAGTTAATTCGCCTTGATTTGATCAGAAATTGATAATTTGAAGTTGGGTTTCTATCTTTGTGATAGCTAGCTTCTCTCTCTTTGGCCCTTACTCCTATAAATAATGATTTAGAGGTTCAAATAAAATTCTGGAATGATTTTCAACTGGTCCCTAAACTCTAGTTTTTGCCTTCTTGACACCGTAACATTCTGTTTAATTTTCTAGGGTTCAGGTTGATGCTTTGTGCTCCTTTGTTTTTTTGTTTTGTTTTGTTTTGTTTTCTGTTTTGTTTATTTTTTGCAGGGGAGGGTGCTTTTCACCACATGAAAGGGAATCTGCAAATGCCTCAAGAGTTAAAAGTGTGAAACAATATAGTTTTCACCCTATTGCATTTATCTGCTGTCCAGGATCTTGACTCCCCAAGTCATGGCTATCTTGACATCCCAAGTATAATTTTTGTTTCCACTCCACTAGAGTACTTAATGCTCTGATCCAGAGCTTTGTGTTCCATGCCTCAGCCTAGGGCTACTGAGTATCACTAAATGCCTTAACCGCAAAAGTGGTAGACATCATAGATAGGCTTAAGTTATTATTTTTCCCTTCACAATATCTTGAGTTTTAAGTTAAAACCACTTTGGTTGGTTCCTGGTCCCTTCATCAAACAGTTTTTCAAATAATTTTTATTTAGCTTGTATAGTTTTTCTCAGCAGGATGGGTGTTTTTTGATATAAGTCACTCTATGATGGTAGAACTGGAGGCCTTCCCATGATGCCATTTTGGTTAACAGGTTATTTGGGAGTGCAAAGGAGTGAACTATTTCATTACTTTCCAAAGTAATTTGTGAAGATATACTGCTACTTTCAAATGCATTTATACCTCTCTTTACATGAATTCCTTACATCTGTTTGGACCTAAATATTATTTCTTCAGTATTTAAAAGTACAAAAAGTTTGTTAGTGAAGTTCATTTGACTTGTACAAATTGATTAGTCTCCATTTGAATAGTTATATTAATCTCCCTAGTTAATCCTATTTTGAAATTTAAAAATCGCCAAAAATGCCATTGCTGTTTTCTGAAAGAAAGTTGGTTATACCTAGTACAAAGGATAACTTCTAGTTTAGGTAATTACATGCATTCTGAGAATCCAAATAATAATGATAGTTTTAGTGAGCTATAATATTCTTCCCTACTTTGTGATGTAAATCATGATTAATGTTTTCCTTTTTAATAAACTGGTGCCAGTTTTCTTTTACAATGGGTTAAGGGGTTTATAAAGGGAAGTCAATGTTATTTAAAAACTCCCATTCCTGTGTATCTTATGGTGATAGCAGTGAATAACTAGGCATAGAAAATAGCTTTGTAAATGGGCTATAAAGAATTTTTGAAACTATTTTGATTTACTCATTTCTTTTCCTGAAATTTTCTTGTCTCCCTGGATAACGTGATGAATGTAATATTCAGTTAGTAAAATCAGCAGCAGCAGATACATCAGGATTTGTCCTAGTAGATCCAGTACTGGAAATTTGGATAAAATGAAACTGTTATAATGAGAGTTGAACATTAAGGACCTGGAGAAGCATACTATTTAGATACCATGAAGATTTATTTATTGTTATTAATAACCCATTGTATTTTATAGTAATGAAAGCTTCAAAAGTTAAATACTTTCTGAAACAAAGAATAAAAAGTAAGTAAAATTACCAAGTAATTATTTCAGGGGCTATAGAATCCTTAGGTATCTTGTGACTTATCTTTCATTTGGCCCTGCCAATCAGAGACATATCATTATTTCTGTCTTTCTATCTTTTGTCTGTATCATAAACTGCTGTGGCTGTAGACATTTATGGTTCTAAATGGTTTGTACATAATTTGGAAAGGCATTGCAAATCCTGGATTCTTTTCATTTGAAAGTATTAAAAAATAAACTCGGAAATAGGAGTCAGGTGGCCAGTGACTTAGCTCCAGGTACATGTTGCTGTCAGGCAAGGCTCTTATCTCCTCTGGACCTTCTTCATAAAATGAGATGTTGTAAAGCATTTACCTTATGTTCTCAGAGTCATTACGAGGACCAGTATGTGAAAATCTTTTCCCAAAGTAAGACTATTATGAGGTTCTTATTGTTAACCTCATCATCATTATTGGGGCCAATGATTATGGAGGTCTATAGCACTGCTCTTAAGCGTAAAACAGTTTTGAGACAAATTTTCCATAGTTTTCCTTTTGATAAGTATAAAATCTGCCTTCCTATCTGTAACTTATTAGTGTCCAGTGTATTTTTGTTTCTGTTTTTCTACTTGTTTTAAAAAATGGCTCCAAATTTGCTCTGTGGATTTTAGGAGATCAATCCAGTAACATGTTCGGATTACTTCTTTGACAGTAACAACGAGTTATAAATTCAGTGAATTTAACAAACTGGGACAGAACTCTATGTTATTAAGACTAGGTCCCCTAAGGTCTCTGAATGCATTTTACTCATTGTTGAGTGGAGAAGCAATAAGCTCCTTTGGAGCAAACTTACCGAATTACAAAGGGGAAATAGTTTATCCTTGAACCATTATGAAATGCAGGGGATAGATGATATTCACGCAAGGTCAATTTTGTAACATAAACATAGAAAATATTAACTTCTTTAAAGAGATGTGACTTATATTAACTCGTGTAATCATTAAATTAATTACTTGAAGATCACAGATTATTAGTTGATGGATTTTAAATGAAAAAAAAAGCATGCTCAATAAGATAGGTATGCATTACATCAGAGATGTCATGCAAATATACCTAGAAAACTCACTTGTTTAATTAGGGAGCATGACAGCAATCTATGAAACCAGTGCTTATGAATAAATAGAGTTCTGTCTACCCTGAGAGGGTTTGGCTCACTATAGCAGAGTTCAGGATACTCTTCACAGTCAAAAGAGAGTCAGAAATGAATGGATAATGTCTTCCTTTCTTCATTTATATGAATTAATCAAATTGTAATCAGGTTCTGTCACTCATGTGAGTATTATAGAAAATCTGAAAAGCAATGAAATGCATTGTATTCAAATGGACATATATTCTGAGGATGTGCATATATAAGTTTGAAGTATGTATTTCCTATAAACAATTTTAGAATACAGGCATGCCTCAGACATTGCGGGTTTGGTTCTAGGCCACCACTTAAAGCAAACATTGCAATAAAGAAGCCAAACCAGTGCATATAAAAGTTATGTTTACACTATATTGTAGTCTATTTAGTGTAAAATACATTATATCTGATAAAACAATATACATACCTTAATTCCTGTTTTTTTATTGCTAAAAAATGTTAGCCCTCATCTGAGCTTTCAAATAATCTTTGTAATGTTTTTGCTGGTGGAAGGTCTTGCCTCAGTGATGATGGCTGCTGACTGATCAGAGTGGTAGCTACTGAAGGTTTGGGTGGCTGTGGCAATTTCTGAAAATACGACAATGAAGCTTCTGCATCTCCCTTTCATGAACAATATCTCTGTAGCATGCAGTGCTGTGTAATAGCATTTTACCCAGAGTAGAACTTTTTGCAAAACTGGAGCCAATCCTCTCAAACCCTGCTGCTGTTTTTCAACTAAGTTTATGTAATATTCTAAATCCTTCATTGTTGTTTCAACAATCTTCTTGGTATCTTTATCAGGAGTAGATTCCATCTCAAGAAACCACTTTCTTTAGTGATCCATAAAAAGCAACTCCTCATCCATTCAAGTTTTATCATGAGATATAGCAATTCAGTCACATCTTCAGGCTCCACTTCTAATTCTAGTTCTCTTGCTATTTCTACCACATCTGCTGTTACTTCCTCCACTAAAGTGTTGACCCCTCAAAGTCTTCCATGAGGGTTGGAATTAACTTCTTCCTAACTCCTGTTAATGTTGATATTTTGACCTCTTCTCATAAATCACAAATGTTCATAATGGTATCTAGAATGATGAATCCTTTCCAGAAGGTTTTCAATTTACTTTTCCCAGATCCATCAGAAGAATCACTATGGTAGCTATAGCCTTACAAAATTTATTTCTTTTTTTTTAAGATTTTATTTATTTATTTGTCCTTTCTAGGTATGAAACTCCTAGATGGCATCTTCTTCCAATAGAAGGCTGTTTTATCTACATTGAAAATCCGTTATTTAATGTAGCCACCTTCGTGAATTATCTTAGCTAGATCTTATGGATAAGTTCCTGCAGTGTCTACATCAGCACTTGCTGCTTCACCTTGTACTTTTATATTAAAGAGGGAAAGATGGCTTCTTTCCTTAAACCTCATGAACCAACCTCATAGCTTCAGACTTCTCTTCTGTAGCTTCCTCACCTCTCTCAGCCTTCCTAGAATTGAAGAGAGTTAGGGCCCTGCTCTGGATTAGGCTTTGGTTTAAGGGAGTATTGTGGCTGGTTTGATCTTCTATCCGGACCACTGAAACTTTCTCCATATCTGCAATAAGGCTGTTTTACATCTATCATTCATGTGTTCAGTGGAGTAGTATTTTTAATTTCCCTCAAGAACTTTTCCTTTACATTCACAATTTAGCTAACTGTTTGATACAAGAGGCCTAGCTTTTGGCCTATCTTGGCTTTTGACATGACTTCCTCACTAAGCTTAATCATTTCTAGCTTTTGATTTAAAGTGAGAGACATGCAACTCTTCCCTTCATTTGAACATTTGGAGGCCATTGTGATGTTACTGTTTGGCCTAATTTCAATATTGTTGTGTCTTGGGGAATAGGGAGGCTCAATAAAAGGGAGAGAGATGGGGAGTGGTTGGTCAGTGGAGCAGTCAGAACTCAACATTTATCAATGTTGCTGTCTTATATGGGTGCAGTTTGTGGCAACCCAGAACAATTACAAAAGTATCATTAAAGATCACTGATCACAGATCAACAAATATAATAATAATGGAAAATTTTGAAATCTTGCAAGAATTACCAAAATATGACACGGGGACATGAAGTGAGAAAATGCTGTCAGAAAAATGGCACTGATAGACATGCTCAGTGTGGTGTTGCCACAAATTTTCAATTTGTAAAAACCACACTATCTGTGAGGCACAATAAAGTGAAGCACAGTAAAATAAAATATGCATTTATAGGGCTAAAGCAAACATTTTGTCACATTACTCTATAACCTTTGATTTACTTGTATAGTGCCTGGCATATGATGACCCTCAGAAAATTGTTCAATTGTATATTGAAAAATGAATGCAGTAATGAACACACACATGTACATATGCAGAAGATATTCCTTATAGTAATGATAGAACTCCTATACCGAATAGTCATAAAAGGGTATATGGAACATAAAGTTTCATTCAAATACCCAATACCATGATTAAAATAAAGACCTGCCCTTTCAATTTCCATCTTGATTTTGTTTGATAGTATGTTGGATCCATGAAGCCATTTTCGAGAATTCTTAAAGACAGTATTCTTCAAATTTTTATTTGTTTTCTATGATTTTTCTTTCATATATTCATGTTTTTCTTATTTACTTTCCATTCTAAATCATTTTAAATATTATGTTTTTTTCCTTTCATTTTTCATACCTTATTCCTCCAAATAAAGGTTCCTTTATAAAAGAAAATTTGGAAAAATTTAAAAGGCTCTAATAAAGAAAAATATTTATATTACTGATTGGCTCACTTTCTTCCAGTCTTTTCAAAGGTTTTAATTTTAATGATTACACTATGTTGTGTCTTATTTTTTAATTTTACTTAAAATATAAGTACCTTTTTCATTTTAATAGTTACAGCATATTCTATTGAGTGACTTCATCATTATATTTGGATATTTACATTGTTTCCAGCTGCAACTATTTTTAAAAAGAATGTGATGACCTTTATGTGTATAAAGCTTTTTTCCCCCTAGATTATTTCCTTGAGATAAATTCCTAGATTTGGAATAAAGCCACATGTAGTGACCATGGCAGTGCCCTTTTTATTTTTATTTTTTATTTTATTTTTTTATTTTTTTAATGATTTTATTTATTTATTTGAGAGAGAGAAGGAGGAGTAAGAACAGAGGGAGAGGCACAAGCCGACTCCATGCTGTGCACAGAGCCCATCGTGGGGCTCCATCTCAGGACCTGGAGATCATGACCTGAGCTGAAATCAAGAGTCAGACATTTAACCAACTGAGCCACCCAGGCATCCCTAGATCACCTTTCAAGATAAGCTATTCTGGAGAGCATAGATAATTGACAACTTCCAGCTGCCATACCTTTAGATTCACCACAGCATTCAGGCATCCACATGCTTCTCTTGGGCTGCTCCTAGGCAATGATCGAGCTTGTAGGAAGCACTCCTGCACAAAATGAGATTCTTCTAAGGGGTAATTTTACCTCAAGGACTCCCCACCAACCTGGCCGAGACTTTCTCAGAACTGCTCTGCATTTGAAACTCTTCTTCCCTCTTTCCTTTCATAGGGGTCAGACTTGTATCATGGTCTGAGTATTTTTCTTGCCTAAGTTCCTCCCTCTTATCACTCACAGTTTATTGCCTCAATAAACATCTTACATACCCAATTGGTGTTGGCACCAGAGAACCCAAACTGACACAGTATATAATTATTATTCAGGCTTTTGATACATAGTGCCTAATTTTCTTTCAAAAACCTTTGTACCAATTTGCATCCTCAGTGCAGTTTTTCAACACTGGATTTTTCTTTTCTTTCCTTTTTTTTTAATTTAACTCTCATTGATTTGATAGAGAAAGTATGGTATTTCACTTTTAAAATTTCTATTTCCTTCAGGAGATTAAATATCCTTTATTTTCCATTTGAGATCTATTAAAATTTATTCATTTATCTCACTAAAAAACTTTTCATGTAATTTATATTTATAATACTTCTTTTTAAACACTTTTTTGGCAGTGTATTTAAAAGAGAGTCTCATTCAATACTCATTTACTAGTAGTTGAGGTAAATTAAGGACATGGAACAAATATGATCACTCATTTACTCGGGACTAAACTGAAACCATAGATGCTATTTATGATTTTCCAACAGCAGCAGTAGTAGAATCCAGATCTCCTGTATGTTTCTAGGAAAGGCATATAGTTTTTAACATTTTTGTAATTAAAATGTGTGTGTGTGTGTGTACATGTGCATGTACCTGTGCATCCACATGCATGAGTATGAGGATGTGTGTAAGTGTGCAGAGTTTGCTGGGTGAGAGGTAAGGCTTAACATTTCTTCACTTTGTTGTATTATATTTTTTTCTGTTAGTAATCTTGTGTTTTTCTTTTGTTTTTCTTCCACTGTCTTTCCCCCACATTTATTTCTAAGGTGTCCCTGATCATCCAATACTTATTAGGTTAAATTATGCACGTGCCAATCTCTGTGTCCCCAAACACACATAGCTAATCAAGAATAAAGCCATTTATTGTAAATTTACCTCTAGAATGAATTCTCCTTTCTCTGATTTTGAGGACGGATAGATGCTCATTATGATCTGGTAGAAAATTATAACATGTACATTTAGAGTGTAGGTGGATAGAATAGTACTCTGTGTTAGGTGTGAAGACTTTTATTTTACTCATTTAAAGATAAAGATTTAAACGTGCTTGTTTAAATTCAACAAGCCCTTAGAACCATGAGGCCTTAGGGGGTAAGAGGTGCTTAAAACCAAATAGCAGAGGAGCTAAAGAAGTAATTATATGCCAGACTGAAGATAGAGCTGAACAAAGAGTGAGCTGATCAGGGAACAGGGGATAGAAAACTGAATTATGTCCCAGGTATCCACAGACAAAGGAAACAGAGAAGGAAACATGCTTCTTCCTACATTTTACCAAATTTTATAAATGACTGCTTTTCAGATGGTTTGCTAATCTGATATCACTTTATTTTTGCACTTTTGCTTTAATGTAAATTTTAAAAACCTGAATTGGCAGGGTGTTTTTAGTGAAGAACAAAGACTTCATAATGTCACAAATACTCTGGATTCAAGGTGGCCGGAAATAAAAATAATTGGAGTGGAATTTCAATGTTCTTATCTCCCTGAAGACCAGCCTGTAAAAGCCACCTCACCTCCCTCACCTATCCCAAAAGGTGGCATGATGGGGAAGGGAGAAAGTGAGAATCACTCTGAACAGATTTCAGGTATTCTAAAGCAGTGAGCTTTATTTAATATTAAAGACTTAAAGGGTGCCTGGGTGGCTCAGATGGTTAAGCGTCTGCCTTCGGCTCAGGTCATGATCCCAGGGTCCTGGGATCGAGTCCCGCATCGGGCTCCCTGCTCCTTGGGAGCCTGCTTCTCCCTCTGCCTCTGCCTCTCTCTCTCTCTCTCTCTCTCTCTCTCTCTCTCTCTGACTCTCTTGAATAAATAAATAAATAAAAACCTTTAAAATAAAAAAAAAGACTTAAAATATTTCACATTTCCAGTTGCTGAGAATGTGGTGGGGACGCAGCCAAGAGAATATATTCTTTGTTCCAAATCCCTTCTCAAGAAATCCGGCTTATGGCTTAAGAAATGACTCTAGGACTAGGTAGGAGGGTCCCTAAATGACCATAAGCCCACAATTTTTTTTCATTTCTCTTAAAGTTGATGGTTCATTTTTTGATGAAAATAAAAACCATACCTGTAAAAACTGATATTGACAGGCCTGTCAATCTGACTACAAAAAAAGGAGGTGGTTTTATATTTTTTAGAAACATTTTCTTAAACAAGCTCACTGTGAATATACAAGTATATGTTCTTATCTATAAAATCCTTTAAAACTCAAGAAATTGTGAAGTTTTGATGTTGAGAAATACAGATTCCATTTTAGAAACCAGTGTTGAAGTCTGTTTCTTCATAGCATTATAACAGGACAAAAGTTCCAAGTTAGCAAGGGATTCCTGAGCTTCTGAGCAAATAAGCAAGTGCATTTTGCTCTGTTATTTTTTTTATTTACTAAACTGTGCAAATTAAAAAGAAGGTGTCAGTAGGATACCTTTTTATAGAAGACTAAAAAGAAAAAAAGAATGGAAAGAAGAAGGGCCACAGTATGCTTATATCATGCATGCAGCCTTCACTAAAGTTACTCTGGAATGGTGAGAAGAGGAGAATAAAAGGGCCCCCATTCATTTACTTATCCAATAAATATTTATTATGCACCAAATGTATTCCAGGTAGAGAGCCTGTGGTTCAAAAATTTATAAGACAAATATCTGATTTGGAAGATCTTACATTCAGTGGGAGGAAAAGGAGGAATATCAGGAAAGGGGATATGCAATTTCAACATAGAGCAAACTACTGTGATGGGAGAAGCGTTATATTGGGAGAGTGGTAGACAGCAAGGTTAGAGAAGGCTTTCCTGAGGGGGAAATAGCTAAATTGAGACCTAAAGGCTGAAGAGGAGTTTGCCAGGGAAGCGTCTGGGGGATGGGTGAGGAAGAAAAGAGTATATTTCAGGCAATAAAAACAGTATGTAGGATTTCAGGAATTAAGTGGCTTGACCAGATTTGTGTGTTAAGAGAGAGAGAGAGATTGGGCAATTACATAAGAGAGGCAGAAGCCCTAAGGCAGGGGGTTTCAGTGATGGTGAGGTGGGGCAGGGGGGGATGAATACAGAATTGAGGTTGATCCTTTCCTGTGACTTTAGTAGGAAAAGGGAAATAGATGGATATGAATGCAGTTGGTTTGTAAATAAGGTACCAAAAAGTAGATCTAATGGTCTTTATTTTCTCACTAGGATGGGTACTGAATGGGCAGGGGTGGAGTGGAAGATTTCAGGAAAGAGGGAAGATTTGAAATAGATGTCAGATGCAGAAGTGGAGAGAGTTGCTTGGGGAAACCAAGGAGGATTTTTTTTTAAAAAGATTTTATTTATTTATTTGACAGACAGAGAGTACAAGTAGGCAGAGCGGCAGGTAGAGTGAGAGGGAGAAGCAGACTCCCCGCTGAGCAGGGAGCCCAATGCGGGGCTCGATCCCAGGACCCTGGGATCATGACCTGAGCCGAAGGCAGACACTTAACTGACTGAGCCACCCAGGTGCCCCTAACCAAGGAGGAATGTTAAGGCACTTTGTGCCCAGCTGTGGAGGCTGAGGATGTGTAGCAGTTACATTCTGTGTGTTTGTAAGGCCCTCTGCTGCTCCTGAACTCTAGGAGTGGAGAAGGCAGGTGCTCCAGGATTGGATCTTCAGGGTCAGTGCTCTTTCTGTTTTTCCCCACCATTCATCTCTTGTCACTGAGGACTTCTTATGGCTGATATTTGTGACTTTCTGCCTGAGGGCTTTTTCCTGGATGTGTAGTAAATTTGGCTCAGGTTTTGGGCAGATTTGAAGTGCCAAAGAGTTCATGTCACTAGAAGAAGCTTTGAGCAAATAACTAATGGCAATTTAGTGGATAAATACCCTAGCACCCTCTGCCTTTACATGGGTTAACTGTGAGGCATGTTCCGCACTGTTTGCCAGCATAGTCCTTTAGGATTGAGCTCTAGTTCACCATAGCAGTAAGCTGCTTAATAAATGCACCCCTTAGTGACTTCCTGTATGTTTCATTTATGGCTGTATAACAAACTACCCCCAAACTCAGTTGCTTAAAACAATAAGGATTTGTTATTTCTCACAGTTCTGTGGGGTGGCTGGACTTAGCTGGGGTATTCTTCTGCTCTGCCTAGTAATACCAGAGGTCACTCATGTAGCTGCACTTGACTGCAAACTTGTTTCAATCAGGAAGGTCCACCCTGGCTTTACTTACAGGTCTGAGGCCCCAGTGCAGTGGGTGGAATAGCTGGGTTCTGTCTGGGCCTCTTTCTGTCCACATGGTTTCTTATCATTCATCAATCTACTCAGAGCTTCTTTACACGGTGTCTGCGTCTCAAGAAAGAGAAAGAGGAGGCTGCCAGGATTCTCTCAACCTTTGTTCAGAACTGGAACAGTGGGACCTCTGCAGCAATCTAGTGTCAAAAGGTGAAAGTCCAATCCAGATCCAAGATGGAGGGCAACAAGCTCTACCTCTTGATGGGAGGGGCAATATGCAAGAACAGGGATCTGAGGAACTGTGGGTGGTCATCTTCACTGACAGTCTATTTTATTTCCCTTCTCTACCTCACTTCCTTTATTCCTTACTAGTGTTTCCTGGGGTTATGCCCCAAATAAACTACTTATACTAAAATCCTAATCTTAGGATTTCAATCAAGAGACTTGGTAAATGAGAGAGCAAAACCAGAAAGTGAATTGAGAGTATTAACAGAAGAATAAAGTGATGGGCCATGGGGTTGGCACTAGATTAGAAAGACAATATAAAAGGGGTTCAAAGAGTAGAAAATTTGTGAGGTCTAGGGTTTGACAATATCTGTGATACCAAAGAACTAGACGTGGTATGTTTAGCTTGGAGAGAAGCCTGGAAGGAAAGGAAACTATGGTCGTAGGTCCAACAATGGTAGAGTGCACCTGGGGACTCCGAAGAGCAAACACCAGTGGAACAAGAATAAGATTTTATTGATCAGCCTCTGACAGGCTGCTGCCACCATCTTAGTTGTGAGGCTCACCACTTTTGAAATCAATTCTCTGGGTAGTACATTAGGCAAATACTCCTTCGACTTGTTTTGTTACAGGTGATCCATGACACTAGCTCTAGAGAGGAGATGACCATTAACACAGTCAGTACATAACCCGACAAACAAGTTAGCCCAAAAACAGCTTGAGAGGAATCTCCTGCCTACCAAAGCTGCAATCCTAAAGAAGTATGCTACGTTTTAAAAATGGGACATGAACAAAAAAGGATATATGGGAAAGAGCAGATGCTTCAGAGTCAAACTGGGATCAAGTCATGGTGTCATCAGTTAGGTGGCACATGATGTCATAAAAATAACTTCTCATTTTTGAACTCCACTCCTTTCTTGCATCACACACTGTTAATACCTCATTTGATTGTGACAAGATTAAATAGTAAATCGTTTGCTAAGTGCCTAGGCCAAAGTAGAGTGTAACTAAATATTGGTTTCCTTTCTTCCATCCTTCCTTCCTCCATCCTATAAAGCAAGATTCATGGGCAAAGTATAACAACCTTCTCTTTCTGCTATTATAGCCTGTTTCTGAAGAAGCACAACATGGGTCACCCACAATATAGTACCCTAGTGGCCTCAAGGGTTCACTATATCTCCCTTAGTTCTTGTTCACTATGAGGCAGTGACTAGGGAGACTAACTTAGTGACAGTTGTCTAATCTGAGGAAATATTTTTTTAGTTTGAATGGAGAAGAGGATTCATTTGTACTAAGCAGCCACACAATCTGCTTGGAAGGTATTTGACATTCATGTGGATTTTGGCAAGAAATAAGCTTCATCTGAACTCTGTAGCACTCTTATTCATTTTGTTAAAACTGATGTTCAAAATATTACAGTTATATTCAAGTAAGAATAGGGAAATTTTCACCACATAATTTATGTTTGTAGATTTTTGTGAATTGTAAATTAAACTTGAAGCTCTTGGCTAAAGTATTTGCCTTTTCATTTCAAAGGAAGGAGTTAATATTCTTATTCTTATCATTAGTGTGATTATAGATTAATTTGTTCTTACTGCCCTTTCAGAACAAAATGAAGACCAGTGATATTTGATTCCAACCATTTCACTCTTAAATATAATGATTTAGAGAGGATGCAACTGAATTGCACATATGAGCTATATAAATAGCCTTTTAGGGAATAGGAAGTTGTAAACAGGAACTTGAAGGTAATTTCGTCCTCATCTTCAGGTTTAACTTAGCCTGCCGGAATTCGTAAACTGATAAAAATTGTTACTTGTTCATATAATTTCTGCTTATATTGATGTGTTCATGAGGTGGAAAACTAGACAAACTCAAAATTCCTTCTTCTATGGTTTTGCTCTTATTTCCTCATCTTGGAAGAATCTTTTTCCCATAATAGAAAACTCACTCCACTTCTCTCCTTTCTCAACTCCCAGCTGCACAGAATCAACCTTGGGTCCCTTGGACACCTGTTAGATCTTCAACTCATTACTAGTCCTCTAGGTGCACAGCTCTGCCTGTGTTTCTCCAGGCTCCTCTAGCCAATTCACTATCTCCTGCTTCACTAGCTAATCCTGAGTGTCTTCAGGCTGTGTGGTTAGCCACCTCTTGCAGTGTGATCCCCACTTGCTTAGATCCCCGCTGGGAGCAAAGCCTGAAGCACAGGGCTCTCTTCTCATTCATAGTATTTACCTCTTCCTGCTATGCACTATTATAATTTATGTCTGTATGCTTTCTAGTATGTATTGCTTCTGGTAAATTGTAAACTCCCTAAAGGCGGATGTAAAATTCTTTCTTATATGTATGTGTCTCACAGTGGACAGTATAGCACCTTGTACCAACCAGGTGTTTAATGCATATTTATTAACGTTATTTGGATGAATGTAATCTAGGCAGTTTGTAAAGAGCATCACCCCAGTTTTTGTTTCTAAGCAGAGTTTTTATAGGGAGATATATCTAAAGTTCTCAGAATCTTAAATAATATTATAATATCTTTTTCTTGGAATTCATAACAAATTTCCAATTGCTTTACCTTCACATTTAAAATTATTTTAACACACCATTCACAAAATTATCCCACTCACCTGAAGTACTGACATAAATATGGTTCCTGCCTTTGTAGGTATGACAACTTCAGATGTCAGTTGATGATTTACTTGAAATTGTATGTGGGAGCCTGCATTTTTTTTTTTTTTTTTGTCTTCACTTTTCTAAAGAGGATAATCTGTCTCTTCTGAAATCTCTTCCATAGGCCTGGGATCTGAGGAATTTGCCAGACCTGTTATGCAGAAATCATACAATAATGCCTAAAACATTGAAGAACCCGGAAATAAGGCTATGTATCGTCATAGAATGCCACAGGTGGAGAGTGGAAACCATCTATTATTCTAGCCTCACATTTCACATGAGCAAACTGAAGCCTTGTGAAGGGACTTGTCCAAGGTCCCAGAGCTGCTTAATGGTAGAACTATATCTACTCATGGCTGAAGGAAGGCTGTTGTTTTTCCATTGTACCCTGATAGAATTAGATGCGGAGGCATACCAAAGGAGGAAAGAATATAATGAAATTACTTCAAATGATAGATCTCTCTCTTTTTTTTAAGATTTTATTTATTTTTTGATAGAGAGAGAGCACAAGCAGGGGGAGTGGCAGGCAGAGGGAGAGGGAGAAGCAGGCTCCCCGCTGAGCAGGGAGCCTGATGTGGGGCTCGATCCCAGGACCCTGGGATCATGACCTGAGCTGAAGGCAGACGCTTCACCGACTGAGTCAACCAGGTGCCCCCAAATGATAGATCTCATGCAGAAATTAGATTCTTGCCTGAGTTTTCAATGAGATTTTTTTCTTACTATCTGATGTTATCATGTCCTATAATGTATCAAGTCTGAAAATGGATCTTATAATGATAGAGATGTATGGGCTCTGTTTTCATCTATAAAGTGAATGTGCTTTAGTTTCATTTAAAAAAAGTTAAATTTAAGTATGTGCTTGTTTTTAATTTAGAAAATATAATTTAGTTGGGAACTTAATCATTGTCAGTTCTTGAGATAGTTTTTCAAGCTTTGAGATGTGTTGTGGGTTACTGTAAATGTTGGCAAAAAAAAAAAACCCCACTTTGAACAAAGGTTCTTTTATCTATTTGTTTTTCCTACTTCGGTTCTGAGATCTGATGAAAAATGTTGGTCTTGAAACATTTGACTGACATTTTTTTCCACTTCCAAAAATTTGAGGATCTGATGTATCAGAATTTCACTTTTATTCTTACTCATTTGGTGGCACATATTTCTTTAAATTTATTACCCACTTTATTGCCCCTTTTCTTCATGTGTTCACACCTCTCCCAGAAGCAAGTGACATATTTCTAGTGTATTTAGTATAATTTTTAATCTATACTTCCTGATACTTTTTTAGAGCCTTCTGTTCCCCCAATTAATAATAAAAGAGTTTTACTTCTTGTATGGAGAAATAAACTTCTAACCAACAACCCACTTGCGAATAACAACCATAAACTCGGAACAAAAGCAAAATAAAACAAAATACAATGATCTGAAGGTTTTGGAGAGTGGACAATAGTAGGGAGATTTTAGAAGAGAGCTGAAACTTGGATTAAGCCACTGGCATGGAGTGGGGTGAGTTTTATATTTTTGTGGCTTTTCCCAAGGGTATCTGCAGTTGTAGTGGCAACAGGGCAACTAAACTCCAAAAGAAAGCCCACTGCTTTCTGGAGGAAACCTGGCAAAGAGTACAGAGGCTATAGAGTGAAGGGCAACTCAGGAAATGAAAGAGATAGACATGAGGGACCTCAAATTCTGTATATGAACTGTGCTTAACTCTGGCTGACTCCTGAACAACATATGTATAGGACATACTGAAAGCAATCAACTGAGAACAGAACAGGACAGAGTTTGCAATTTGAGATTAACCAAGTTAATGTCCTGCTAAAACAAAAATACCAGGACTCTCTGGCTCTGTATAACAGAATTCAGAGTATCCACAATTAACATTGACAGTTTCCCAGATAAAACCACAAATTAGTTCAAATACAAACAAAACAAAATGAAAAAGAAAAAAAAACCCAACAAATTCTGTTTCTCAAAAGAAAGGAAAATCTACAGATGACAATCCTGAAAAGACCCAGATGTTGGAATTATCAGGCAAGAAAATTAAAATAGCTATTATAACTATGCTCAATGAGGTAAAAGAAAATATTGTTGAAATTAATAAAAAGATAGGAAATCTCAGAGAAATTTATATATATATATATATGAACATATAACCAAATGGAAAGTTTATAATAGAAAAATACATTATCTGAAATAAAGTATTAATAGACTTAATAGCATAATGGAGGTGAACTTGAAGATAGATCAATAAAAAGCATCCTATCTAAAAAGGAGTGAAAGAAAGTATGGAAAAAATAAGTAGACTCTCAGAAGACTGAAGGACATTTAAAAAGATCAAGTATGGGCACCTGGGTGGCTCAGTTGGTTAAGCGACTGCCTTCGGCTCAGGTCATGATCCTGGAGTCCTGGGATCGAGTCCCACATCGGGCTCCCTGCTTAGCAGGGAGTCTGCTTCTCTCTCTGACCCTCCCCCCTCTTGTGCTCTCTCTCTCTCTCTCTCATTCTCTCTCTCTCAAATAAATAAAGAAAATCTTAAAAAAAAAGATCAAGCATATAGGTAACTGAAGAATAAGAATGAGGCAGAAAAAATATTTTAATATTTTAAGAATAAAGGTCAAAACTTCCCTGAATCTATCTACATAGATTCAAGAAGTTTAGTGAGCTCCAAACAATAAATTTGAAGAAAACAATGCCTAGGAATATCATAATAATACTGCTGAAAGCCAAAATTATATTGCATTAAAAATCAGATTTAGTGTTATAAAGACATAATGTTCTATTTGAATGTACTTTTAAAAAGATGAGGAAACAGTGGAAGGTAGTATTTCAGTAATAGGCTTTAGTCTGCTAATACCAAACTCTGCCACTTATTAGCTCTGTGACCTTGAGCCAGTTTATTGTCTCAAAGAGAAGAGCATCACTTGACCATCACTTTCTTCTTTTATAAAAAGGTGATAAAGATGAAAATGAAACTGCCTTACTTGGCATATGTAGAGATAATTTATATATACAAAACTCTTGGCAAAGCACCTCGTAGGAGGTATATAAATGATAGCTATTGTTATCTTTTTTCCCTGAGTGTTCTCTGCTTGGTTGTACCTCTTAATCTTCATTATTGCAAATAATTTTCCTTTCTCATGACACCTTTCTCTAGTTTTGATATCAATTTTTAATAGTCTTATACAATAAGTTGAGATGCTTTCCTGTTTTCTCTGGTAGTTTTTATAACATAGATCATAACTGGGTTTGAAGGTTTATTAAATGTCTTCAAATGTATTTGGGCCTGGTGTGTGTGTGTATATGTGTGTGTGTTTATGTAGGTTTCCAACTACTTAGGGAATGTTTTTATTTATAGTAGTCTATGTAAGTTTTCTAGCTCCTCTCAAGGCAGTTATGTCTTTCTTTTCTTTTCTTTTCTTTCTTCCTTCCTTCCTTTTTTTTTTTTTTTAGGGGGGAGAGGGGCAGAGGGAGAGGGAGAATTTTAAGCAGTTTTACACCCAGTGCTGAGACCAAGGTGGGGCTCGATCTCACAACCCTGAGATCATGAGGTGAGCTAAAATCAAGAGTCAGACACTTAACCAACCGAGCCACCAAGGCTCCTGCCAGTTATATTTTTCAATAAAATTGTCTTTTCATATAAGTTCTAAAATAGCTTGAATATTTAGCTTAAGTAATAGCATAAAGTTGTACAGAGTATTCAGTAATTAGTTTAAATCTCTAAGCAGATTTGTTCTTTTTTCCCTTTTTAATGCTGTTTATTCATACCTTCTCTTTTTAATAAAACTTCCCAACAATTTGTTTTTTAGTCTTTTCAAAGAATCAAATTTTATTTTGTTAACTCTTGTTAGGTCTGTTTTATATTTCAGTTATTTCTGATATTATTTTGTTATTTTCCTGCTTTTACATTTTTGGTTTTACTTTATTGTACCTTTTCTAACTTGATAATTTTAGTTTTTTCTTTTTAACATAAAAATCTAAAGCTATACATTTTCCTTTGCTTTTCTTTTTAACATAAAAATCTAAAGCTGTACATTTCCTTTGATTTCCTTTGCATCTCTTGAGTTTGTTATATGTTGTGTTCATTTTCATTAAGCTTTACAAATTTTCTATAATTTTTAAATGTTCATTATTCTTTGACCTGTGATTTATATGAAGCTTTAATTTAAGGAAAAATTCCAATTATTGGAGGTATTTAGGGGGCAGAGCATGTTTTTGTTATTAAAATCTGAATTTAACTGTGCTTAGAGGAGATAATATAATGATTTTAATTCTTTAGTATATGTTGAGACTTACTTTGTGGCTTGATATAGGGTCAATTATTGTACATTTTTCATGGGGATTGGAAGACATGTATATCTTTTAATTCTTAAGTGCAGGGCTTTATATTTGTTAATTAGATCTGCCTTATTAAATTAGCATTACTCTTTCTGACCTGCTTACTCTTGCAATTAAAGATAGAAATATGACCAAGTTTTCTATTATTGAGAAATAGAAATCTGACTGAGAATTTGCTGTTTGTGTTTTACGTATTTTACATCTATGCTGTTAGATGCTTAGACAGTTTATTGTATCTTGTTGATGAACTGTTTCACTTTCATTATTTAATGACCATCTTTATTCTTTAATAATGCTTTTACTTAGAATCTAGTTTATTAAACGTTAATATGCCTACCTTAGTTTTTACTATTCTTGTAGTTTCAAAGATTCTCTCTCATAAACAGCATGTAATAGGACTTTTTAAAATTCAAACTGCCCTCATTCTCAAATACTTTTTAGACACGTTAGATCTTTTTATTTTGTCTTTTATATCCCTTAATCTCTTATTTATGTTTTTCATCTTTTTATTCTGAGTAAATTTCTTGGAATTATATTTCAGTTCAGTAATGCTTCCTTTAGCTGCATTTAATGTGATATAGCCTCATTTCAGGTATTAATTTTAGTAAAAACTCAATTCTATGGATGTCTTCCTTTTTTAATCAAATCTGCCTTTTTTATGTTTTTTCTCATTTTTTTCCTTTTTCTTTTAAAATTTCTTATCATTTTTAGTGTTTGTCCCACTAAAGTCTGAGATTAATGTTCTGTCACTTCAGATCTTAAGACTGTATTCTGTTCATTTTCTAAGTTAATGTTCATGTTTGATATAAAACACTGACTTACTTATGGAAAAACCTTTCTTCATGTGTTTGACATTTTTGATATGTGAATACTTCTTCATTGTAGGCTGATTTTTCTATGAGATTCCCACATGGCCTGGGTTGTTGAAGGTGTCATAGCAGCGCAGATTTGCTTCTTCTAGGTCCTCCAGGTGTATTACTTGGTTGCCACTCTCTGTGCTCGCAGTTACTGTAGATCTTTGTGTCCCTGAGGTCCCCTGATTATTACTGAGTTGGATAACATGCCTGGGTGTTGTGGTAGCATCATCATAATGTGCCAGATGCCCTGTCCTTTATATTCCTTTTTCTTTCTATCATTTTGGAATTTTAACTTCTTTCTCATGAGATCAAACATTTAAAAAAATTGTTTGTATATTTGTTTGTGTGTTTTCTCTTTTAAATATAGCACCTCTGTGTGAAAGGAATATTTCTCTGTGACCCTAGCCTGATATTTTATAGGAAACAGAAGAGCATACTCTTTCCAGAGGGACTTTCTACTTCTGTTCCTTTGGATTGAATACCTTTTCTCCAAGAATATCTTCCTAATTCATTCACTCATTTGTTTCAGGTCTTTACCTGAATGTGATCTTTCAATGATATCATCAGTGGTTACCCTATCTAAAATTTCATCCCCAATTCCCCCATTCCAACATTTATTTCTCCCTTTCTAGCTTTATTGTACTTCCTTAGCATGGACCATTGTCTATCATTCTATATATTTTTTTCTATATATTCTATTCTATATATTCTCTGTCTATATATATATATTCTATATATTCTATTTCTATATATTCTGTTCTATATTGCTTATTGTCACTTGCCACCCAAAAATATAATCTCCATGAGCTCAGACATTTTCATCTATTTTGTTCATTCCTATATCTTCACTACCTAGAAAAATCACTGGTACATAGTAAATACTCAATAAATTTTTGTTTAATAAATGAATGAAATAAATGACTGCATATTGGGTGCCTATCCCTCTATACTGGTGATGCTATAAAAGGAAGAAAAATAGACAGAATTTCAGCTCTCATGAAGATGACAGTCTTGAAGAGAACATAGACTTAAAAAAACATTTTATCACCACAGGTGGGCAAAGACTATAAATTCAAATGGACTCTTTCGATGAACTTTTTGATACCAGATGGGCATTTCTTGAGGTGGAAGTATGGAGGCATGGTGGTTACTTTTGGTATGCAATGCATCAAGACCTCTTATCCTCTTTCTTTTTTTTTATTATTACATTATGTTAATCACCATACATTACATCATTAGTTTTTGATGTAGTGTTCCATGATTCATTGTTTGCGTATAACACCCAGTGCTCCATGCAGAATGTGCCCTCTTTAATACCCATCACCATCTTATCCTCTTTCTTTATGTAAGAACAGACCAAAGAATAACACACACACACACACACACACACACACACACAGAGAGAGAGAGAGAGAGAGAGAGAGAGAGAGACCAGAAAGATGATTTAGAAAATAATTTTACTGAGGGAGCTGACATAAGTCTGACTAAAGCAGTAAGAAAAATGAAAGCACTGAAGTGTGAAAAAAGAATTTCCAATAAAGTTTTCATGATACCAAGTTTCTTCTTCAGTATTGGTAACCACTGTCTGATAAGCAAAGAATGCAAAGAAAGGGCCCAACTCTACATTCTGCTGCCTTGTAATTGTACCTAAAGAGCAAGTACACATTTGCCTTTTATAAACTCTGCAGGTAGTACATACAGGAGGATATGCTGTTACTTTATCATAGTAAATAATAAAGTTCATGGCTATATTTACACAGGCTGAGTTTTCAGCATGTGAAATCATGGGAAGAATGTTAAACCTCTAATATGTGTTTAATGTACATTTCAGTTGATTTTTCTCCTAACTATAATAGTAGCAATTATTTTATTTATATGTGGGGATGGCTGTGTCACCTAAGGGAAAAGCTAATAGATTTCTTGGCAATTTTTCTATCATGTTAAAATCTCTTTCAATTTCTAACTGTTGTTACATTCCTACTACTCCATCTTACGTTTTTTAGTTATAGTCCCCAGCACCTACTTTTTTTTCTTCCTTTGAGCTCTTGTTTCTTCCATTTTTCTCTATCTAAAATGTCTGTTCCTGGGCTTTTAGTCAAATTATCTATCTTACTGAAGACTGGCTGGCCAATGCAAAAGAACTAATTTGTAATGAGCCCCTTTTCCTAAATGCCATAAAATATACTACCAGCTGCTTTCACATATATAACCTCATTCAGTCGCCATTAAAAACTCTGTGTGTTAGATAAAATCCCCCCATTTTAAATAAGATGAAACTGAGTACTAGGGCAATTATGTAAGTTCCCCTAGGATACACACTTGGTAAGCTGGATTCAAACCCCAAACTTCTGATTGGAAGTGGTTGCTGTTCTCATTATTATTCCATTGCTTCTCCTAGATATTCCACCTTCAGCCTACCTAGAATTGCTTTTGAAGTTTTCCTGATTTGCCAGTGATTGAATGGTATTTATAATAAAAGCGTTCTTACAGCACTGAGGTTTCCATGTGGTAGACAGAATTGGAACGGAGAAAAAAACGATAGGGGTAGCTGTTACCCACCTAATTTTACAATCTCTTTCGATTGAAAGCTGCTGCTCCAAACCTCATATTTATGCATCTGACTAATAGTTATTGAGTGGTTTTTGTGTGTCAGGCACTAAACTAGACCCCAGATACAGAATGCCAAACAAAATAATGTGGCCTCTATGGAGTGTACAACCTAGTGGGGCAAAAGAAAATAAACACATAAACCAATGACCACATGAATAATTCAAACTGTCATAGATGCTACAAAAGAAAATAATGGTAGGATCTGTCATCAGTTGGAGGTGGCCCCTCAGAGAGAGTAAAAGAACCACACAATTGTTCAGGGACTGCAGAACCCTTTCAGGGAACTCTGACTCAGCTTCTACCATACCATACCAGCTGTCTGTTAACAAGAGGGATTTGGAGCACTCACCCCTGCCCACCCTGGGGCCAAGCCAACCAGACTTTCTAAGCTGTTGTGAACATTTGAGACTAGGACTCTTATCATTTGGTTTTGTACTGATTAAGAGGAAAAGTGGGATGGAAAGTAAAAGAGGTTCAGAAGGTCAGTCCTTTAAATATTGAAAAATAATTTGTTTAGGGATGTAATTCCTTAGTTTTTTTAATACAGTGTGAATTTCTTTAATCTTCAGGAATAGATGGTAACACAATTCATTCAACATTTCTTTAACCAGTAATTAAGCCATACCTACGATTTTTTAGGTATTGTGCTAAGGACTAGAGATGTAATAGTGAATAAGACAGAACCCCTGTTCACATGCCTATAGTCTTCTGTAAAAGACAATTACACTGCAGTGTTATGCTTATTGTGACAAGATTAAGGACAGGACATCAGATGCTGGAGGAGGAAAATATCTAAACTGATACTCCAGGGATGTGTACATGCAGGTCCGTAGAATTTTCACATTGCCTGAGAATAAATCCTTTCCATAATCATAACTTCACTTATATATGAGGTTATATAATTCTTAATGTTTATCTAAATTCTAGTTTGGTTCACTTTCTTGACTAGCTCTTAAATTTTGATACAAGAATTAAAGTTTTAAAATATCATCTATTTAATAAAACTATTTTCTCTTTAATGTACTGTGAAGTGTGGATTACAGAATAGAGTTATTTACAGTATATTATAGATCAGATTTCTATGTGAGAGTTCAAATTCATCATATTTATACATAAAATTTGATATTAAACTTTATTAAATAGCATTTTTTATAAGCTTAGTTTTTCATACATGTAGTGGCTTTATTATAGCCAGTCTGACATAAGGTGTAGACAGACCAACTGTGCTCTTGACCTAACGGGTATTTATCGTATGATTTCCTTTTCCTTCCTTATTGCCCTTTATCTATTTCCAGTTCACAGGGTTGATACTTAGATAACTGTTGCTTCTCATACTTCCTCTTTCTGATAGGAAGAGAGATTTGTTTAAGTGTGAAGGGCTAAATGTAGCTTAGTAATTTACAAAAATAAGCATAATTAAGTAGTTTTTCAAGTCTACTTTTAAAATTATAATTCCTCTTACCCTTCATAGGCTTTCTGTTCAGATAAAACCACAGGAATTAGAGCACCTCAATTTTAAAAAAATGAAATTGATTTTATTGATGATTAAATTCAACATTTTATAATAACAATATAATAATGATAGAGCACTCTGCTCGGCTCAGTAGTGGGTCCAGAAGTAAACACATATGAAATAAAATAAAAATATTTTGGTTTACAAAGTGTCTTTTCTCAAAATAGGTGACACTTAAAATGTAAAGCACTTAAAATGTTCCTAAGAATGCTCACTTGGTCACTGGGGAAGTAGTTTGTGGTCTAAATTTAGGTCTAGAGCTCTTTTATGGAGCCACTGGCCCCTACAGACTCTGCTGAGGCCCTTTTCAGTGCCTTAAATGAATTAGCTATTTGATTTATTAATGGCCCACGAGGCACCACTGAGTACCCCCGTCTTCCATCTCTAGCCAGGCCTAACCAGTATGGAGGGAAGATAAACTTTCCTGCACTTCACAGCACAGAATTGGACTTATTCAGTTCCCACTGGGGAATACAACTGTGCCAACCTGGAAGTAAAAAGAACTTAACACAAATCCTCTATAGTATATCTCCATCTGGAATGGTGCTGATAGCAACTTCACCCTCATGTGACCCAAACCATTTTAGGGATTATATCATCTGCATGGGATTCTGAAGACTCCATTTAACAATTCTGATCAGTGCTGTTCTCCAAATCAAAACAGAAATAAGGACTGTCAGAACAACATTATTCCTTCATTTACATATTCCAAACCAGGGGAGAAAAACTGACTATAATATATTTTTTTAATTTTTTATTGTTATGTTAATCACCATATATTACATCATTTGTTTTGGTGTAGTGTTCCATGATTCATTGTTTGTTCATAACACCCAGTGCTCCATGCAGAATGTGCCCTCTTTAATACCCATCACCAGGCTAACCCATCCCCCTACCCTCCTCCCCTCTAGAACCCTCAGTTTGGTTTTCAGAGTCCATCATCTCTCCTGGTTCGTCTCCCCCTCTGACTTACTCCCCTTCTTTCTTCCTCTCCTGCTATCTTCTTCTTTTTCTTTTTTCTTAAAATATGTTGCGTTATTTGTTTCAGAAGTACAGATCTGTGATTCAACAGTCTTGCACAATTCACAGCGCTCACCGTAGCACATACCCTCCCCAATGTCTGTCACCCAGCCACCCCATCCCTCCCACCCCCAATATAATATTTTTTACTTCTGTTTGCAAACCATGTATTATTTGTGAGCTCAGGTCATTCGCAGGGTCTCTTTAGAAAACATAAAAAGGTGATTCTGCCACTTGTGATTGACTGTTAAGGAGCCCACAACACCTTGGCCTCATTTCCATTGAATCATTACGTTTATTTCATCCTTATTTTCTATTCCCTAATTGTTTCAGTAAAGTATGGAAAATAAGCCTTCATTTTTCACTCAGAAAAATGGACAGTATTGCTGCACATAATACTGAGATCCTACTGTCTTCCTCTTCAATAATAGGAATGGTGCTTTAAAAGGCTGGTTAGGGTTGCTTATTGTGGCTGTTACTATTGTTACAGTGTTTCCTGATTCAGAGCTACTCGGTGAATATCCAGCACCTGACTGGCTCTTGGATAAGCTGTGGAATATAGAGTGGTATCTTGAGTAAGCCATCTTTCTGTCTCCTTACTCCTGCTTAGGTTAGCACTTTAGCTTAAAGAGACAGATATCCTCTCCTTTTCTCAACAACTAGAGCAGTACTAATAGCTTCCCTTCAGCAATGCTTACTTTATAGCAGGCACTGTGCTAGTTCCTTTACATGCCTATAACATGTAATAGGCACAAATAATCCTATAGAGTAGGTAACATGATCTTCATTTTACAGACAGGGAAAATGTCACTTGCTTGAGACCACATGATTGAAGAGAACTGGAATTTGATTCCAGGTTTGTCTGATGGCAAAACTAATCACTTAACCACTGTGCTACCTCATATAACTGCTGCTGTGCGGAACTCTGTGAGCTCCAGATCAACAGATCATTGATCACATGAGAAGTTTCTCTTCGTTCTTGTCACCACTTTGCACAAGCTGACCCCATTGACCAAAACTTAAAACCACTGTGTGTTGCTTTGGAGGGGCAAATGCTGGTTACGTTTATGGTTACGGGCCAAAAGAAAGCTGAACTGCTATTAAGAGAAGCTCTGTGCTGCATCACTTTATCTACACAACAAAAATGGTCTCACCCACCCCCATCACCACCTTTGGCTGTTGGAGATCCCCTCAGCTTCCGTCTGTCCACTCCTATCTCCTTTCCTTTCCCTGGTAGTGTCACAACAGTGTTTTTGGCAAAGTTAGCAAATGGTTGTCAATAAATTAACTATAGCTTGTTAATAATTGTACATATGTTTCGTGTGGCCTTAGATAATCTAAGACAGGCTTAGACATCTGGCATCTGAGGTTGGATTAATATGTCTCCATACCTGGTCTCCTTTATATAATTCTCTATTAACAAATAGTAGATCATATAAGAAACAAAATTAAATACTTAAAGGAATTTATTAGGCATTTTATAAGTGATATACATTCATGTACTCATGACTCTTGAATGGTACCTAAATATCAGATTTTGTGCAGTAGTATGAAAGAATAAGCCTGACGTATATTTTCTTGTTTTAAAATGTACCATATCTGTCACAAATACCTTAAACTGTATTGTGTTTACATCTCTATGTGAACTGTATGTACATATTTCTTGTTTTGGTTTTTTTGTTTTTAAGACTTTATTTCTTAAGGACAGTTTTGGGTTTCCAGCAAAATTAATAGGAAGGTATATGAGCATATTTTTTAGCACTTTTAAAATTTAATTTAATTTTATTATGTTATGTTAATCACCATGCATTACATTATTAGTTTTTGATGTAGTGTTCCATGATTCACTGTTTGCTTATAATACCCAGTGCTCCATTCAGTACATTTTCTAGCACTTTTAAACATTTAGCTCTATGAGGGTAAGATATGTTGTTTTATCTTTTAGCATATAGTAATACCAAATACAACACTTTGCATGTACTAGATGCTCACTAAATATTGTTGACTTAGTGAATAAATTAGTCTGTAATAGGTTGAACAGATTTGCAGTCTAAATTGTTCTTGCCATCATTTCACTCTGCATAATTAAAGAAGTTTAAGATGATTAAAAATGTGTCATGAATTACTGGTGTAGATTCTGAAGCAGTGGGATGAAAGAGACCCTGGATGTACCCCTCTGAGGAAGCAGGGAAGATGAGTTTCTCACTGTAGGTATGCTTAGTGGATTTTATGTGTGACTGAATTAATTTATTTCACTTAGGAAGGTTAGATTTATGATTTCCATATGGCACTCTATAACTTTTTTCTTTTATTCCTACCCTGCCAGCTAATATCTTTTCCTATTATAAAAGTAATCTTTATTGTAGAGACTATATGCAAAAGTAAAAATCAAAAATTAAAACTATCTGTATCTAATTAAGATATAATCATTCTTAATATTTTTGTATGTTCTTTCTCTTTTTTCCTCCTCTATACAATTTCATTATGTCCATGCAATCAGTACCCTATATGTTTATATAAAATTATAGTACCACAAGTTACCTTTTGGATTGTTGCAAAACATTCCTTTACATGGATGTGCTATGCTTTATTTAATTACTTTTTCCACTGTTGGACATTTAGTTTGCTTTTAGTTTTTTGCTATCATAAACATTTTTCTTTTGTAGATTTATGGTTTTCAGTCATATAAGATAGATTCCTGGAACTAAAGTTACTGAGTAAAAATTTTGAACTTTAAGTTCTTGATACATATTACCCAATAGTTTCCCAGAAATTTTTTAGCAATTCAGTCCCATCAGAAGTGTATGAAGATAGTGTTTCATTGAATCACCATGAAAAAATTGATTATTTCCTCTACACACTTTTAAGCAAGTGTGTAGACCTACTGACTTTAATATGTTACCTTCATTAACTATGCTTAGAAGTATATAAATTAAACACTTCAGTTTGCTTTCAGAAAGAATTATGGAATATTTTTAAGGGTCCAAGTAGTCCAGAGACCACATGTTGCAATGCAGTTTCCACCTACACACAAATATATTTCAGGTCTAATTGTAAAGTCTGTGTACTTTGAGCTGGATTTATGTTGCCTTCTGTATTGATACCAACTTCACTGGCAGTTTTCTCGAAGTGTGCCAGGTTGAGGCATTATATCTGGTGTGACTTTAGCATTCCCTCTTGTAGCGAAACAATCTCATTTCTGTTTGCTGTTGTAACCTAAAGTTAATGAACGTTCAAAGTTTACTTTTATTTATTTATTTATGCACGTTTGTGGACTGCTCTACAAAAGCACCTTTCTTCCTCACCAGTGTTCTATCCAAACTGAGTACAGATGAATCTGAGTGGTTTCGTTTTAGAGTAGCAGTCATATTTGTTTTAGGAAGGCAATAGTTTTGGAAGAATACCAACAAAAAAAAATCATTTTTAAGTGTTTGCTTCATCCTCCAGTGAAACCATTTTCATTTTAGGGGGCATGGTGAGTCTTAGTCCCTTGCTGGTACTTGTTTTTGATAACACTGCTAAGGGACTCTTTGTGTGTGTTGATTCACACATATGAATTTGGGGTGGTCTGAAATATCCGCTGGGGAAAATATAGATATAAAATTATTCACCTCTTTAAGGACTGCAGTCTTTTCTACTTCTCTGCAGAAACTGCCTCAGCATAAATACTGGCTCCACTTAGAAAATTAATTTTTACTTATATATTTGTTTTGCATTTCAGAGTGCCTGATAAATTGCATGTCTGTCTGTGCCCCATAGCTGCACAGGTATGTATATGAATTACCTATATTTATGTAAATCTATGTATTAACTGACAAGTTACTAGTTTTGTATATTAAAATTGCTTATAGATTTCATAATGTGAAAATGTTAATTTTTGAGTACTTATAAATATTGACAGCTTCAAAGGAGAGTGCATTTTATACATACCTTGCATTTCACTCTATTGTAAGAATCAAATAAACATTTCTAAGATTTGATGAGGCAGAATAATTTTAATTACAAAGCATTCATCTGGTGAAGAGATTAGAGTGTTTTATGGAACTGTATTATTAAAGCGACTGCTGATACGGGGTCAGAGACTATTGCAAAACCACTGTTTTTGACATTATTGTTTTATTTTCAAACTTTTTTTTTGTCACTTTGGAGTTTATTTTCTGTGGTGGTTGTTTTAGGTAAGGAGTGGTTGCAGATATACTGGTCTGCTGCAGTCTCAAGCACCAGAGGAATGGAAAAAAAAATGTTTGCACCTGCTTAAAATCTCAACTGTGCAGTGTTGTGGTTCCTGGGCAACAGGCAGGAATTCTCAAAAGCTTGGTTGCACCTGCTCAATTGTTTCTTACAGCTGTGTCATATGAGTGAGCGCACAGAGAAGCTTGTTAGCAGTTTGCTCTAGCTGTTACGTATTTTGTGTACTCTGAGTTTGGAAGATTCTTATTTGACGTAGACCTTGAGCTATTACCTGGTTTGTTATAAAACTCACTATTTTCTCTAAATCCTTCGTCCTGAGCCTCAACTATTATTATTTGTTTTTAATAGCTGTTGACTGCCCTAGATAATGTGCGTGTTAACTTCTCTAAACGATACCTGGGGAAAGTAGATCTCTCTAGATTACTGGGTGGATAATAATTTTTGTCCTGGTAGAGACATTTTGTGTTTGGCTCCGTTTCACCATGTTGGCAACCCCACTATTTGAGACTGGATGTAGTTATTGATCCATTTAGCTGAACAGATTTGAAAGCATTTGGCTATTAGTGGACACATGGGGCATATTCAGAACATTTAAGCATATATTGTAAGATGATTTCTTGATTTGTGCATGTGTCTGTTGCAGTTGGGTGGAAGTGAGAGAGGAAAAAAAAGTAAAACTTACTTAATGGTAGTCCTAGAAAAGGGTCTAAAATCCAGATGTAGATTTTAAGGCTGGAATATTAACCTTTTGCCAAATCCTTGTCACCTGGTATTTTTTCCTAAGTGTTGATGTTTTAGATGTTAATAGCTCTACCTATTTTCTGATAAATATTTACATTTTTAGTGTAGACAAGCTATTAGAGACTATAGCTTATACTAATTAGGTCAAGTTCTTTAAATGCAATATAGAAAGTGGCAACTTAATATAAAAAGCATTTAAGTGAATAATGTATTTGGTAGTCCCAAATTCCTGATACTGAAAACTTATTCAAATAACTTGCATTATTTTCCTTAACAATGCTATATTAATAAAAGGTTAAGAAGCTGCCATTAGTATTTTTCTTTTTATTGTTTCTTTTCTTTTCTTTTTATTGTTCCATTTAAGCTGTTTTTTGTTTTGTTTTTTAATCACCGTAAAATGAACTTAACCTCTTTGGGAGTAGGAAACACAGGTACTGAGATAAGTAGAGCACTATCCACAGCCTTTTAATACAATGCTTTATACAGAGTAGGTGGTCAGTAAATGTTGAATGAATGCATATATGAATAAAACATGTCTGGAGTTGTATTAGAAATAGAGGAATAGAAAGTCTTAGAAATTTGTTACTTGTTATATATTCTGGATGGGTCTTTGGACTTCCTTTAGTTCTCATACTGCTGATTAGACAGAGATGAGACTACCGATAAATTCTGTCCTTAAAATGAGAAATGAATATGTAAGAATTGATCCTCATTATAATCAAGAATTTACATAACACTATTTGCAATATGCTTTATATTTATTTTTGCTGACTATGAGAAAAGTCTTTATGCCTATTTTTCACACAATGCTGAGATATTCAATGACTAAGTTCTTTCTCATTTTAGAAATACTTTGCAGCGTATGAATAAACAAATCTTCTGTGTTAATATGATCAATGCCATTGGTTTCCTGAGCAATCACTTTCTTTCCATCTCTCCCTCTCCATCTATCACCCACCCGCCCCTGTATTTCCCAATTTCTACCTCACTGAAAACACAAAAATGAAATGTATATTAACTTTCTTCGTGTCAGATAAGATCTGTAACTGTTTTTGCTAAACATAAGTAATGGGCCCTGTGTTTACTGTATACATGTTTATAATTATGGTTTCTTTTATTCACTAAATTCTAACTGTAAATAAGTAGAGATGAAGCCAAGTAGAGGTAAAGTCAAAATAGGGTAGTTAAGACCTGCTTTGGATAGGCCCCCCAGAGATCCATTTTGTGCTACATGAAGCAATCACATGACAATGGCAGAGGCTGCAGAATGGGCCAGTGTCTAGTGCATCAAAACATTTTGTTTAGGGTTCTCAAATTTGATACCACTAGTTAATGTTAATCATGGGTACCTTTAGGCCTGGAAGTACCTTTCTTCTGGGAACAGTTTTTCTTTCACCTTATTTTATACCAGTGGGTGAGAGGCTAGTATCAAGGGCATTCTTTTTTCCCTAGAGCTTAGTGTAGTAGAATAAACTACATTCCTCTGTTAGTCTCAACATTAGAAATTAAGAGATGAGGCAAGAACATCAGTTAGCTAGAATACTAAACCAGATAACAGTAGCTGCTTCACTGACTTGTACCAAAAAGTATAGTATAGAATCCCCAGGAAGGAGAAATTGCTAAGCCCCAGGATGCCTAGGCATAATTGTAGATTTTTCTGTGACTTCAGGGTTAAAGAAATAAAGGAAGAAAATTAACATTTATTAAGAACATAGCATGTCTAAATATACTTTCTTCTTCCCCTTTCTTCCCCTCCACCCTCCCTTCCTCATTTTCTTTCTTTTTATTCTACACAGTAAATGGAGGCCTACTATTTGCCAGACACAGTGTTAAGCTAAATGAATAAAGCAAAGTTCCTGTCCTCAGAGAACACACAGAGTAGTACAGGAAACAAAGATATGTCAATAGAACTCTTTTTGGTTTCACCACTTATTATAAGTATAGACCCAATCAACTTACCTAATCTTTCTGTTCCTTTGTTACTTCTTTGGAAAATTGGAAAAATTATAGTGTCTACCTCATCTGTTGTTGTGTCGAGTTAAATATCAGACAGTACATGTAAAATTCTTAGTTCGGTGGTTTGCACATTGCAAGTGCTCAATAAATCTTAGCTATACTACTATTATTTCTATCACTACCATCACTGCTATAACTTAGAGGCCGAAGAAAGACCATCTCATTGCCTGAGAGCAGAGATCTGGCCTGGGCATTGTCACATAGATTGTCTTAGAGGTTTTATCCAATGGTACTTCTGCTTCTTATACTTTAGAAGAGATTCTAAATGTCATATAGTGTTAGAACTTGAAGGGACCTTAATGGTCATCTATCTAACATCACATCACTGTTGTATCCATGGTGAGGCAATAAGCTCAGAAAAGTTCATGCACTTGTCAGTGTTATACAGTCTAATAGGTGAGAGATGCAGAATTTGAACCTGGAGCTCTTGATTCTTGGTCTACTGTGATACCTCATGTAGAATACCTTCCTACTAGAGATCTGAGAGTTGATTGCTTATCTACAAGAATTAAATGGACTATGTCAAGTTGTTGGAATACTAATCATGAAAAAGCTATTACTGTACTGAATCTAAAAGACCTTCAGATATTCTTTTTTTTTTAAAGATTTTATTTATTTATTTGAGAGAGAGAGAATGAGAGATAGCACGAGAGGGAAGAGGGTCAGAGGGAGAAGCTGACTCCCTGCTGAGCAGGGAGCCTGATGTGGGACTCGATCCCGGGACTCCAGGATCATGACCTGAGCGAAGGCAGTCGCTTAACCAACAGCCACCCAGGTGCCCGACCTTCAGATATTCTTATAATGGGATTAATTTTATCTAAGTTGATTGAAGTTTGTTTTTGTAAATAACTGATTTCTTAAAGAGAATAGACTGAGATTTAGGAAGACATCTACTATCTATGTGACTTCAGATGCTTTAAAGGAGTCTGTGAATTGCAAATACCTTTTAGGATATCTGGATTGTAAACCTCTTGCCTGAGTTTGAATTTAGGAGCTTTGGAATCCAAATGGCCTGCATTGAAATCCCAGTTCTGCACTGCAGTAGCTATGTGACCTGACCAAGGTTGCCTAACCTTACTAAACCTCATTTTTGTCTAAAATGTGGTGATAAGAGCACCTATTTTTTAAATGATAGATGTGAGGATTAAAGTAGATTAGGTATACAAAATGCTTTATTTGGTGTACAACATTCATTAGTATTCCCTACATATTTTTTTTAAAGATTTTATTTATTTTCTGACAGAGAGACACAGTGAGAGAGGGAACACAAGCAGGGGGAGTGGGAGAGGGAGAAGCAGGCTTCCTGCGGAGCAGGGAGCTCAGTGCGGGGCTTGATCCCCAAACCCTGGGATCATGACCTGAGCCGAAGGCAGACGCCTAACGACTGAGCCACCCAGGCGCCCCTGTATTCCTACATACTAATTTTCTTCTCTCCCCCCTTTTTTTCTTTTAAAGATTTTATTTATTTATTTATTTGAGAGAGAGAGAGAGAGAAAGAGCAGGCACGAGTTGGGGGAGGGGTAGAGGGTGAGAATCCCAGGCAGACTACCCCTGACTGCAGAGCCCAACATGGGGCTTGATCTCACGACCCATGAGATCATGACTTGAGCTGAAACGAAGAGTAGGTCTCTTAACCAACTGAGTTACCCAGGCACCCCTAGACTCACCATTTCTAAGTCCACACGCTGTATGTCTGTAGAAGGCTGGGGCTATTTAAAGAAAAACTTAAGATGAGGATAATTACATCCACTTCAATGTCTGTGATTATGGAAAGGTACCTTGCAATGGAAGGGCTTTGATACAACTCACAGACAACTATCACCCCTCTTTTGAAAGTCAGATATCTTTAAAACCAATGTCTTGCAAACAATGAAGAACACATCCTCCCCAATTAAACCATATACTCTTCCATGCATCCTAGTGAACTAGGTGGTTCTGTTGGGAAGGTTGTCACAATCTAAGCAGCCTCAGATTTGGGGTGCATAGTTGGCAATGAGTAAATGGCTGTATAAGTCTTTCTTTTTATCTTGATCCCCTTCTTGAGAAAGGAATTGGTGTGGTAGAATGTCCTGATACTCTCCTATGCAAACTCCCTCAACAGTAGGAAAGTGGATTATGAATTTGTATGTCTGATTTTCCCTTATCTTTAATAAAAACTAGATGATCTTAATTATAGTAAACCAGTTTTTTCCTGCCATCCTGTTTATGTTGTAGCAGTATCTGTCTGAACAACGATCAGAAAAGAAGGAAAAAGCACTAGATAATATATGGAATAGACTATTAGCAGAGTTCATAAAGTTGTCTTGCCTGATGTCAGGTGTACAGCTTTGACCATGATGAGTCAAGGTAAACATTGATGATTAATGAAATTTTTAATTAGTTGGGTATTAGTTTGCTAGGCTGCATCACAAACTAGGCAGCTTAAACAAGAGAAATTTGGTTCTCACAGTCCAGAAGTTCAATATCAGTGTTTTGGCAGTGCCAGTTCCTTCTGAGGGCTGGGAGGGAAGGATCTGTTCCAGGCTTCTCTCTTATACACTTAGAGATGGCTGTCTTCTCTCTTGTGTCTTTTCACATTCTCATCTCTTCATGCTTATCTGTGTGTCCAAATTTCCCTTTTTTATAAGGACACTAGTCATATTGGATTAGGGCCCTCTCTAATTATTTTAACTTGATTACGTCTGTAAAAACCCTATCTCCAAATAAGGTCCCCTTTTGTGGGACCCATTTTACTTTGGTTAGGACTTCAACATTTTTTTTTTTTTTTGAGGGGAGAGCTCAATTTAACTCATAACAGTTGGGTTAATAGTTAACATTTATTGAGTGATTTGTATTCCAGATGTTTTACCTGTATTATTGATAATCCTTACAACGTTCTATTAGGTGGATGTTATTCCCCATTTTACAGGTGAGAAAACTTAAACTCCGAGAGAAAAAATATGTCCAAGATTACACAGCTAGTACATGTTGAATTGCTAATATTTGAACCCATAGAATTCCATACTGCATTTTTGATGGATGAGCTTTATAACAACTTGGTCAAAAGCCTCCCAAATACTTCAAGCATTCACTCAAGATTCTTTTTTTGGGCAGGGGGGTCATCATTAGGGCTTGTGCCCAAGGACATTTTATCCATCAAAAATGGTGCATTGTGCTATTGTTAAATGCCCAGCATTGACTGCCTACATCTTCACTCCTGGATTTTTTGCTGATAGTTGTCTTTGAAGGCTTAGTGTTTTAGCTCTCCTGCACCTGATGAAGCTTTTGGACAGGATGGATTCTGAACATAGACTGCATGGGTTGATTCTGGCCCCAGTTGGTGTGGATGGCGCTGAGAGCCAAGTCATGCCCAGGGTCTGCTACTCAGCACATGTGCACTCTGCTCTCCTTTCTCTCTCTTCTCCCTCATCTTTGTTTTTCACTCTTTTTTAAAAATTTTTTAAAGATTTTATTTATTTGACACACAGAGAGAGAGCACAAGTAGGCAGAGCAGCAGGCAGAGGGAGAGGGAGAAGCAAGCTCTCCGCTGAGCGGGGAGCCCGATGTGGGGCTCAATCCCAGGACCCTGGGATCATGACCTGAGCCGAAGGCAGCTGCTTAACCGACTGAGCCACCCAGGTGCTCCTTTGTTTTTCACTCTTAACAGGTAGTTTATGATTTTTTTTTTCTTTTCTATAGTCCCTGCCATGAGTGATAAACACTGAAAGGGACAAGCTGTGAAGAATGACAGAATAGGAAATATCTCTGCTTCCGTGAAAGCTAGTGCCCCTGTAGGTGTTTACTGTAAACTGGCTGCAGCCTTGTTACTGATTCAGACTAAAGAGCAAGGGGGCATTGTGTACCTTATGTAAGTTTCCTATCTTACCAATGGAACAGTTTGTTTCTGACTTTGAAGTTTTAAAACAGAACTTGCTCATGACCCAATTTCACTAATAATTCTCTTAAGTAACCCTTGTACTCATTTATAAGATTTTTTTTCCACCCACTGTCTGTCTACCCTGGTTTAAAAATTTTATATATGTACTTTTAAAAAATTGATTAGCTGGAGAGCTGCCCATTCCTCTGTGCTGTATAATAAGGATTTAAAAACTGCACACTGAATTCTGTATAGTGTAATTAAAACTGACCCACATTTGGACCTGAGTACACCAGGACTTAGCCAAACTTGCCATGAGCTGAGTTCTGGTGGCAGATGGGAACTAATGAGGACACACTCCACTCCAGAATTTCCCAGCTGCTTGGCCCCTTTTTGTACAAACAAGGTTTGGAGCGAAGTCCGGATCCCAAGAGCATGTTCTGTAAATGTGCTGTACCCAATGATTTGGGAAATGTTCTCACAAAATCAGGCTGTTTCAAGGTATCCTTAAGACCTCAGCTACTATCAGATTTTAAACATGAAAATTACAAGAGGCCTTTTGTGCTGGCTCCAACCAATTTTTAATTTTAAAGTGAATTAAAATTGCATTCCCCATCCCCACCCCACCCCGGTCTTTTTTCCTATGCCTGGGGATAGAATGATCATTCATATCCAAACCTGGAGATTTGCAGGTGGTTGTCTCAGGACAGACTAGGTCTCCTTGCAACGTATGGATCTCTTCAACTGGTTTGATGTCCTGGGACTATTCAGGCAGATGTAATTGAATCAGTTTGAAGCAGCTGTAGCTGGCATGTGGTCTCTCAGATTGCTAGCACCTGCTTGTTTTTTTGCAACTCACTAGAGTGAGAGAAGTGCCAAAACCAGCATTGGTCTTGGAGCAGATAAAGCACTTCAGACCCTATATTCCATTCTCCTTCCAATCTAGCCACATCATCATTGGTGCCTGAATTAATAAAGCCCCCTTTCATCATTATGTCTGAGGTCTACTTTTCCTTCTCACTCTTCTCGGTATTGGGATCCTGACAGTACTGACCGTGCTGGTCCAAAAACATAAGGGAGTATAATGGAGATCAGGTGGCTTTGGGGCTCTCTTATCATTAGACAACTGGGTAGCCTGTGGTTTGCAGAATCATTTAAATGAACGCACCAAATTCATTTGCTGTTCCAGCACAGTCTTATTGGCACAGAGAATGAGCAGTTAATGTATAACAAACTGTGAGCTGTTATGGAATATGATAAATACATTTGCTTAGCAGGGGGGGAATGTAAAATGGAACTATTTCTCTAATGTAACTCTAAACTAATCGATATGGATTTCTTCAACACTTATTATGTGCAGAAAGATGCAGTCTACTAAAAAAGGATAAAAATTCTAGGACACACTAAATATATAAAATATATTTTAAAAGACACAGATTTGGAATTTTTAAAAACAGTTTAAATCCACTTAAAAATGTGTATTTACTTTATCTTCTCTTCATCCCACTAAATTATTTGATAGACATATATTTAACCTTCAAATATTACCTATTTCCTAATGTTTCATTTGAACCTGGAGATGACAAAGTATATTTCTTAAAGTTTATAGTTTATGTTACAGAGTTCTTTCTGACATGGTTTCAACATTGATAATCTTTTGAGAGAAACCAAGAGACAAATTGAGTTTATGAATAAGAGTAATAAGAGTGAATTCCAAAAAAAGTCATTTCATTATCATCTGTAGATGCCTACTTTGCAAGACAGGCCTAGACACTATGAACATAAAGAGTTATATATAGTCCTTGACTGTAGGACTCTTATGGTATTCTTGAAGAGGTGTGATATAAATAAATACAAATAAAATAAAAAAATTAAATAAAATAAGCCACTCTCAGTATTAAATGCATGCTGTAGACCTGGATTTGGTGTCAAATGAAGGCTGTAAAAGTGAAAATATCAGCACTCCTGTCAAATGAATGCCTTGGACCTGATGTCCTGCTCCCCTTCAGTGCCCATGGAGCACATCACCGATCCATCAGGGTTCTCTCTGCCACTAAACCAGAACTTGATCAGACTCCTCCTGAAGACAACACTTTAGACAACCATTACCAACTGATGGAAGTTGGATGTAAAATGAAACCTGTTTGCTATTGCTGAATAAGTCATTAAGTACTAAAGATATTCCATGGAGATAGAGTGTTCAGTGAGCCGCAAGTAAGACATGGGACTTGAACTAGGCCTTGAAACAACATGAAACATAGGACAGAAGACATTTGAAAGGTGAAAGGAATCATTTTCAGGCTGAGTCATATAAACAAATGAATTAAGTATGGAATTGTGTGGATTATCAAGGATAATGACTAGTCCTCATTTATAAATATATAAGTGGTTATGTAATTATTAGTTGAACATTTTTCTTCTCTGCTATACTAATTCCATGAAATATTATATTATTGTTTATTATAAAATACCTTCTTGGGGAGAACTTCATTGACTCCCCCTATCTGAACAACGCTTTCCTACATTTCTATAGGTTCCTATTTTTTCCCTTCATAGTATATAATTCACCTGATGGTTTGGGGAGCACCTTCTCACTGCCAATATTCTATATTTAAAATTAAGGGTGATTCAAAGAGGACTTTGTTCTCTTTATATAACATATATATATGTTGTTATATAATTTATATAACAACACCTTTTTAAAACCTGATTTTTATTTTTATAAATACTGTGGTACTCCCAACACTAATTCGGGAGATTTTAATTTTTAAATTTTTTAAATTTTTTATTTTTGGGTGAGATTTTTATTTTAACCAAAGGATTTAAGAATTTTGCTACATATTTCTCATTTCAGGGAACAAAGAGACAATACATTGTAGTGGAAGGAATATGAGGTTTAGAAATAGAAGATCTTGGGGGGAGATCTGGGGGGCATCTGGGTGGCTCAGTCGGTTGAGAGTTCTACTCAAGGTTTCAGCTCAGGTCTTGATCTTGGGGTCATGGAATCAAGCCCAGGTTGGGCTCCAAACTCAGTGCAGAGTCTGCTTGAGATTCTTTTCCCATCTGTCTCCCACCCCCTCGGTTCCTCCCCGACTCACAAGCGCGTACTCTAAATAAATAAATAAATACAATATTTTAAAAAAAGAAATAGAAGATCTGGATTTAAGTTTCTGCACTACACCTTGTTGGCTATGAGATATTGGGCAGGCCCTCATGTACTTTTAGGCTCAGTTTGCTCATCTGTATATTAGAGATGACAGTATACTGAAGTACTTTAAAAATACAGTTAGCCCCTCTCCTTCCTCTTCTGCCCTTCCTCCTGCTCTTCATTCTTTTCCTTTATCCTCATTATTATAATTATACCCTAAAACCATATCCTAAAGTGTTTAGCATGGTTACTGTATAGATCCTTCTTTCCCTACCATTTTTATCATTTGCTCTATCTCATAGTTTTATTGTGCACTATGAATTGAGCATACCTAAAAAAGAAGAATTCAATAAACACTCCATAACCTACTCCTTACTAACATTTATTGTTGAATCATTTGCTCCTAAATACCAGTTCTCTTTCTTTTGAAATATAATTATTTGCTATTAATAATTTATATATTTAAAGTAACTTTTATGTTGATCTGTTTTATTTTTAAATTTTTTAAATTTTTTATATTGACCCATTTTAAACATTGGCTTTTTGTGTTTGATTTATTTATTTATTCATTCATTCAATGGAAATTGTTCTAGCTATTGACATAACTGTATTCACTTTCTACCTGATTATATATATATACCTTAATTATCTATATCTTGCTGAGCTTATAAACTGTTAGGAGACCAATGTCTCCTAAAAACAATTCCAGTATAAATAGACTCATCTCTGAGTTGTTAGAACCATTTATTTCCACCTTTCGAATATTTGGTGACTCTAAGATTGATTAGAAGGTTGGCTAACTAAAATGTATTAACTACAGAAACAATTTCATTTACTAATAGGTTAAAAAAGAGAAAAACAATAATTGATGCTTGCGCTTTCCTAGAAGGATATTCCTTCACTATTTCCTCCTTTGAACATATAACGTTTAATGATGGATATCTACATGTACCATCCTTATGATTTTGAGGGTCTTTAAGGGAATTTTTGAAAATAATTTCTAATTTTTTAAATATATGCATTTCTGTGTATTTGGAGTAAAATAGGTGAATAGATCTTTTATCTCTCAAAATATATTTTCTTTAAAGTATTTGAACTTTTCACACTATTTGCTATTCTCAATTTTTGTTAAGAAGATCAAAATAATATTGTACTATAGGTCATAACTTTTTAAAAATAAAAAATATAAGTGATGGGTGGGAGAGATGGGGTGGCTGGGTGATAGACATTGGGGAGGGTATGTGCTATGGTGAGCACTGTGAATTGTGTAAGACTGTTGAATCACAGACCCATACCTCTGAAACAAATAATACATTATATGTTAAAAAAAAGAAGATAGTAGGAAGGGAAAAATGAAGGGGGGGTTGGAGGGGGAGGTGAACCATGAGAGACTATGGACTCTGAGAAACAAACTGAGGGTTCTAGAGGGGAGGGGGTTGGGGGATGGGTTAGCCTGGTGATGGGTATTAAAGAGGGCACATATTGAATGGAACACTGGGTGTTATACGCAAACAATCATGGAACACTACATCAAAAACTAATGATGTAATGAATGGTGATTAACACAACATAATAAAATAAAAATATATATATAAGTCAATTAGGGTATTTTGAATTTTGAGATTTAAGTAAGTATAGAAACATAATGCTGTATATAGAAAAAATAGGTGAACTGAAAATTACCTAAAAATGTTGCTTTCATAATGTCTTAAATTTATATAGCAAATTAGATAGCTGAGTTCAGTATTACTTTAAAAAATGGTTAATTTTGGATATTAGGAGACAAACAATTTTTAATCATGCTGGTCTAATGCCTCAAGCAAAGCAATGCATACTTACTAGTATCTTTGCCAATGTCAGGATAAGATATACCCTAGGCCAAAAGAAAATTTATTTTTTTCCCCTGTGTATTTGTCATACCTAAATTTCCATTAATCAAAATGTCATACCTAAATTTCCATTAATCAAAAATGAGTTTATTTACTTTATGAATCCAGTTCTTCAACAACAGAAATAATTTTTAATTTGTTGGCTTATTTAAATTATGTTTACTTGGGGCACCTGGGTGGCTCAGTAGGTTAAGCAGTTGACTCTTGATCTCAGCTCAGGTCTTGATTTTAGGGTCATGAGTTCAAGTCCTGCACTCTTAAATTATGTTCACTTAAGTGATTTTAAGAATACCTTTGCTACTGACATAAAAAGGAATGAGATCTTGCAATGACATGGATGGAACTGGAGGGTGTTATACTGAGTGAAATAAGTCAATCAGAGAAAGACATGTATCATATGACCTCGTTGATATGAGGAATTTTTAACCTCAGGAAACAAACTGAGGGTTGCTGGAGTGGTGGGGGGTGGGAGGGGTGGGGTGGCTGGGTGACAGACATTGGGGAGGGTATGTGCTATGGTGAGCGCTGTGAATCGTGCAAGACTGTTGAATCACAGATCGGTACTTCTGAAACAAATAATGCAATATATGTTAAGAAAAAAAAAAAGAAGAAGATAGCAGGAGGGGAAGAATGAAGGGGAGTAAGTCGGAGGGGGAGACGAACCATGAGAGACGATGGACTCCAAAAAACAAACTGAGGTTTCTAGAGGGGAGGGGGTTGGGGGGATGGGTTAGCCTGGTGATGGGTATTAAAGAGGGCACGTTCTGCATGGAGCACTGGGTGTTATGCACAAACAATGAATCATGGAACACTACATCAAAAACTAATGATGTATGGTGACTAACATAACAATAAAAAATTTAAAAAAAGAATACCTTTGCTACTGATCATGTACCATCCTAAAATATTTATTATTTATTCATGTCAGTATTTCACTTGGATTCTAAAAAAATAAATGTCATAATTTTCTTTTTTAGTATTTATTTATGTATTTAAAATCTCATCATTTTCTTAAAAAAATGACCAATACCTGTTTAGACCAGTCTGACTTTCTTGAAAGTATGGGATTAGAAGAAGTTACATTACTTTAGGATAACATCTATCTATAGGATTTAAGAGGGAACAACTCCAAATAGAGGATAGTATATTCCTTTTAAAGTTGACTTACTACTACTAGCAGCCATCACTGCAAACTCCAAGTAATTTTTTTCTTTGTTCTTTCCTTATACTTGTATGTTCCTATCAGTTGGAGACTTTGACATCACCATTTACACATATGAAACTGCTGTATCAGCTTCCACTTTGTTGGAGTACAGAGAGAGTGTATTAGTTTTTTAGGACGGCTGTGACAAATCGCCACAAACTGGGTGGCTTAAAACAAATTTATTCTCTCATAGTTCTAGAGACCAAAAGTCCAAAAAGCAAGGTCCAGAATGGCCATGATCCCTTTGAAGGCTCTAGGTAAGATTCTTTCTTGCCTCTTAGAGTTTCTGGTGGCCCCAGGGGTCCCTTAGCTTTTGGCAATATAACCTCAAACTCTGCCTCCATCTTTACATGGCCATTTCCTCTGTCTATGCCTCTCTGTTTTCTCCTCTTCTTATAAGGACATCAGTCATTGGATTTAGGGCTCACCTTAAATCCAAGATGATTTCATCTCAAGGGGCTTAACAAGTTACATCTGCAAAGGCCTCATTTCTTAGTAATATCATATTCTGAGGACTCAGGTAGACATGAAATTGTGAGGGACACTGTTCAACCTACTAGAGAGAGTAACTTTATTTTTCTATAGTAAATATCTATGGAAGGTTTATTTACAAATTCACATATTAATCTTTTTCCCCTCTGTAGTTGACACAGTTTATCTGTTCAGCATTTATAGAATACTTGTTGCCTTAGCACCTTAGTATTTTTTATGGATTTAATTGAATCATGAGTCATTCTCTTACATACTCTTTTAAGCTACTGAAACTTCTCTTTATTATAAATGCTGAACTTGAGGCACAGAATAGGTGTTTAACAGGGTTACAGTCAGTGTAAAATTCAAAACTGACTTTGGTATCATTCAGCTTTTTTGTGAAGCCACATGTACTGAAGTACCAAATATCTCATGAAGTACATAGAACTTAAAAATAACTTTACTTATAAACTAAATAATTAGTTACAGAAATTTTTTTCATAATGGTCTCCAGATTCTGTAAGCCAAGTATGCACCTGAAATTTAGTGTTGTAGAGTGACAAAGACATTGTACTAGATTTTAGCTGTTGAAACCATGAGATAGCTAAACTTATCTCTCTATATTTATCATAGGCAAGGTCTTTATTAGAGAATTATGAATCTGGCTATCTATAGAAATACACATCCATTAAGCGATAACTGGAAGTCACGAGTATCCAGGACCAGATTGAAAAGGCAGGGATCAGCTCAGAAAGGTCAATTTCAAACTTTATGTAGCCAGCTAGTGACCGAGATAGAATTTAAGCTCCGCTCTGCCCAACTGAAACACCTCCATGCTTTGTACTTCTTCTAAGTTGATTCTCAAGTTGTTGAAAGTGTTTTTTGTTTCCCTTTAGAGTAGACTACTAATAAGGTAAGGGTTGACAGAAGGAGCAAAATAGAGCCATTCCTAAAAGAATTGGAATAGAATTGGAAGGATTTGTTGGTCCTTTCCACCTCATGATTATGGGATATTACAGGTGTGTTTTCTTTAAGAATACTCAATAAGCCAACAACTTGAATTTTAAAAATATATCTATAAGTAGAGTGATTATATGAATTATATGAAATACAAATTCATAATTATATGAATTATAACGGCTTATCTATTGGACAATTCTTTTAAGTTGCAGCTCTTATAGTACACTTCTGTTCTGGTGCACATAATGTATGGTGCACATAATTATGGTGCACATAATAGTATGCTCATAGGTTAGAAAAATTTAGAAATAAGTATTAGACTTCCTTACCAGGAAAAGGATTAAATAGAAATGAAAATGAAAATCAAATAATCTCTGAAATAGTAATATAGATAAATGTGAAAATGTGACTGTGATTTACAAAACTGTGATTAGCACCCAAAATACATTAATTGAATTAACCCATCTAGTTTGTGTTGTTCCTGTTTCTCTAAGAACCAAAGAGAAGAAAGTCTCCTTCTGCTAAATTGAAGATTTCTCTCTGGTATGGATCACTCTAACACCACAGAGAAAGTAAGACCTAGTTCTAGGCACCAGAGATAGAGCTCTGAACAAAAAGACCCCGATCCTGTACCCCATGAAGTTAAAATGGCGGTGGGGTGGTAGTGTGTGTGTGTATGGAAGAAGACAATAAACAAATTCACAATAACATAAATAAGAATGCTTAGAAAGTGGTGTGTGCTATTCAAGAAGTACAACAACAACAAAATAGGATAGGGAATGGCTGGGGGGTGGGAAGTGGTCATGGGTGGGCTTTCTGAGGGAATAATACCAGAACTAAATTAATCTAAATTTGATCTCTATATTCTTACAGGTTGCTCAGGATTGTGGTCCCAAGGTGTATATGTATTAGAGCAGAGGGGCAAGGGGATGCATGCCCTGACTGTTAGCTATTAACAATGTATAATTAGGAGGTCTGCTTCAGGGACAACCAGTTGATGCTCTTCTTTATCCTGATAGTAAACACAGCAATAATAAGCATTCAGAAATGGACTAAATATGGTCAACTATATCTCCCTAAAATTAAACAAACTTGTTGTTTGTGAAAGCCAAAGTTAGTTTGGCCACAGAGGGATTAGATTTATTGCTACTCTCAGCTGTCCTTGTCGATTCCATTGCCTGCTCAGGTGCCAGGGATTGGTAGAGGAGCTACAGGAATTCTTGAACTATCATTTCTCCTTTGGCAAATAATTTTTTCCAGGAGAAATATCACCCCTTTCCTCTTCTATCGTGTATCCAGGCTGTAAATGAAAATGGAAGGTTGAACTGAATATCTTTAGATTTAAAATTTTTTTAACTATTAGTTTCATAGGAGGCCAAGATTAAGCACAGAACTTTTTAGGAATATGTAGTTACCTTTCCATATGTGAGCATAGGAAATCTGTTCATCTTTACTTTCATTCTGAAGTAGAAATTTCTCCAAATGCTTCATTCAAAATTAAATTGTTTATCTCTATCTAGACAAGGATGTGTGGTGGTAAATTATTGAAATTGATGAGATTTGATTGAATTTTCCTGAGTTAAATGTGTGTAATCAACATTGCCCTCATGGCACTGTTATTTTCCCATTGCTTGCTGCTGTAACAGATGACAGCATTACCATGACCCAGGCTGATACTATATGAAAAAATGCACAAGGAAGTAGACCATTTACTGTGGGCATTTGAAAAATGGAGGCAAATAACAGTTTCAGAAATCATTAAGTTTTTAGATGAGAGGGCTTAATTTTTTTCACTAGAGAAACTAAAAAAACATCTCGCAATATAATTTTTGATAGGCTTTACCTTCATTCCAATTTATAAACCAAACTGTGATGTGATTAATAACACAACATTGTTATCAGTTTTACCATTGAATCATGGTTCTGTTCTTATCACAGTCACGGAAACCAGGAATGGAGGAAAGAACTACTTTCTCAGAGAAAACACAGTGCAAAATTTCCACTGTGTAACTTGAGTGAGCATGTTATTGTCATCCAAACCATGACTGAGATGTTTTGTTTTTATTTATTTTTTTATTTTTGAGAGACTTTGCTTTTAAAAACAATGATCCAAATGACAAGAATATTAAATCACAATGGAAGATCATTATCATACCGAAGCTTCAAATACCACAAATTAAAAAGATACAGAACACTTCCTATAACTTGTGAGAATGCACTGTAATGTTATAGAATATCACAAACTTTTAAAGAGCACATATGGCAATATATACCTGAAATTATAAACTATTTTGACATTTTGTTCTACTCAAATTGTGTATTTGAGAGCATAGATCAAGGATAAATTCAACTAAACACCTGGGGCAAGGTTAGTAGTTGGCAGTAAAGTATATAAGAAATACATTTCTGATCAGTCTTGTTTGGCGTGTTTCAACACCTTGAGACCTGTTGAGACCCAGAAGCACTACTTGTATAGTGAGTATATTTAGTCTATTCAGCTTGTCAAAATTTTCAGCATTATACATTGTTCTCTGTCATCATAAAGACATGACGACAGTCTGTCTACAAAGTACCAATACATTTGTTAATTGTAGTAGCTATAGATGCTCAAAGTAGAGACTGAAATCTCAAACATATTTTTCCACTATTCTGTACTCGATTCTTAAGACATAAAGTATAACCTGTAGAATTATAAGATAATTTACATACTATCTTTCTACTGTAATTCAGTTATTTTACAGAGGAAGAAAGGGAAACAATGAATAGGTGGAGCCAAGTACAGAGAGGGATCCAGTGATGCAGTACTCTACTTTCTTATAGAGTACTTTTCACCATTTATCACTACACTGAACAATTGTTTGTGCTGTTTTTATCTTAAAAATGCATGCACATGGTAAAAAATTTTTGAAAATAAAATGGTACTCAAGGATATAAAATGAAAAGTATTTCTTCACCAACTTATAGTGCTATTACCAGAGATAAACTGTTCCAAGTATATTTGTGTACAGAAATTTACCAATATACCTCCATTTTAAAAACCAAGAGGGAAAAACAAATAAATAAAAATGAAGAGCGAATCATACCCTTCAAGTTTTCTTTGTGTTTTGTTTTGTTTTCTGAATACCAATCTCAGAGATTTTATGGTGTTTTTACTATAGTGTATTATGCTATATCATCTTTTAATAGCTGCATAATATTTCCATTTTATAGATAAAACAAAATGTATTTAACCACTGCCTAATTTATGGACATTTGGTTATTTCCAATTTCTTTTCTATTCAAAAAATGTTGCAATAAACAACCTTCTAAGTATATTTTGTATTCATTTTAGTATACATAATTTCCTAGAATATTTGTATAATTAAAATGTTTATAGCTATTAAAAATTTTCCCTCATAAACATTATTCTAATATATACTTCTAACAACAGTGTCTGAGAATTCCTGCTTTCCCACAGCCTGACCAAAACTGAGTTTTAACATTTTTTTCTAATCTGAAAAGTGAAAATGATATTCTATCATTATTTTGATTTGCATTTTTAAATTATGAGTTAGATTAAAAAACATTTAAAAATTTTCCTAGCCATTTATATTTCTTTTTCTGTGAATTGGCTATTAAATATTTTTTCACTTTTTCTATAGAGGTTCTTTTTAATCTTCTATTGATTTGTATAACCTCTTTGTATAGTAACAGAAAAGAACACTTTCTGTAAGAGATGTTTGAAATATTTTTTAGTTTTTAATTTGCTTTTTGACTTTACACTTTTTATGTGACTGTGTTTATCAGTCATTTCCTTTGAGGTATAGAAAACTCATCAAAAAGTTATCCATGTATTTTTCTAGTATATTGGTGATTTAGTTTCTTTTAAAATCTCCATCTTTAATTCAACAAAAAAAATTTTTATATACCATATATTTAAAAAATATTTGTTAACATTATTTTGGGGCATGAAAATAAACTTTTTATTTCATCATTTGAAATAAAAGAATCACTTTTTTGTTCCATTAACTTTTTAGGAAGCACAAAGCACTAAGTCCAAAAAAAAAAACAAGTGTTAGAATAAGAACTGAAATGTCAAAATTGGCATATTTTTCTTTTATTTATCAATCATAAACAATTTTATTGTTTATGACATAGGACAATCCCAAGAAACTTTTTTACTTATGAGAATAAATTATTGTATTTTGATAATCTAAGCAATGATTAAATCAGTGAAAGCATCATAGAATAAATCAAACCCCTAGCGAGATACTTTTAACAGCAATTCCAGTTCGTATGGTAATGTTAATTTTACTTACTTAAGAGAAGCACTTACTTATCAGTAAGACCTTATAACTGTACAAATAAAATCAAAATGTGAATGTTGTAATTTAAGCAGGATGAAATAGCCAGGTGATAAATAGACATATTTGTACCTTGAAAAGTTCACTTTAAGTCATCCTCATTACAGAAGGGCAGTTACTTTGTTTGGTTTTCTAAGTTCAGGAAGCAGCTTGGAGACTACACCGGCTCTCATGGCTGATATTTTTGTTAAGTTTGTAAATAAGTAAAGGATCCATTCAGCTAGGAAAGTGGAATATTTAGCAATAAAAGAAAATTATCCCATTTACCATTTATTATATTCATGACTGAACTGACAAGGAGAGGTGAGGACAGGAGAAATGTGAAATCTAAGTGAGGGAGAGGAATTAGGAAATGTCATTTAACTTTTTCCCACCCTTCATTTTTAACAGAGTATCCATTTTTCAATGATTACTTTTATTATATTATTATTAATAACTAATATTAATAATTATAATATTACTTTTATAATTTCCAAAACTATTTGGAAAACACAAAAAAATCAGAGAAAAGACAATAAAATCACCCTTGATATTACTATTCCCACTTAGAAAAAGATCATTATTAACATCCTGATGTGTGTATGTATGTGTACATGCAAAAACATAGGATTATACTCTGCATGATTGTGGATTCTGATTTTTCAACTAGCAAAATATTGTGAACACTTGTTTGTGTTAATAATAATATTTTCTGTGGCACGATTTTTTATTGATTATATAGTATTCCACACAATGGATGTGTTATAATAAGTTAGCCAGTCTCTTATTCTTGGACATACAAGTTGCTTCCAGTTTTTCTCTATTAGAAATAACATATGATGAGTGTCATTGTGTACACATTTTTATGAACATCCCTGATTATGTCCTTAGGATAAATTACTATAAGCAGAATAGTTGAGTCACAGATATATGCAACTTTCAAGTTTTTGATGCCTTTACCTATAATACACTTACATGTTGCTGTGGCTTCGTCAGCAGTCTCTGCAAGTGCCTGCTGTATCTCCATCAGTTCTTGATCTGTAACTTTATATGGCCTAAAGGAAAGCTATCAGTGGTCTGAAAAGGATGAGTACAAAGAGGTAGGAAGAGGTCAAGCAGAGTTGAGTGACGTTTTTGTCTAGGAGACGTTGCAGCTGCCACAGGCTACAGAGAGCAGGTCCAAAATGAACATGCATTTTCAGGAACAGCTCAGACTCTGTTAACCTGGCACAGTTGAAATGTCCTTATTTGCTTTGAGGCAGTGGCCTGCCCTTCAGGCACACCCCCATATATTCAGTGATTGAGACCACTTACTCATACTAATCATTGCACACAGAAAATACATAAAAGATTTGTATTCATCATTCAATATATTTTGCTCCTCAAGTGTCATGAAACATTCAGGGTATATTAACTGGCAAATGCACACCTGGAGTATGTTACTTAGCTTTAGAAACTGCTAATTTAAAAAAATCAAATATTTAATTTTGAGGAAAAAAATCAGTTTTGGATTTTGAGCATATATATCATCTTTCATTTTGGCCCAATTAACCCAGCAGGTGTGTGCAAATTAGGTCACTACTTTGTCACCGTGGTAACATGCTTTGGGGAGGTGGATCTTAACCACCTCCAGCACAGGTGATGTTGGCTGAGTAAGTATTAAGAGATGCTTTACAAACAAGGCAGAATTGGATCTGTTAAAGTGTAGAAAATAGGTCTGGTGCCGGGTACCAACAGATAATATTCTATGACATGAAAAATAAGCACAACCTCAAATTTATATCCACAAGAGAGATCTAACGAGCCTTAGAAACAGAACTTTCATGTAAAACTTACTGACCATCCCTCACGAGGTGATTGCTTCAGTCTGTCATCGAGGAAGGGGTATGGGGGTCAGGGTCAGTTTCGCTGGAATTTAAGGATGTTTTTACAGCTAAGCCATGGTTTTCAGAGGATCATCAACACTTTCCTTTCTTCTCATTATAGGGATTAGAATATAGTCAGTACCCAACATCACCTGTTCACCTGTGCTAAAAGGACAGTGTCTAATCATTTCTCTTAAGTGCTATTTTGGATCATTATTCAGAATTGCTTATGGGTTAGGAAGTTGGCAGACTTGGTCTATGCCAGCACTCCAGCATTAATACAAGTCTCTAACTCAGGCTTCTTCTCACCAGGTGGAAAATCAGACATGCTTCAAGATCGCTGGTAGAGATTGTGCAATCTGTTTGGCTGCTGAAGGTTCCAAACCATGTGGGCATTCTGCAGCCCCACAGAGTGGTAGAATTTCTTCACTTATCACTGACAAGTTCACACCTCTTTTGGTCATTAAAATTATAAATCTGCATTATCAGATGCAGAAAATGGCCAAACTAATGATATTAAATATGTTTCTAAGAAAATGCATCTTCCATGACCACTTCCAGCACCCACTTATAGATTATATTTCCATTGAGCCTGTGGAGGCAATTCATATGTGGCTTTATGTTTTTTAGTTTGTCCTAGTACCTTGCCTTAAATGGGTATCATTTGTTATAATTTTGAAGCATTTTTATATACCATATTTCATTTTTTGTGGTATTTTACACATGGCATTTCAGAAATTAGAATCCCTCTAGTGTTTATTTTCGTTGGTTGTGACCACAGCTTTATTACTTATTTTATGTGTTTTCAATAGTTAATATTTACAAAACACTGAACAAACTCTTCAAGATTGCTTTCTATAATCTCCTTCTCCATGCGTCAAAGATGAGAGGTACATTGAAGAGTCATAGTGACTTACCCTGTGTCACAGAGTATAGGAGTTCACTCTCAAATGAGGATCAAGAACCCCTGGTTTCCAGTTCTTTTTCTTTTTTTTCTCTTCTTCTCTTTTTTAAATTTCCCAGTAGTCTTCTGCATTTGGAGATTTACAGAGGGGTGGTGTTGCAAAGTGGAGAGACAGTAGATTCAACTCTTTATTTCTCCTTCAGCATATATGTCCAGGTCCTCCTTTCACATCTACTCCCCAGTGGATGCTGGAAACCATTTCTTTTGAAGAGTTGGTTCATAGCATAAAGACCAGAAGTCTCAGTAAAATCTCTTCTTACTAAGGGTAAGGGTATACATTTTTCACTGGAGAGCAGGATGTCATATCTACCCTGTCTGTTAGTGGAACAAGGTGGGTGGCAGTACAAATTAGCATCGGAACAGAGCTTTATCACAGCAGAATCCCAGGTTGTTTTAGGAATAAGACTCAAAACAAAAATATGTGAAGGGATTGAATCCATCAAATCTAATAAAGGAAATTGTAGTAGATTCAGGGAACTTGGACCCCTGAATTGTAGTAACTACGCTGGGGAGGAAATGGACAGTTAAACAAAGTAGTGCTGTATCTTTCATTGTTTGATGAAATAATTTTTGCCCCTTTTAACTGCTATGTTAAAAAAAAAAGTCTGGTATATCTGAAACAAAGAGCTTACACAGTCACTGAGCTGGTTGGTTTTTATACCTTCCTTTACTGAGTATTGTCCTTCAGTACAATACAGAGCCATTTCTTTGTTCTCACAAGCTAGCAGTTAAATTGTATGTAAATGTATGCAAATTAGATGCTGTCTAATAAAGAGAGTCATTAGATGGAAGAAATATTTAGTTTAGAAAAAAAAGCAGGTGTATTGTGTAAAAGAAAATGTAAGGCTACAAAAAAGCCCAAACTTTTGTGGACAGTTATAGAAAAAAATTATTAAAATAGATTTTTAAAAGACTTACGTCTTCCTGACCTTTCCTTTGTGCTTATATATATGTGTGTGTTTTTTAAATATTTACATATAAAACTAGGAGATTGGCTTCTTTCCCAGAATTACTGGAAGCACCTTCACCAGGAACATTTGGACTTGAATAATCTCCACAGCAGCATTTTCTTTCTTGAATTAAATGAATTGTAAAATGGATGATTGGCTCAGGAACACTGACTGCTTATGTGGGTTCCTTTCCTTTCGATGGAGAGGCTTATGGCTCCATGGTGGGTAGCTTGCAACTGATGATCTTGGCTTCTTTAAGGTTCCCCTTCCATGCTGCTCCACTCCGGCCTTACAGAGGCTACTGTAGGCTCCTTAAGAGATATGTGGACTATAAACTTCTTTAGAGGAACCAACAGTTCCTTTTGAGCTTGATCAGTGCTGTATTGAATGTTTAACACAATGCTTAGGACTTACTAAGCACTCACATTTATTTTTGAATGATTAAGTGAATAATTGAGTAAATAAATAAAGAAAAAGTAATGTGACATACATTAAACATTTTAATAGTCAGTAAAGTGGTTGTGGATATGTCAAATACCTTTGCAGTCCCCAGCAAACAGTGAAGCAATTGCTGATTTGCATATAGCAGTTACATGGTAAGTGCACAGTGAAAAACATACTTTACTGTCCAGTTTCCTCAAGTCCACCATAACAAGTGTGTAAGTGCTCACCAAGTACATCGCTCATTGTGGCAGCTATTAGGGGGACAAAGATGAACAGGGATGGTGGTTTCTTTCTGGGAGCTCCTCGTCTTCCAGAGGAGTAAGACACACACCAACTTAAAACACAGCAAACCGTACACAGTAAAGTTACAGAAAAAATTATCTGGGAGCACCAGAAAAAAGAGAGAAATTTAGACTGAAGAGCATCTGAGGTAGGTTCCTGGAGAAAAGTGGGACTGAAGAAAGCTTTGAAGGTCATCAGGAGTAGATGGTTGGCTATGGTGGGTGGAAAAAAGCAGAGTTGCAGAATTCTCCTCATTGCAGTCCCCAGGTAATAGAAACGTACTAGATTTTCTTCCATTCTCTTATGAATTTCCAGCAACAGCTTGATTTTTAACCTCTGTGGAAACACAAATGAGGGCTATGATGGATACAACAATGACTAAAGTTAAATTATAACTCCAAGTCAAAATTTTAATCACATTCAGCTATTGAATAGGAAATAAGGTAAAGTATGCAAAAGAATTTTATAACTTTTTCATTTCAAGGCATCAAAAATATAAAATTTATAATGTCTAAGGTTGTCCACTGTAGGAAATAAAATTTAGGGGATAAGAGGTTTGGAGACCTAGAATGGGGTATCTCATATATGTAGTACCTTATGGTTTACAAAGTACCTTCCTAAATTACTGTTTTATTCTGTCATCACAACAACCCTTGAGGCTTCAAAACTGACCTGATTTATTTCCATTTCACAGGTCAGGGAACTGAAGTTGTGAGAAGTTAAGTGACTTAGCCAAGGTTGCACAGTAAATGTCAGAGCCAGGTTTTCCTGAAAGGCTGTCCAGTTCTTTTCATATACCCCATTATCACCCGGAAACAATGCAGAGGATAATTCTAGAGCCATATAAGAAGTATACATCTTGATTCTTATTTGATTCCAAAGATTTTTATTGATATGGGGAAAATAATGCAGGACTGAAACTGAGGAAGGCACACATGGGCAAGAACGATTATTTTGATAACTGATATGGATATGAAAATCATGATGGGTCTATGGATTGAAAGCATTTTAATTTACTTTCTTGACTTTTGAGTTAAAGAATTCAATGTGAAAGTACAAAATAAGCCACACCAAACTCATCTTGGAGGTAACCAAAGGGCTGTGGGACTAACAGCTTTTGATATTACTTAGTGCTTATTATTGTTATTATTATTATTTCTTTTTAATTATGCAAAGTGCTAATCAGTTTGATTATGCACAGTGCTAATCAGGTTAATTATGCAAAGTGCTAATCAGTTCTTCTTGAATCACACGAGGAGAGCAGAGGTGCTAGCGGTGAATGACGTTGGTTGATGGGGGTAGTCACGGCAGTCATTCCTTATTAAGATAGGAGTAGACAAGATAGCAAGGGGGATTTATCCATAAAAATAAGGAGGAAAGGAAAGAGAACTATGAGCACACGGAAGATTGTGGTTTTGGCAGGATGGTGCTTACGGATAGAAAGCTGTTTTTCCCCCTGTTGCATAGTTTGGTTGGATAGTCTCTGCTATATTTTGAAGGCACTCATTTGAAGCCAAAAAGACTGCAGAGGGAAAGAAACAGAGTATTGTATAGCTAGACAAGTTGTCAAAACAACTTATTGTAGTTGGCAAGCACCAATTCCTGGGAGGACAGTAGAGGAAGTAGAATCTAATAGACCTATACATGAAAGAGGACATCAATAAAGAGAATTGAAAAATTAAAGGAGTGCCACTCTGATAAAATAAACAGGGCCATCTCAGCCCTGCACTGTTATTGGGATGGCCGTCTGTGTAGCAGGTTTCCTGAGGTGAACTGAGGGCTTCGTGGTGCTGGCAGTGGTCTCCACTGAGAGTGGTGATGACGAATATGACAATGAGAGTTTTATGTAATAGCTCCTCGTTGGATCAGCTTTGTTACTGCTGAAATCAAAGTGAATTTTAATATTAACTTGCAGGTCTGTGCTTATTAAGCTGGGTGACTTCCTGTGAAGATGAGTTTATAGCAATATGTTCATATGTTTTTATAGAACAATGACCATGGAGCTCCCCTAGGAAAGCCCTTTTGATTCACTCCTCCTGTTCTATTCTGTGGTTTGATAAGCTATCAGTGAAATGCTGCGATACCTACTTGTTTGAATGTATTCAAAGAGCAGAAAGCATTTCAGGATTACTAAGTGAATATTCATTTTTTATAAGAAATACATTCAGTCCATGTGACTTTTCCTTGATTCCGGAATTTGAGCAGGAGATTTATAAGTACTTTATAAAAAGGAGGGTCTGCTTCCCCCTTTCCAACCTGGGGTTTACTTACTTTTCCTTTTCAGGCCTCTGCCTAAGTACAGCTCATCTTTACAAATGCCTGTAGTGAGCTTGATTTCTGGAAATGTCCAAATAATGCTAAGACTCCTGCAGAGGCAGTCATTGATGGTGTCTTCAAAACAGGGCACATTAATGAGTCATTTGTCCAGACAGCACTGGTATTTGGAGTAAAGACAGGCCTTCAGTTTTCATTTTTGTTTTAACCAGGACCAATTTCATTTAAAATATGAAGAGAATGACATAAATCTTTGGTTTCCAAGGAGAGTCTGGAAAGGAATAGATTGTTAGAGGACAGCGCCCACAAATTGAGAAAGCCTGTTGGGGGCCCTTTGAGAATTTGGCTGGAAAATTCTGTTACAAGCAGTCCTTCTGCTCAGCTTCATGGGAACATGGTTTTAGAAATGAAACATTGCTTTTGTGTTCCCCACCCCCCAAAACTAAGATAAAGATGAAATGTTCATATTACCACTTTATAAAAATCTTTTGAGTTATTTCTTGATAAGTTAGAAAAACTTTTTCTGATGATTCTACCCAAAGGACACCATGCAAATTCCATTCATTGATGGTATACTAAACTCTTGATTTCTGATGAAGTCATTTGAAAGCAAAGATCTTGCTACATAAGGCATTTAAGATGTTGCTGGAAAATTTCAAGGAGAAAATGATGTGAACCAAATGGCAGACAAAAATTAATTTAGTAATATCCAACTAATATGTCCAAACTCCTGATTAATTACACACTTGCACCCATATCACACACACTCTCCCACACAGACCCACTCATCCCCTCATGAAACTAATATTATTTGGGTACCTCCTTTTGTAAAATGTGTACCACGTGCTAGTAACGGTACCGTTTACTGTCCTAGATAATGGAGATACAATTATTCAAAAAGAAATAAGTGCCTAGCATTATGGAGCTCACCCACACAAGAAAAGATGGTATTTTTCTCATGATCTTCAGCTTTAGGAACAAAGAGTTTGTACTTTATTCCTTCTCAAAACTTTTCTCCTTAGTAATCTATATGATTCAATTAGTTGGCATTAGTATCTTCAATATTTGCAAAATAAGAGGTTGCACAAGATGGTTTCCAAGGTATCTTCATAATCAAATATGTGATATTAGAGTTGATTAGCTGATTATACTATAAAATGAATTTATTCTTTATTACCATGTGAAGAGCCTTGGGATCATATGCAGTCTCTCTTAGACTTTTAACTTTGAGAAAATAAGGTAATTTTTGGCTAATTTTTGTGGACTCAGCCTCCTTGGATTTAGGCCAAAACTGAATAGATGAAGCGTGGACTTTGGAAACCACTCTTCCTAAGTTTGAATCCTGGCTCTTTCAGTTACTAGCTGAGCAAGTCATAACTGCTTTGAGCCTCTGTTTCCTCATAGTTCCTACCTCGCAGGCTGGTTATGAGTATTCGTTGAAATAAACTGTATAAATCACTGAACTCAATGCCCAGTGGCACACTGGAGCATAGCTTTGCTCCATAGTCAGTCCCTTTTTCATTTCTGGCAACTGTAGCCTTTCTGGCTCTTGCTACCAAAAATATCTTGAACTAATTCAACTTCCTTTCCCCAAGCTGCTTTTTCTTGCATTAAGCCTGTACTTCAATTAACTTGGTATTTTTTCTTTTCTCCCATTACATCTTTATAGTTGATTTCTCCTTGCTGTCCTTCTTATGTATGTTGACTACTTCCCTGCTTTTTGTGAGTCAATTTTGGGGTACCTGTATTTACCATATGTAATATAGCCTTGATTACAACAGCAACAACAGATATATGCAACTATAACCAGTCAGTTATATAGAAATATGCTGTCTACATCAGAGCTGGACTGTAGATGTTTATGATTTTGACTTCTTGACTATACTGGAAACTTCTTGAGGGCAAGGGTAGTGTCTTTAATTCTTGTATTCCCAATATTTATCATGTGCTCTATCAAGAAGAATCCCACAACCTAACGGCAAGAATTTTAAAGCAGTAACACATACGATCTACTAGTGGAGGAAGTGTTATGGAAGTGGAGATGTTGAAAGCTTCATGGAGCAGATAGTGGGAAAGCTTCCAAGAGCGAATGATGTCTGAGTTTGCCTACTTTATAAAAAGTTCTTAGTTTCTTTTTCCTGGTAGAAAGAGGGAAGAATAAATAAGTTTTATGCAGACATAAGGGCTTAACGTGTACAGCAGTTGATTGGTGGCAAGAAGACAGGGGATCAGGTGACAGAAAGGAAGACCAGAAAGTTAAGTTGGGAGAATATTCTGAAAGACCTATGAGTTGTTCAGTGTTTTGTGTGAATAATCTTAGCTTTCAGCATATGTGTATTTGTGGTTAAGAGAACACTGTGTTGCAAGAATATAGACATTAGCTTTTTGTGTGTGAAAAAAGAAATGGTAAGACTTAGCCACCAATGAATGCAGGAAAAAAACAATGAGGGATCAGGTCATAAAGAAGGTCTGAATCCAAGTCCAAGCTCGATTCCATACGTACTTTATGACCTTAAATAATTCACTTCATCTTTCTGAATCATATATCCTTTCACATCACTTTCTACCTCTCATTTAAATGTGTATGAGTTTTAAGTCACTTCTATAAGTCACTAATTACAATAAATTATAATTAAAGAGAGCTCTTATTTTGAATGCTTTGGATCTCAGAGATTGGTCTTGTTGAACAAGAAAGGTGAATTTTGTACTAGTAGCACAGTTAGGTTAAGCCAGAGGTAGATATTTGGGAAGAAAAGGAAGATGAATAAGAATAATATTGTTCTGACCAGAGGAAGGTGAAAAGTCCTCTAAAAATAAAAGTAGACTTATGGCTATCAGAAGACTGTAAGAAGGCAGAGATACTGAAAGATGTGTTTAATAGATTTTTGCACTGGGGGAATGGAAATAGACCCATAGACTGGAAGAAAAAAAGAAACCAGGGAGTATCCTAACTTCTGTACCCTGTATGTTGAAAGTTAACTCCTATGACTGATAACTAACCAAAATATGAGACAGGAGAAGAGATATGCAGAGGAGATAATAAGAGGGCACTGACACGTGGTTTGCAAAGCTTCGAGGCCTGCATGTTTTCATGTAAGGGCTCATACACCGTGACTTTCTTCTACCACAGAGGAGGACTCCTCTCAGTTCCCCTCCCTCCCTTCCTTCTGAGAATTCTGTTTATGCTGCTGAAGTGTCAGGTCTTTGGTAACATAGAACCAGGGGAATGGAAAACAACTGGGAAAATGACCTTGGCTGGAAGAGGGGGCAGATAACTTATCCTAAAGTGGCAGGATTTTACTAGAGTAAGAGGAAAAGAACAGAGATGGGAAGAACAGTGAACAGGCATGGGGACTGCTTGTGAAGGATAGACAGGAAGGAAAGAGGTCTGGGAGGGGAGGTAACAGTGAGTGGGGAGAGATCCTGAGGCACAGCTGGTGACCGTGTTCAGTGTGCCCAAGACAGAGAGGAAAGATTCTTCTCTACCTCTTTTTGGTGCTTTTTTTGAGAAACTAAACAAAATGGATTGTTTTGTTATGTTTTTTAGTATGTTTCTAGCCTTGGCAGCTATTTTTTTGCATCAAAATTGGGTAAAACCTGGGCCACAATTTTGTTCTCACATTCCCACCTCCATTACCAGCACAACACAGTGAAAAGTGAGGCTCAGAATTATCCCAGTGTTCAGGAATCTATAGACTTCTGTGATTTATGCTGTGTTTATCAGTTGTTCTTCATGTAAAGTTTAATCCCAGAAAAATATAGGAGTAAAGATGAGGGCCATCCAGTATGTGATTCATATCAGAGGGTAGTTCCCTTGAGACGACCTAATTTCTAGTACATTTCACCTACATGTTGATCTTAATTCATGTTTTTTACTTGTTAGGGGTCAGGTCTACAAAAAAATTTCATATTTACCACAGCAAATCTGTGCTTAGGTTTAGAGGAAAACACTCTACATCTCAGACACTACTATGTTTTGGAATAATCCTTGGAAGATTAGAGAGGCAATTAATCAAGATTTCTATAAGAAATGTAGTAAGTAAACATTATCCAGTAAAGCACTATTAGTCATCATTGTTATCTAGGAATTAGATATGGTTCAACCAGGGCAAGTGTTGTGTCATGAAGTCATTTTCTGTACGATTGACTACTGACATATTCGGACATGCTTCAGTTGATGTGTCTGGGAACTTGGTGCCACCCCAGGGCTGCGATTTCCAGGACTGTGTGAAGACTTCCTGACATAAATAACATTTTTATGAGGTGAATTCTATACATTATCTAATGTCCATTTTGGAAACTTTCTTTTGTTTTTACTTTTGGCATGAAAAAGGAGCACAATTTAAAAAATCCACATTTATTTTATTGCTTTTAAAAAAGGGATTCCCACTGGATTATGTAACATTAAACATATGGCTACACAAGGATTAGAAAAGCTGTGGCCATCAGGAATAAATATTGGTAATAACCCTGATGGAATTTAACACATGTAGTTTAATGTGAGAAAAGTAGAAAGATTTTCACAGAACTTAGATAAGGGAATAGGCTTGGTTGTTAACAAAAATATAAATGAAGGCATTTGTTACTAAAATGGTAGCCTTTGAAATTGGCTTCCTGCTTTCACATAAGAGGAAACACTTTAAGTCACATGGCTTTCTTTTTCCTCTGATGAGAATGAAAAATAACAAAACCAATCTATACACATTTTATTATGAAAAAAATACTTGGAAGAATTCTATTGGCATAAGCTAATACAAAATGCAGTTTGTTTATTAAAAAGTGTTTTGCATGTCCTCTTCTATTGACCATGTGCAACTGGTATAAACAAAGATCCTGTGTATGGTAGAGGGCTTATATTTGCATTCCTTTGCATATTTAGGCATTCTTTAGCAGGACTTATTTTTCTGTTTATTGACAGTACTCTTCAGACCTTGCTACAATTATGTGTACATCACCAGTGGCAACATTTGAGTGTGCAGTAGGGATAGGTTCTTTAGTCAAAGTAGCCAGAAAAATAGAAATATTCATTGTATTGGTTTTGGTGCTTTGGGTGAAATAGATCTGCTCCATGAGCTTCCCATTGCACAGAACAAAATGCTATGTTCAGAAGACATGAAGGCAGCTGAAGAGTCAAGAAAAGCTGTATTGGTTTTGTTTGGGGAGTGCTTGGCTTTTCATCTGCCTGGGGAAGGAACAGGCCTTATTGCCAGTTGCCAAGTGCTCTAATGCTGAGAAATATGTCAGCTGTGGTTACTCTGGGGATTTGGGTGACAATAAGCACTTTTCCTTGAGAAAATCAGCATAGATGCCACACATTGGAATTGGACAAATTGCTTTTATTTTCTATTTTCTTTAAAAATTAAATTTGCTTTTCCTTCTTTTCCCAGCTGTTGCAGCTTCCTTGGGTTTTTAGCTCAGATGGTGGGAGAAACACATGTTCTTTTAAGAGAAAAACCCACTTATTTTCTTTGGATGTGAACTCCTTGAAGTCACATTACTGGCTAACCCTAACTAAAGAATGATATTTAGAAGGACATGTTCAGGGAGGGATGTTTGTGAGTAATGGCCACAGTGGATAGGAGTAATTAAATCAGTATTTCAAGGATGTAAGTGTAAATCACATGCATTAGGAAACTTGAATTTGCCATTTCTAGGATGCTTTTAGCTGAAAAACTTGGGGGCCTAACCTGCTCTATAAAGAAGTCTTTTTATTTCCCATAGTTTATAGCTGGGAACAAAGTTCATATGTAGGAGTTGGATTGGTTGGATTAGTGCACTGTAAGTCAGGCATTAAACAAACCTGACCTTTTCTGTCAATTCTTTCACTTTCCCTGTAACCTTTTACCTCTCTAAGGAGAAGTTCACATCTGTATTCCCACTGAGCTTGCCATCACGGTGAAGAACCAAAATTCCCTTCCAGGTTACTTAGGGAAAGATGCAAGTCGCTTTTATTCTTAATGTCCAGATTAAAGTTTCTCTACCGTCTCTTATTTTACACAAATAAGCTAATCATCTGACCTGCTGCAGACTGTGTTTTAAAATCTCCCCACTCCATTCTTAAGAGTCCAGGACCCACAGACTATTTATCCTTCTCCTCTGGACCTATCTTTGCTCTTGTTATTGAAGGAGGCTTTGTCATATTATAATTCCTTTTATGTGGGCCTTCCTTGGGAAAGCAATTTAAGAAACATTTATTGACTATTTCTGTATGTCAGACACTAGGCACTTTACATGCCATATTGGTCAGGCTTCTGCAGAGAAACAGAACCAATAGGAGATATATATAGAGAGAGGCAACTTTATACATATATAGTTATTTTAGGGCATTAGTTCACATGATTATGAAGACTGATAAGTTCCAACCTCTGCAGTTGGCAAGCTAGAGACCCAGGAAACCAATGGTGTGGTTTTAGTCCAAAGGCCAGTAGATTCAATACTCAGGAAGGACCAGTGTTTTTTAGTTGGAATGTGAAGGAAGGAAAACACTAATGTCCCAGCTCAAAGACAGTCAGTCAGGGGGATTTCCCTATTACTCCAAGGAGGATCTGCCTTTTTGTTCTGTTCATCCTTCAACTGATTGGATGTGGCCCACCCACATTAGGGAGGGCAATCTGCTTTATTCAGTCTACCAATTCAGATGTTAATCCCCTCCAGAAACACTCTCATAGATACACATAGAATTATGTTAGCCTAAATATGTGGGTATTCTGGGGCCCAGTGAGACTGACACATAAAAGTAAACATCACACACATGGTTTACCTAATTTAATCCTTACCAAAATACAGCCCCAAACTCCATGAGGTAAATACTATTGGTTATCACCAAATTTAATGATTAAATGTATGGTTTCTGTATTGAGATTGCCCATCAGTTAAATTCTGTCTCCACCACTTGGTGTATGACAAAATGCAAGTTACTTAACCTCAGTTTCTTCATCTCTAAGTTGGGGATAATAGTATTATATACCTTGTTGAGTTACTGTGGAGAATTAATGAAATAATACATATAAAACACTTAGATTTGAAGACTGAACATAGCTTAGTACTCGGCAAAGTCTAGCTACTTTTTATATGCACAAAGAAATAAAGGTTCAGAGAGGTTAAGACTGTTGCCCAAAGTCATGCAGCTAGTAAGTGGTGACATTGGGATTTGAACGTATGCTCTCTGACCCCAAAATGAGGCATTTAATCATTTCTCTATGCTCATCTCTACTTTACAGGGAAGCAGTGTAATGTAGATAGTTAAGGCTCTAGCTAGCATTAGACTACATGAGTTCAAATCCTGGTTCTTTCACTTACCAAAAGACTTTAGGCAAGTTACATAACTTCTCTATGTCTTAGTTTCCTCACCTCTAAGATAGGCATAAAATAGTACACTTCCCAGAGTATCAAAGAATCAAAAGATTTCTAGGGATATTGTCTTCATCTATAAATTTTAAGTGATAGAATTTTAGGTACAGGAAAACTGTAGAGGAGAGATTTCTTCAGTTGCCCTCGAATTATCCCAGCTCTTTCTAAGATGGGTAAAATTTATGAAATCTAGAAAAGTATTGAAAGCACATTAACATATTACAGATAGAATTGTTTTGAAACAAATTTCTTAGAAAACTTTCTTTGAAAGAGAGAGAAAATAAAAATAATGTTTTTCATTTAGAATAATTGTATATATATATATCCTTAAAATGAAGTTGAAACCAATGGATAGGAGGTGAAAGGAGGCTAAAGAGGAATCCATTGTGGGATGAAAATCCCAGGACCTCTTTTTGGGACTCTCTTGCCTATTTAATAGAAGCCATGAAAGGCCCACTACCTGGAACCAAATATTTCTCTCTCCAGTATATAAGACAAGAAGACTCAGAATTTCAGAATGTTATATCTGACTTCTCGTCTGTCAACCAAAAGCAGCTGAAAGACAAGAGCCCTGGAGAACTGTTTTCCTACATATGTATTTGTTTTTAGACAAATGTGTTTGTTTGAAGGTCTAAACACCATGGAAATGGGCACCATGGAAATGCATAGTTGGGGAGTAGAAGCCCTAGAAGTATTGACTCAATCCTTGATCCTTCTGTGTGACGGATTAAATGCCACATGCTTCAGTTTGCTGTGTGTGTGGGGTCCTTCAGCACAATTTATAATAAAGAGCAATCCAGTATGAAGGACATAAGAAACTTACTTTTTTTTCCAAGAGATTAATGAGAGGTTGGTTGTCATCTGGATGTTGCTTATGGAAAGAGAACTCCAGAGAAAATGATTGTGTGTCTTATTTTCTCCCTCACTCCAAAATGTTTATTTACACATGAAATCAGGTTAAAATTAATATTAAAGGCAGCCTTGAAAGGGAAACATAAAACACATGTGCAGGTTGACGGGAATGCGGAAACGAAAGCGAGAAATGTGGGGCACCCTCTCTGAGGGGGGAGAAGCTGGAAGCCAACTGCATATCACCCTCAACACTTTTGTATTCTCTTTAATTTGTTTTTAAATTTAACTCCTGAAGCCAAAGCTGGAACCCTTCCTTAGCCCTTCCTTAACAAGTTTCTCCCTGAGTTACCTACCACCCACGTGCCTTCTACAATTTGGAATCTTCTGAAAGTAGGCAATAGTTGTGGATATCGTTATATGAAAACTAAGTGATGATGAAAATTTTATGGTAAACATCCGATGGAAATGTCTTCTCTGCTATGAGGCAGTGGTTACTTTATCATACCCTTTTTATTTTCACAGAATTATAAGGATTATTTATTTATTTATTTTTGGCAATTGAAATAAACTGCATCACTGAAAGAAAAAAAAATACTTCAGAAATAGGAGACCAGGAAGGAAAATGTAATTGTGTCTGGAAACCTTTTTGCCTCAGCTAAATAAATAAGAAATGATAAGAAATACAACAGTAAGAGATGAGAAAAACTGAGGTTCAAGCAGACAGCTTTATTTAATTCCATTTAATTTTATTGGGTTGAATTTGATAGAGACAATGTCAATGGACATGTACAGGAAGATTGGTAGTGGAATGCGTCGGGCCGTTGTATCATTGACATAAATGTGTATAAACAGAAAGGGAATGTTGATTAATTCTAAATAGAAGAGTGATTTTTAGATATCATATTTTGGTTTTATAAATGCATGGAGCAGCAGGTTGAAGCAGATCTGTTACCTGTATTTAGTTCTTGATTTTCAATATACTGATAATCAAATATATCAATATATTTTTTTCTTTTCTTCCTTTGCCAGCAAAGGTTTAGAATGTTTTCCCAGCATTGCTGAATTCCCAGCTAAAATATATTGTTTGGCTTTATTTTTAGAGGAAGAATTAACCTTAAGTAGGCTGCTAGCAATGGTTAAACATCAAACTTAGGTTTCTTACAGAACTCAGTTTCCATAGCATACCTGAAGGGTCAGTTTACAAACAGAAATCTTTGCAAAAGCTTGATTTCATATAAAAGCAAAGCCAAAAGAACTGAGATTGTTTTAGAGAGACCAGACATCTCAAGTGGATTATCAGAGTGAAATATATTCAAGTATGCACACTCCTCCACAAGCTATACTGTGGTCGGTTAGGCTTTGAGAAAATTTGTGTAGTGGACAGAAGGAACACATGTTATAGTCCCAGAGGGTGAACACAGGTGAGACTGCCAGCCTTTGTAGCAGGAACTTTTCTAATTAGCCCATGCATGATAGGGAGTTGGTAAGACGTATTTATTTTCTATTATTTTGTGTACTTCTTTGTTTCTTTTCATTGAAATGGTATTATTCTTGAACTTATCCATTAATAGCTGCATCTGGATTCCAATTTGGGGCAGCCCAAATGAAACTAAAAACTTGTGTAGGTAAAGTTGAGAATTGACAACATAGATAGCTAAAATAGACAACTCGTACCTTCCAGAACTCACCCTGATGCCAAAATCAACTTTTCATACAGTGATTGGTTTGTCTAGATAATTGTCAGATAACCACTCCTCTTTCTGGATATATGTTTTAATTAATCAGTACACTTACATTTTGCTATAGTTTCCTCACAGGGTGAATTATCAAAGCATTAGCAAGTTAGGATGGTAAAATGATAAAAACAAACAAGAATCACTGGTTTATAGAAAGTTCTTGCCTCACAATTACATTATATACAAAGACATCCTCCTCTCAGACACATAAACAGTAATTTAAACTCCTCAACAGCAAGCACCTTGTCTTTATTTCTAGAACCACTTACAATACCTGGCATATAGTGTGTGTTCAACATATGTTTGTTTAATAAATGAACTCTATTGTAAAAAGGCTCATTGTCACCCTAGAATTAGTTACACACTGGGTCAAGTCAAACCTCTTCCTTGTTCCTCCACATTTAAGAGCAAGCGTTTATATAGGCTGTTCCCAACAAACAAACAGGTTGTGTTAAAAAATTTAGACAGTTTAGTCATTTGGAAGCAAGAATGCATCTCTCATTCATACATTTATTACAAGTATGGATTCAGTATGCATTCTGGCCCGGGCACTATTCTAGCTCTTGGGAAACAGTGGTGAACAAGAAACAAAGTCCCTGTTTCCACTAGCTCTTAGAACAGTGCCCAACACATAGTGAATGCTCAATAATTGCTCACTGCTATTTTTAAAGATTGACTCTACTCTTTTCACGGGTGTTTATTCAGAGTGCTAAGCCTCTGTATTAAGTTATGCTCAGCTTATGCTAGTTTAGGTATATTCTTACTTTATTTCATTAATCTTCTCTGGACACCCACTTTCAAAAGGGAAGGATCTTGCTCTTTATTTATTTATTTATTTATTTATTTATTTATTTATTTATTTTTGCTGTTTGGTCTTGGCAAGTTATGGGTCCTTCCCTGTGATTCTCACCGGAAAATAATGAAGATGTGATAATATTCTAATTCACATGGAGAACACAGCAGAACTTAGTAAATTAATGTTTGCATAGTGCTTAGAAATCTGAGGCTAAATTTGCTAAGAGAAATGTACAGAACTATTATTGCCACTAAAATTATGATAGACATTTTTTCCTCTACCAAAAAATACCTTAGTTAATTGGTGTTTGTATTTTAAAAGTTGAATGCCACCTTAAAGAAAATGTTCAATGTGTATCTAAAGGAGAACAAATAAAGATCATGTCATTTCATTATTATGTGATATAAAAAATTTCTAAGGAATCACTAGTTTGGAGTAAGTAAATGGTATTCTCCAGTCTGGACAGATGGATGATTGCTTCTTTTAACATAAATGACAGGTGGCAGCTCTGGTGAAATGGTTTCCAAAGGTCTTCTGATTTTCGCCTCTCTTCTTTAGTTGTTGTTGGCTTAGAGTAAGTAGCAATCCACTCCAATTCCAACAGTAGGGAGGGCTTTGGTTTGGGGTTTTTTGGTGTGTGTGTGTGTGTGTGTGTTTGTGTGTGAGTGTGTGTGTCTTGTCAGCTCTTTGGTTAACTCCATTCATTCAGTGGTCTAGCTAAAATGGCAGACTGTAAATGTCATACAGCAACAGACTGTGATTTTAAACCAGGTCTGAGCACACTCTTCCCAGAATAGTGATTCTTGCATGTTGACCTCATACATTATCTAGACTGTGAAGGGTCATTGTATGTGATGCTCTCTCATCAGGAGATGAAATGAGTTTAAATTGTAAAATTTAAATCTAAGATTTTAGCTGTAAATTTTATTTATTTGACAAATATATAGTGACTACCTACCATATATATCAGGCACAGTTCTTAGCACTAGTGATACCACAGGGAATAAGACAAAGTCTGGCTCACTAAGCTTATATTTTAGTAGGGTAAGACAGATAATAAGCAGATAAATAGGTAATTTCAGGAAAGACAAATACTATGAAGAAAACAAAGCACGGTAGGGTAGGGTGGGGGTAGCAAGCTCTTTTAGATATTATGTTTAGTATAGGTCTCCTGAAAAGGTAATATTTTAATAGAGACCAGAATAAAGAAAGAGGGTGAACATGCCAAACTCTGGAGAAAAAACATTCCAGGCATAAGTAAGATGAAGTTCTCAGGGCCTGAGGTGGGACTTAGTTTGGTGTGTCCCAGGAAAAGAAGAAAAGCTTTACGAACTTTGACAATCTTTAAAATCCTAAAGAACCAGGTAGAAACTGACCCCCCATATGATGCACACTTAATTTTCCTTGTACAACTTATAGGGCTGGAGGACATTAAAAGGCATCCTTGCAGTGTGAGTTTCAGTCTTAGATTTTAAGGTGTCATCATGCTACTTTTGATTTTAGAAAAACTGTGGAAGGACTGAATGCCTTCAGTCAAGTGGCGCAGGAGTAACTCCTCTGATAAGACCTGAAGTTTATTCCTCTGAAAGTGCTTTGGAAAAGAATGCCACGAGACAGTTAATACATCTCTTACACTGGTGGGATTAACCCTGCGTCACCGGTGTGGGAGATGCAGGGTGACCACAGGGTGAAATAGGTGAATGCACAGCACTGTAGGTGCTTCTTTATTTTTTAGCCTTTCTCAACTTAGAAGACATCTACCTTCACAGGCACCTATAAGCACCTCCTGCCCATTAACTGATGCATGAATATGAGGAACGTCTGTTGTAATGTTGTAATCTGTAATGTTGTTCTGCCTCAGGAAACCTCTGAGTGTTCTGAAAATACTGACATTCCTTATAATATGGCAACATTTCTTAAAAAGTTTTATGAAAATAGAAGAAAATGGAATTTTGACACACTTGGATTTGCTGTCTCCTCAATGGAGGCCTATGGCAAATCATGTTGTGAAACATAGTCACATCCTCACTTTGTCATACAATTTCATAATTGTATATTAGGTATTCTCAGTGATAGACATCCGTGGAAACAGATTTTCTCTAGTACCTTCTATGGTATTGGAGCATGAAAGGCAGGTTAGTCCCTTGTCCTGTTTTGTCTGTTAAAGATTGTTTAAAGCCTCAGACTTGAATCTAGATATGTAGAACAGCAAGGGGCTGACGTCATCGGTGGCCCTGTAGTTGTGAAGTGCAGTTTGAACCTTTGCTTTCTCGAACTCCACTGTAGTTTACCCTGTGTCTTTACAAAAGTAATTGAAAAAAAGTAGTCCTTCACTGGCTATTGCAGTCTTTCATAAAAGACTACCTTGCTAGGGTGTATCACAGACTGCGGTGTGGAGTATTGGAGGCCAGTATAGGAGTGTTTGGAAATAGCTTGATACCTGAAGGATAGCTGTAGACTCCAAGGGAAAAAAAAGAATGCCATAAGAATTCACCCAAAATTCCCCTCTAAATCAGTGCTTTGTATAGTAAAAGCACATAGATTCTGAAACAAAAATATTATTTCCTTACTCAAAGTTTAATACCACCTCTCCCAAATTAGAGAAGAGAGGGTAGGGGGCTAAAAGGGGGAAGGAAAGAAGGAACGAAGGGGAAGGGAGGGACAGAGGGAAGAAAAGAGCGGAACGTTAAAAGGGGGAAAGAGGAAGAATGCTTCTCTTGGCATGTAAAATGTTTCTATTGAATTCTTCAGACATATTCTGTGCTTTTTTTTAAAAATATTGTTTTGTCATTATAAAACCTTGAAAGTTTAAAGTTGACTAGTATACTGTAAGAAGCATTAAGTAAATGCAATTTCTATTTTTAATAACGATAGCTCAGATTTCATGTGAGCTCACACCAGCCCTCCAGTGTAATTAAGTTTATGGCTTTCTTAGGCACTTTCAAATATCCACAATGTGTAGTTAACGGTATTGTTTTTTTAGATAAGTATTAGGACACCGCAACAGTGATGCCGTAGTGGCTGGTATCTATAGTAAAGTAGATGCAACCTGGTAATGGAAATTACAACACTTTCTGTTGTAATTTGTCTAAAAAGGTTCATGACAGAGAAGTCTGTTTTAGCCGAATTTCCAAAGTGATGAAGGGCTGATGTGTTTGAATGAGGGAAAGGGGTGTGAGGCAAAGACTGTACTTTGAGGCCGCAGGCTGTCTGCATAGCACAGGTATTCCCAGAGGGCTCAAACGTAACTTTATGGTAGGGACTCAGTACAAGACAGACGGTAGACTAGTAGCTCCTAAAACAAATATGATGTCCCATGATTTCTTTTAACATCAGAAGAAGAAGAAAAAAACACACAAGTAGAAACTGCAGGTGCTCCCTTTTTATTGCACTATGTAAAGAGAAAATGTAAAATGGACAAGCTTTCGACAATCATGTTCTCTTCATCAAGCTGTTATTGTTATTTTAGTGAGTCCACTAAAAAGAATTATCTAGAGCTTCTTGTTTTTACTTCTTTGTGTACTTGATGAATATGATTACCATTTTTACCTCATGTATTTAAACCCCTCTGCCATAATCCCATATTCTGCCTAAAAGCCATGTCTCTGGGAGCTTTCCCTCCTTCCTTGCAATAGTTTTTAGGGATATGACTGCATTTAAGCAGGTGCACTAAATGCATTTTTGGTGATTTTCACTGTTGTATGCAAGTGCAAAACGTCTGACATAATTAAGCTGAGATTAATAGAGACTATTAGTAAAATAAGCTTGTTTTATGAATGAAGACCTCACACTCATTCAACATAGCCTTTCTCTGACAAATGCACTGCATTCACTTATGTAGCACAGAATTGTATGCCTGGAAAGTGAATAAACATTTGTCAGGCTACCTTCCAGAGTTTTCCATTAACCATCTTCTAATTCCCTTCTTGTGGTCTGCAAAGGGAATCCGATTTTATTTTTAAATGGAACAAAATGATTGGCCTAGCATCACAAAGGCCAGTGATTGTCAGAATCACAAGAAATCTTTAGTTAATTTTGGTCCTGAATTGTTCCTAGTCCTGTGTTTCTCTCACTTTAGAATTTAAAGCATCCTATTCAAAATGGCCACCATACAGAGGAGGAGGGAGCAAAGGAAAATATAAAGAACAGTGGCAACTGAGTTGATGCTGTATAAATAAGCACATTTGCTGTGTCTCTGTTCTGCAGTCTTTATGTCCCACTGATGAGAGAACTGGTTTGAGATGTAAATTGCTTCCCTTTGATTGAACCAAGGAGGAGATGTCATGTAACTCATCTCATCAGCATAGAGCATTGTGCGCCTTTGGTGAATTATAGGATAACAGAGCTAGGAAGAATTCCTTAACCTCTCTCAGCAGCCCTGTTCCAGTGTTTAATAACCACCAAAGGGAAGTACTTCCCTTCAGTTCACCTGCCTACCTTCTGTGGTTTGAGCTCATTTCTTCTGATCCTGTCCTTAAATATTTTGTAAAGGATCACCAGAAAGTACCACTGTTTTAACTTGTCATGCATATACTGTAAATTAAAATATAAAGTTGTAGGGAGGCTTTTTTTTTTTGGTCTGCTTATTTGTTTTAGGTAGAGAGCATTTAAAAGATCACTTTGGAAAATGAGAAAGGGGATGAAGAAATGACCCGAAAGCAGTATTTTCCACAGTATGTCTCACTTATCGAGCTTCAGATAAACCTGGAGGGGCAGCTCTCCGTGAAACTGAGAAGGGAGGAGGGGGTAGTAGTAGGCATGGAAACGGGTAGGAGCTCCCCGTGATATCCATGAGATTGTGTGCTATGTGAGCAAATAATTACTAAATTAATTTAAAACAAAAGAATTGGAAATAGGCCTGCAATCAGTCTAGCCTGATATCTCAACAAACCAGGGACTCTGTGTATGTATACACACACACACACACACACACACACACACACATACACACACGCACACACACATATATGAAATTCAGGGCAGATATCACAACCCTATCATGACAGCACGGCCTTTTCTTCCTCCCCTTCTATTAAATCTACATTTTGAAGGTGGATGGTGCTGACTCATAAATTAAATTGGAGTAATACATACAGTGTATATATATTTCTGTCACTTTGTCTCAAATTAAACACGAACCTTCTCCCCTGACAAGATGATAGAAAAGTTAATTGCTCGCCCTGGCTTTAAATTGGAATTTGAATTTGCAAAATGCTAAAGGTTTATGAGATCTAAATCATGAGGAGCTTAAATTACATTCCTGTGATAAAATATTAATAAATCAATTAAAACATAAGCCGAGTATAATATTACTTTTTTTTTGGAGGAACCTTGAACACAATAATTCATTAGGGTGTAGTGCAGTAACAATTATTGTATCTTTTTTTAATTTTCTTTTTATTAGTTTTTTTTGATAAATACATCATCAGATAACATTCCACATGGTGGATTATCATTACCCCAACGCGGCATCCAGAAATTCTGTTGCACCCCTAAATAAGAGCTCACAACCTAAATTATCTGCTGTTACTTATCCTTGTTAGCATCAGCTGCTTCTTTTACTGAAGGGGTATTTTCCTCTTGGGAACATCTGTTCAATGCCAACTCTGCCATTTTGTGGTTTCTGAGTCTCTCTTCTAAAAATGGGCATAATCATGATAATACTACCTCAGAACTGGCATGAGGATCAGATTAGCTAATGTGGAAACCATTTGTAGGTGGTAAAGCACCATCAAATGTTAATTATTACTATTATAAATTGGGGAATTTTTACCTCTAGAAGGGCTCTTAGACATCACTTAATAACCACCTCCCTCATTTTAAATATGAAGGATCAGAGGTCCAGAGAGGTTAATCTACTTCTCTGAGGTCACGCAGCCAGATAGTGAAACTGCTGAAACTAAAATCAGGACTCCTAAATCCCAACTCAGGGTGTTTTCCACTCTCTATCCTATGCTACCCTACAAAAATTCTAGGAGGTCACATTAAGTTTGGTATGTTATTACTCTCCACATTGGTTTCCTTTTGAAGCTGGGTTTTTTAAATTGACTAAACATTAATAATTCTAGGAGTAATTTTCAGAGGGAGTCAGTGGCACAGACACGTTTCCCCACAGCTGTCAGGAAGGGGTTCATTTGGCTAAGGAGAAACTGCCTTGTCCTGCTGCTCCCCAAATGAAGACTCAGCGGTGTGTCTTCCTCTCCTACAGGTTCTGGAGGAAGCCTCAGAAGAGACAAGATAGTGGCCTTTCTTTTTAAATATTTCTCCCATGTAATGATGGATGAGGATTCACCCACAACCAATCCTATCTCCCTTACCTTCTTCCTGCTCTCTGGCCCTGGGCCTGTTGTTTTCCTGCTCCCCTTCCAAATCCCGAGTCCCGAGAATCACTGGGATTTGTTTGTTTTTTTTTTTTACTTATTTTGAAAATAAAGAGAACCACCTCTTTAATACCGAACAGATCTTTGCCAAATAATAATACTTGGAAGTGAATCTGTTTCTTCCTCCAATGCTAAGGGAACCCTAGCTCGACAGGGTATCAGCAGATCAGAGAATAGGAGACTGAGTGCGACTCCTGTTTCTCCTGGTGGCCTGGGATGTGATATCTGACACGTTTTCATCGTTCCATCTTTGTCTCCTCTTCTTGCCAATGGTAATAACAAGATCAATCTATACTAGTGTGTTGAAGACCTCCATTAAATGTTTATGAAATGCTTGCAGAATGACAAAGGATTATATAGTTGCTATATAATAATATTCTGTGATCTTCGAGGAATGAAAAGGAATGAGCTCAGACTGGATAAATTCTGTGGAATCGAGAACATTCACATGTATAAGCATTACCTAATAGTGGAATGGTTTTTACAGGATATCCACTGCATTAAGAACAGAGACAATATGGTCTATGTCCTGAAGGTTAAAATTAGGATGTGTTATTTTATAAGAGAAAGAAAAGTTAATGAAGACAAAAAGATGTTAATTGAAACAGAAACTTTGAGAACTATAAAATTAGTCAAGGACATCAACAGAAAGTAGATCATAAGGAAAAGTAGATTCTATGGAGCCATTTAGAAAAAAGTGAAATGGTTCATGGAATAGAAAAGCTATCGATCAAAGCATTGCAATAGATCAGTTGTCAAGTGTCATGAAATCTCAAGAACATAGAAATAAGCAAAATAGGCTTTTAAGAAAGCAAATGAGATTTGGTAAATTCCAAAAACTTTATGTATTAGATAGCCCTTCGGGGAATTCCTGATTTTAAAATCTGTTTATGGAGCCCAAACTATGTAGCAGAACTTATGTAGATCTGATCTAATTTTTCTCATAACAATACAGAAAACGTTCATTTTTATGGATGAGGAAACAGATTCGGGGATGTTAACTGATGAGCACAGGGATGGAACACCAGGATTCAAACCATGTCTGTCTAACTCCAAAGCTTCATTCTCTTGTTATTACTCAGTATTATCTTTCAGGGCAGATTTAAGGCAATGAAAAATACAAAGAAATAAACAAACAAGAACTATATAAATGTACTGGGGAAAAGGAAGCAGCAAGAGAAAAAGTGTTGTTTCTGGAGGCAGACTAACAGAAAGCAGTGAGAAGTGAAATGGTAGTTTAGAGTTTAGCTGAACAATCAGAAAAAGTGCACAAAAAGATCACAAAATCATATGTTGTGTCGGGTAAACTGCCCTGTGTATGTGTATTATCTTTGACAGTATTGTAAGTCCTTATTTTTATCTGGATCATCTTTTATTATTAAGTCCCTTGTACATATCTGGTTGTTTATTAGTTTATAAAGCATTTTGATATATGCTATTTCATTTGCCACTCACAGAAAACCTATATGGTAGGAAAAGAAGGACTGCGATACCCATTTTACAGATGGGAAAACTGAGACTTGGGTAGCTTAAGTAATTTGCCAAAATTTTATTTTCCACAGTGCTTAGAAGTCCAGTGTACTTACTCCAGTATACTTTCACTCTATCAAGTCATTTCTTTGTTTTAAAAAATAGGAAATAATTATAAAGATTTACACCTATGTTTAAAAGGAAGCTGTTCAGTCAACTTACTTTCTCCTGTTGTTCTTCTATTATAGAAAGAAAAGGAAAAGTGCAGTAGCAAAGTCAAGAGATTAAAGCAACTCAAACAACTTTACAACTTGCCCACATGAGATAATGGTACAGCTACAAATTGGGGTCCTCTACTTCTTTCCTATATCTACCATATTACTTCTCATTCTACAACCATAGCTTCATTTCATAGCCTCATCTGGAAGCCCAAAGTTTAGCATAGGGTTTAAATGCAAATATGCCTATGAAGGGAGACATGCAATGGTCAACTAATTTGAATACTGTAGTTGACACCTTACAGTGGATTAGCCCAGTTTGGGGGTCAGGGATGGCCAAGTACTTAATTGAGGAAAGGGTTAGAGAGGAGATAATAAGTGAAGTCCGTGAAGTCCTACTTTTGTCAATTAAAAGGACATATACATAAAAAAATGCAATCCCATTTTATATCTCTTGTGCAAAATGCAAACAATCAAACAAAGAAAAACAACACACATAAAAAGCCTCTTCATTTTTTTATTTTTTTAAAGATTTTATTTATTTATTTGAGATAGAGAGAGAGAACAAGTAGACAGAGGGAGGGGGAGAAGCAGGCTCCCCCCTGAGCAGGGAGCCCGACGCGGGACTCGATCTCAGGACCCTGGGATCATGACCTGAGCCGAAGGCAGCCGCTTAACCAGGCGCCCCAAAGCCTCTTCCTTTAGAAGTAGGCACAATCCCATGTCACAAACCATGGAATACTATGAAATTTAGACTAGGTCAAGGAGGGGATGGTGAGAGTAAATTAAACACATGCAGAAGGCAGAACCTCCAAAAATAAATGGAACGACCTCAGGGGACACACGCTACAATTACTTACATGGAACAGGAAAGTTTGAGGCCACAGGTGGTCTGTGGAAGCATCCACGAGCCTTATTCTACAGCAGAGGTTAATAGAGAAGGTGGCAGTGAATGAAAAATGACAGCTTGCCACATGTACCAGAATTGGCATATGAAGGTGGGAAGGTGGGGAGAAGAAACCACTTCAACTTTGCCCTGTTGATCACATTCAGGAGAAGAAAAGGAAACACTAAATCATGACCCATAAAATGTGTAATATGCAGGACCTCATGAAAATCCTTTTGGGCTACTGTTAACCCAAGTGGGAAAATCAGTGAGCAGAGGCATATCCCTTGAGCAATGAACACAGTGGAGTTCGTGAGAAAGCTATGTTCTAGGAAAGACATCACCAAAATGAAACTTCCTACTGCTGCAATTCACTCCCCCAGCCTCTCTTATTCAGCAAATAGCTGATCAAATTGACTGAAAATTGAGAAATAACCAAAAAGAAACCAGCATTGGACCCATGCTTACCTAATTATAAGACAAAAGTAACATTAGGAAAAGCAGATCAAGATATATACTAGGAGAAGATTTATACCAGAAAATAATATATATTTTCCATAGTGGCAAAGAAATAGAAGAAATTGTAGCATTTTTAAAATAAGAAGTCTGGGTGTCTCGGTTAAGCGTCTGACTCTTGATTTCAGCTCAGGTCATGATCTCAGGGTTGTGAGATCGAGCCCCGAGATTCTCTCTCTTCCTCTGCCCCTTTCCCACCCCACTCTCCCTCTCCCCCCCCCGCCAAAAAAAGAAGTCAAAGATTAGATATGTAGGGTCAAAGAGATAAGACAACAAAAAGAGAAATAAAATGAGCTGTGAGAGAACAGGAAAGAAATGGAAGAGAAAAATAAAAATAAAACTGTTTTAGGACAAAAAGCCTCATTAGATGCAGAAAGTAGAAGGAAAGAACTAACAATACTCCAGAATTGTGGGGAAAAAGTTAAAAAAATAAAGAATTTAAAAATAGTTTTAAAATGATGGGAGAAAGTGATAATTATGATTGGCAACTCATATCTCAGATAAAAACATTATCTCCCTAATAAATCAGAGTTCCTGCAAATAGATAAGAAAAAGACCAACAATTCAGGAGGAAAACACACAGGATATCCAAATGGCTCTTAAACATATTAATAGATATTTAATTCATATATAATGAGAGAAAGAATAAAATATGCATGATAAGAAGTGCAAATTAGAACTACATCAAGATGCGTTTTCATCTGTCAAAACGCCAAAAATAACTTCAAATTGAGGTAAATGTTATAATATCTACTAAAATAACAAGTACATATACTCTTTGACCTATCAGTTCTGCTTTTAAGAACTTAATTCTACATGAGTAAAAGAATACATACACAAGATTATTCACTAGAGCATTGTTTCTTGTTGGAAATATTGGAAACAATGTGAATGTCAGTAGGTGATTAGATTAATTAACTATTGGATATCCATCCAATAAATATACTTTAAGTGAAAATTCAAGATGTGGATCAGGGTATGGAGTGTAAATAGTATAAATCTTAATGATATAGAAATAATAACATGGCAGAACCTGAGACCTTTGAAAGGTAAAGAGGGGGTAGGAGGAAGAAAGTGTGCACTGAATGCCTGTGTTTCATGGCAGGGAATGAGGGGTCAATACTGTCTAGAGCTGGCAAACTATAGAACCTAGAGATGTTGATGTGTTATCTAAAGCTATGAGGATGGCCACATGAAGAATTAAAAGTAAAAATTCAACCCAGGGCTGGTGGTGAAGAGGAAGGAGAGAGTGGAGGGCCAAAGGAAGTGTAGTGGAGTATTTTCATAATTTTCTAGAGAATCCGAAGTTGCATTCTAAAGTCATCAAATCAAAAATAGGACTTTACTTCCCTTCTTAAATGCATAAAGTTAACCATTAGAACAGTGTACTCGAGTTGGTATCCGACTGTTGGAATGAGTATTACAAAGGTATCTCAACTCAGACCTACTGCATCTTAGGGTGGAGAGGAATGAGGCCTGGAATCTGTATTTTCAGTAAATCCTCTAGGTCTGAGAAACCCTGCAATAGAAGAATTAATCTATGAAACAATTGCCAAACCATTAGGAAGAGAACTCACAATAACAAAGCAAATCATTAGGAAAGAAATGAAGCAATTTTTTAAAATACTGTAAAATAGGATGACAGAATTAAGATCAAGCATATATTTTATAGCAATAAGCATAAGGCTAAAGTCATCTTTTAAAAAGATACAGTTTAGTTAAAAATGTACAGTTTATTATTAGGAAGTCTACCACTACAATTAACATACCAATACATCAAAAAAGAAAAAAATATATGGTGCCTAGAGGACATTTGAAAAAATTCAGGCCATATTCTATCACAATGTAATGAGTTAGAGATTGATATTGGAAAGAAAAATTTAAAATAATATCTTTGTAAAATTTAAACTTGTAAAATCCATTTTTGAATTAAAGAGAGATTACAGAATTTACAGAAAATACGCACATATGGAGATAGAGCAGTGTTCAGAGGAAAATCCATAGCTTTAAGTACTTTCACATCATATTAATGATGTGAAAAAAGTAATTATTAATATATTAGCATTCTCAGGAAGTTGGTTAAAAAGAAAAAACAAATCTGCAAAGCAGAAATAAAGAATTGATAAAATAATATCAGAAATTAATGAATTAGGAAACTGAAGAGAGACACTAATAAATCAAAGATTTGGATTTTTCAAAGAGAATAACAAAGCAATAAATAAAGCAATATCACATGGTTTAATTACTAAAGGAGAAAGCCCACAAATGCACAAAATTAGCAATACAGAAGGGGAAGTAACCATAGAAATGAGGAAATTAAAATAATTGTAATGAATACTTTACAGATAAATTTGAAAATTTTAGGTACAATGGATGATTTCTAAGTAAATATAAATTGATCTAAGAGAAATAGAAATTTAGAAAGTTTCAGGGCTAGCACTAAATAAAGTGTGCGTGTGTGTGTGTGTGTGTGTGTGTGTATTTGCTAAGCAAATCAATTTGTTAACTTTGTTAAGAGAATATTTTTCCTTCTTATCTCTTAAATGTGTCCTCAACTTTTTTCTATTAGCACTGAGTAGTCAAGAACAGACTCCTCTGGCATTTCTGTTCTTTCTCATGAGGGGACATTTTTTTCTCATTATTTGCTTAACTGAGTTGTGAGGAGCTGAGTAGAGGCACTCATAGTCTCTGTATCCTTCACTCAGGTTTCTTCTGCCTCAAAGGCCCGCCTGCTGACAGAGTTAGGACTGAGAGGATAATGAGAGAAGCCTTGGTTTCTAGGTTTTGTTCTGCTACTCCTTGCAATGTTTGCATTCATTGCTCTATGTGTGTGTGTGTGGGGGGGAGTTGTTTGTTTGTTTGGTTTTGTTTTTAATCTCTCAACTAAGGGATTTGGACTAGATTCCTGGTTCATATTCTTTTCCCAGAAAGCTGTATCTGTCCATAAAATTTGGGGGCTTCACAATCTTCCCAGATCTCCTCTTCATTCCTGGAGATTTTTTTTTTTTTGAGACCTAGGTGAGAGCTATGGTTGTTGAAAGGATCCCATTCTCCTTTTACACAAACCCTCCCACACCCATAGGTGCTTCCTCCTTCCGCCAAAACAAACTATTGCACCAAAAAGAAAAGAAAAAATAACTTCATTTATGTACAGTCAGATATAAAGACATCTCTTTTGACTCCTGTGCATATATTTCCTCAACTCAAGATTAGGGCATACAAATCAGGCTGGTATGCCAGACATGCTCTGCCCATGGCAGGGCCAAGGAGAGGATTCTAGAGCCATGCACTAGACAGTTTTAAATTGCTTTATAAGCCTTGGGGACTGCACAGCTTTAAAGTGAACACAAACCTCAGATGGAATGATTATCATTGTGAAAAGCAGAACAAACATGGTGATTGCAGTTCAACTCTGGAGCTAGACCACTGTAGTTTACATTTCAGCCCCTTTATTTACTTACTGCAAGACCTCAGGCAAGTTACTTAACTTCTTTGTGCCTTAGGTTCCTCATCTGTAAAATGGAGAAAATAACGGTACCCACTTCATAGGTTTGTTGAGGGGGGCTGTTAAATAAGTACATACGTGTGAAGTTCTTAGAAGAGTGCCCTAGCACAGAGGACACTCTCGACAAGTGTGAACTATTATTAGTGTCTGCCTACCAGTTGTGAAGTGTGTTAGCACAAGGGTAAACAAACATCACTTGTTTTTAATCTACTCATCGTGAACCATCTCTCTTCACGTTTTGGTCATGGCCAATATAGCACCGTTCCCTGTGTGAACCTGTGATGGGACCCATGGCTCTGCTATTATCTAGTAGTTATGAGCATTGTCATATGCAGGATGTTTTGGAAGAAGCCTTTTAATTCCAGAATTACCTTCCTTAATTTGGGGTTGTTTGTTAAGCATCTCTGATCAGTAGAGGAAGCAGTTGAAGTAAACTAGGGATTAACTTCATTTTAAAAAGAGAATTATTTTTTCATACTTTCTCTGTTTTTGTAAAGTTTTATTTATTGTGTATGTGTATATAATCTATGACCCAAGGATAACTACTTTCTTGGGAAAACACAATAAAGTGAAAATATAAAATTATGTTTTTATTTAACTATATTCAGCATGTATTTTTTTGGAGCGGCATTTAAATTTGAGAGCTTATTATATAAGCATATAAATATGAACTGTCAATTAGAAAACAAAAACAAAAAAATTAATGTATACAGTTTCAAGTAAGACAGATAGTTTGCTATGTCTTTATCCGCTTTGGTAGAAAGCATTTGCTGATTTACTCCTGGTCATAGAGAAAGGAACAATTAAGTTTCAAAATATTGAACTAGCTTATATGGAGCCAGTTTTATCTCAAATTTATAAATAGTTGTATAGAAAAGAGTCACATAAGTATCAAAGGCTGCCTTGGTTGTATATCGAAGATAAAAGCCAAGGTTCTTACATGAAAAGAAATGTTGATTTATGCTGAATTTCAAAGGAAATGATTAGATTATCTATGTTGCCTAGTTATCACAATTGTCTCATCTGCTCTGACCTTAGTTTATTTTTTTAAAAAACACAGTTAGTGCTTTTCTGGGGAGCCAGATAGAGACTATCTCAATACTATCTCATGTTTATTTTTTTACATCAAATTTAGTATTTTGAAAATGTATAAACCCACCATGACTACTTTCTCTACAGGTTTTACGTTGGGCTAGTGCCATCTGTGGTTGCAAAGCCAAGTGTTCTGTTGGGGCAGAATAATCAAATCAAAGTTAATGGGGTGACCATCTAAGCAGGGCTCTTTGTCATTAAGGTCCACTCTTGTGATAGTAGCACATTATCCTGCTGATTGGATTTGTAGGAAGGCATCCACCTGTGGCCACATTGGCAGAGAAGAGACTTGCTGTGAGGCAGTCCTGGCCAAGTAGGAGGTAGCTGTCCTGGGTAGCAGATTCTTTTGCTGGAAAGCCACAGCATGCAGGACAGCATGAGCAACATTAGTAGATGGGTGATTCACACATTATTTGGTTGATTTAGGTCCCAAACAAAGTAACCAAAAGCAGAGGAGTAGCAACTGTATCACTGAAGAGGAATGACTGGTCTTGAGCCGGGGAAAAGCAGGTATATGCTGAGACACTGAGCAGATGATCAGACAAGCTTTTGGTACGTGGAGCCCTTTACCTCCATCTCAGGCATGCTTTCCTCTGTTTGGACAAGAGCTATTGTAAGAATTTCCATGTCTGTTGGGGGCACTGAGGCTCTCACAGACTATGGCAAACACGATTTGGCTCACACGCTCTCATAATCAGGCTGACTTGCACTGAAACAGAGAGAGCTCTATAGCAGTGCCAGGCCTCTAGCGGTACCAACTGTTAAATAATAAACAGGCCCTGTTTGCTGGCAGCCTCTTCCCCTCCCGCCAACATGGAGTGCCCATTCTCTAGGTTTACCTGCCTGCGTGTGTCCAGACACTCCGAACAGTGTGCGTGGTGTGTGAGGTGGTGGCGGCATGGAGGCATCAGTCTCCATCTCATCTGCTTAGTTTATTCTCCTCCCAGGCCCTCGGGTGAGCGAGCGAGCACGCAGGGCTCTGGCAGCTGGAACAATGGCTATGCTGTCATTCTAGATAATGGTACAGGCTTTGTAGAGTGCATTGGCTAATTGTTTTTCTTAGGTTCATTTTCTCTTCATATTCTTTCTCTTCCTTTGAATTGGTTTGGAGGGAGTAGGGATTAGGAAGGGTGAGAGTGGTTCTGCCAATTTGCTACTTTACTTACGGGAAGTTAGAGAGCATTGGTGTTCATTGTTTTATTTTAAAAGCAAGATGTGTGTGTGTGTGTGCGCGCACACACGCGTGTTTTATTCACATTCATAGTGAATCCAGACATTCAGTCAATCAGCAGATAGGTACTGAAGACCCACAGGGTACACAGAACCCCACAGTAGGTGCTTAAGCTTAATTCATTGTGCTTTATTTACTCTGGTACTGTACAACTGCCTGAGTGAGGTCGAAGTTTTCTCTCAGACTCCAGATACCAAAGGACTGTATAGACCCTGGTAGAGCAGTTCAATAAAGAGACAGGCCAGAAACACACATGCACCCAGAAGAGAAATGGTACCTAAAAGTCCTCTATTTGGTCATGGAGAATTTTTCGCATTCTTTAGTCCCAGGGATGACAACCTCTGGATAGTCTTAGTTTTCTATTGCTTTTTTGACCAAAGGAGTTTGGTATGCCATGCAAATGCAATGCTCAAAAAAAGACTTTCTTAATTCCCAGAAACCTTCTCCAACCCCTGATCCCCAGGAAAGCCTGGGAGAAATAGTCCATGATACCAATCCCTGGGAGGAGGATTTTCATTGATCAGTGTAAATGAGGCACATTCAAAGTCGGAAGGCCAGGGCCATGTAGTGGTAAAGAAAATGTAACTATGAAGCAAAAAGGACTGGTTTTTCTCATGAACTAATTCTAAAGACAGTGCCCCATCTTTCAAATAATGACAGCATCCCTGGAGGAAGTTTCTCCCAGGATGACCACTATGAAAAATAGCTTTTATTAGAGGTCTATGTTATAATACATTTAAAAAACCCAGTCACATCCCTTTATAATGATGACTCCCACATGAGCAAGCTGTCCTTTAGCTGGGATACCAAAACCATTTGCTTGAGTGAAATGAAACTTCTACCTCACTAAATCACTAAATATGCTTTCAGCTGTGGGGTAATCATTTAGAGTCTTGGACTGGCATAATTTTTAGTCAAGAATACATATTTGAATTAACTCTGGTGATAGCTTAGAGGGTGTTGCAGAAAGTTAAGTTAGTAATCCCATATTCAACCTAATTTCTCCTGAGTTCATGCCTCAATGGTGTGTAATGGGTACATTTGTGGTGTTCTTTTCCTTTTATGAGAAATGCAAAACCCTATCTTCTCATTATCTCTTAAGAAAGATTTAGCTAACTTACAGTGTCAAAAGTGGTTTAAAAAATTCAGATAGTAATAAATTCATTCAGAATGGTGCACAAATACTTGGTGGTAAAATCGATAGGGAGACGCTCATTTAAATAGCAACCAGCACTGGGGTGCCTGGGTGGCTCAGTTGGTTAAGTGTCTGCCTTTGGTTCAGGTCATGATCTCAGGGTCGTGGGATGGAGCCCCATGTCGGGCTCACTGCTCAGCGGGGAGCCTGCTTCTCCCTCTCACTCTGCCCAGTACTCGACCTGCTTGTGCGCACTCTCTCTATATATCAAATAAATAAATAAAATCTTTTAAAAAAGAGAAAAAAAGCAACCATCACTATATAACAAGATAATTAATTTGTATTTGTTATTAATCTCCTATTGGATCTATACCCCTTGCCACTGAGTTCTCAAAGGTTTCATCCAAAGGGACTCCCTAATTAATTATCCTTCATGCAAGAAATTTTCCCCATGTCCACTAGGCCTTCTCCTGACCAGCAGGCCTCAGCGCTCTCTCCAGGACACTACATGGATGGGCTCTGTTAGAGTGCTCATTTCTCCCTACATCAAGCTGCTTGCAGATAGTAGCAACCACAAGCTCATCTACACTCTTGAATTTGATCTGTTGTTGATAGAAAAGCAGATACCCAAAGATTTTAGAATTGTGTCTAAAATGGAGAATATATAGACTTTGAGTGAGGGTGTGAGGAGCTCTCTTAGGAGTCACACTCATCAATGTGGTGAATTCTGTTGATTGCCTGACTATTTTCTCTCCTGTGTTCCAGTGAGTTCAGTTTTGATTTCAAACACACACACATACTGTATAGGTATATATAGTTGCACATGTTGTTATTAGTGATTTAGATGCTAAATCTATGAAAAGAAGCCCTTGGGTGGGGGGGGGGCGCAGGGAGAGTATCTATTTAAGCATCACATATCTGGAAGTTCTCCAGGTTCTTATTCAAGATTCCACTAGATTTCGTATGATCAGGACGTGTAATTGAAGACCAATATAGTACATTACCTTATTACTTATTAGAAAAAACTTTAATGCCTACTACAGTGTTTTGCATAATATAAGAATGTTTTGGTGTATTTAATAAAAATATGTATATAGTTACAGTTGACTTTGGTTGTTGGGAAAATGGGATTGCTGGAACAGCACTTAAATAAAATGAATAGTACTGACCTACTTAGAAAAATTAATTATGAAAGAAAAAATAATGGATTATAGTTGCAGATAATGGTTTTGGGGACGCTGCTGGTTGAAATCCATCCTGAGGCTTATTTATAATTGGCACAATTAGAGTTTTCGAGAATTCAGCAGCTTTGATTTATTTACAGGGATTAGCATAGTATTTGAGTTATTGAGGAGGTGGGGAATGGAAATGGGTAGGGGACTTACTGCTTTACATTGAAGTTCTACAGAATTTCAAATTAATATTTTGGGAGAGAAAGAATTATCTCCAGAAAAGCACCAGGTTCTTTAACTGAGAGAACTTAATACATTTGGGTCCTTATGTCAATAAAATTTTATACTAGATCAGATAACAAAAATTGAACATGACTTTGCACTTAAGAATACTTTATTTTCTATGGGGTCTACAAACTAAGTTTCCACAATTGCATTTCACTCCTTGAAATTTTTATTTTTTCATCAGATGTTTATTGAATACCTACTGTGTATTCAGGTACCATTCTAGATACTTGGGATCCACCAGTGAAAAAGATGAAGTATGTTAGAAATTGAAAAGTGCATGACCCATTTACTCATGATCCATAAAAGAATGAATTGGACTTAATCAAAATTAAAAACTTCTGCTCTTTGAAAACATTATTGAGAGAATGAAAAGGCAAGCCACAGATTGTAAGATCATATTTGCAAAGACTATATCTGATGAAGGATTTGTATCCAGAAAATATGAAGAACTTTCAAAACTCAAAACTTCAGGGAGAAACTGGGTACTACTTTATTAATTCCTGTATCCACAAAGTACCTGGCTTACTAGCTAATTGTTGAGTGAATGAACAAATGTCCTTAGAGAAGAGAAGATAGAGATGGAGAAGGTAGGAAGCTCAAAGTGTTAAGAAACAGTTCTCCAACTTCATAGTTTGCTTCAGATCAGCCCTCTGTCTCAAGAGCAGTTCCAAATAGAGAGGTTCTTGGTATAATACGTGCATAAAGCTTAACACCTTCAGAATCGACATGTATGCTATTGCCCATGCTCACACTAAGGAAGAAGCCGTAAGCCACTGATGCTTGGGAGTAGAGTAATGTCATGGAAAGAAAATAAAGCTGAAAAAAAAGAGGCCCAACTTCCAGTCTTAACATTGGCAAACAATGACCTCAGGTCCAACCTCTTGAAACCTAGATTATGATATTTAAAGAGTTATACTGCCCACCCTGCTTCTTCCATAATCTTATTTGAGAGCCAAAAGTTAGAATGGATGTAAAAGCAAGTATTGAATTGCTATGGGAAGGTAAAGTTTTGTTATGAAGGGTGACAAAGTCCCATAAAGGCAATCTTACTTAACCACTGCAGTATCAAAAATTGATGTTCTCAGGACTCTTTCTTAGGCTCTCTTGTCTCTCTGGACAGTCCTCCTGGTCAATCTCATTCACTTCCACAGCTTTGATTAGCATCTTCATACAGATGACCACCACATTTTTCTCTTCAGCTCGGACTTCTCTCTGAGCCCTGCTAATGCTTCCTCCTAAGTATTCTTTAAATCTGTTCCCTCCTCTACATGCCAAAGCTACCATGCTGATCATCTTTTTCACTGAAATTATTGCAATATTCTCCTGATTTCCTTAATATAATCTTAATAGGCTGGTTCCTGTCTCTGGTTCTAGCCTGACTCAGATCACTTTTTCTCTAGCATTCAATGTTCCAATCAAATTGAACTTCTGGTGTCTTCAGTGCACTCTCATTTCTGGCCTTTGCCTATGTTCTCCCCCTTGTTTGGAATACCCTCCATTCCTCCCTTCTTCCCCCTTCTGCTCAGATACACTTAAATAACTTAGCAAATCTCAACTTAAATCCCATTTTCTCTGGATGCTTTCCCTAATTCCCCAACTAATTAGAATTGCCTTACATTGTACTCCTATAATGTATGCTTTATTTTTACTGATTGTTTTGCCTAGATCACCTTTAAGATAGGGAATAGTAATCTCCTTCAAGGTTGTATTTATGGTGCCTAACACAATGCCTGGTATCGATTAGGCATTTAATAAATATTTGTTGAGTGAATGAATGAGTACATGAATACATAAATAAGTAAATTTAATAGGCACAAATAATGTTATGGCTAATCCATTACATTTTTCACTTTAATTTTTTGTAATATTTGCCCAGTTTGACCCTAGAAAAGTAAAAAGCAAACAAACAAACAGCATTTCTTGAAAATTTGTTTCACTTTATTATATGTATTTTGAGTGGATCTCACTAGAGTCTCAATTTTCTGGTATTAAGGGTTATTCCAGAATATGAAATATCTGAACTGCATGATTCCTATTTTTTTTCTCTAGGAAAATTATTGTTAGAGCTCCTTTTATTTTTTTTTTATTTGCCTTAATGTTAGGGATAACTGAAGGTGTCCATGATTGGTATGAATTTGACAACTTTGTTCAAGAGATTATTATGCTGTTGTCAATTTTCTTAGACTAACATTTAGGAAAATTCTATTATTACAGTCTTTGCCTCTATATCTGGCTGTCTTAAGCCCCAGCTAGATGGAAACATTTTTCAGTAATACTCTGGCATTGCTTTCCATTATTTGTCTATAAGAAGCTAGGGAGGTTATTAAAGATGAGACAGTGAGGAACCTGACAGAATATGGTTCCACTGACAACCGAGGAGGTTGCTTAAAATGGCATAGTCAGTTTGCAATAAAGGTTTGTCAGGACATTTGGTATTGCACAACAAGTTTCCACATTAATCAATCCCTTATGCTGTAATTAATACCTTGCTAAAATGTTGATTCTCAAGGAAAACAACAGTTTTTAACTTTAATAGATATCTGACACAATTTTGAATTTATTATTAACAGGTTAATTGAGTATTGAATATTGAACAGAATAATATTCTGCTGTCAGAATGCTTCCAGCAAGTGAGGCACTTTACTTATCTCCATATCCCACAGTGATCCAACAATGAGAACTTACCACCGTTTTACTAAGGAGGATCCTGAAGATCAAAGATATAAAGTAACTTGCTTTTAATATCACACAACTCATATAGAGGAAGCCCAGGCTTAAATCCAAATCTGTCTTGCTTAGATTTTTTTTTTCTACTCTATTTCATTACCTCTCTGTGAAACAACGACTTGTCTGGGTATATTAGTTTCCCAGGGTTGCTGTAACAAATTGCCACAAACCTGATGGCCTAGAACAACAGAAATACTCTCACAGTTCTGGAAGCTGGAAATCAGAAATCTGAAATCAACAAATCACCAGGGCTGCAAACCTTCTGAAAACTCTAGGGGAGAATCCTTCCTTGCTCTTCCAGCTTCTGGTGACTCCAGCTGTTCCTTGGTTTGTGATTGCATAACTATAGTCTCTGCCTCCAGCTTCACATGGCCTTCTCCTCTGTGTCTTTGTCTTCTCTTCCTCTGTCTTTTATAAGGACTTGTCATTGTATTTAGGGCCCACCTGGATAATCCAGAGTGATCTCATCTAGAGATCCTTAACCTAGTTAGATCTGCAAAGACTCTTTTTTCAAATAAGATCACATTCACAAATTTGGGGGATTAAGATGTAGACATATCTTTTGAGTAGCCATCATTCAACCTAATATACTGGCTATTGTAGGAATTGTTTTGGTCTCGGAACAGTAGATATACCCTTGGAATATTTACTAGTCAAAACGCAGAAAGCTAAACTTCACTTACAGACACATGTATTTGCAAATGGCTAGTTGATGCTGATTTTCCATCAGGACCAGCAGTAGAAAACTGAATGTCACTTTCTCACTAATAGGACAAGAATGGTAACATCTTATAGGATGCTGTTTATGCTTTTGGAGGGGCTTCACTAAAGCTGTGACCCATCTTGCCTACTTGGTTGCAAATAGAGACCTCAATAAATAGGGTGAAAGACATCTAGTTTCCCTCCCTGATGCCAGCCTCAAATCTGTATACCATCATCATCTATTTTGGTATATCTTCTAAGAATTTCTCCAACTACTTACTTAATCTTTTAATCTTTGCTACCTTTCAAGGTAGGCATTCTTTAAAATATGGATAGTATTTCATCTTCTGACCCTATTTGTGCTTACCTGAACTTGAAGTTTATCCTCTAGTGTTAATATTCTAGGATTTTATCAGTAGTTCTGGGCTTAGCCTCTTCGTAACCCCATTATGTAATAAATCAGTGTTCAGTGCCCTTCCTTTAACTTTTCAGAGAGTTTAACCCCAAGTCATACTGCGGATATTCCAATTCCAAAGCTGCACACGTCCATCTCCATTTAGGCTTTCATAGGTGGTACAGACTGGAAATGCGTGTTTATACACGTTCAAAGATGTCTTAATTTTACATAAAAATGGAAAAACCTTTCTAGCTTGTTTTCAGCACACTTTATTAGGCTTTTTGGCCACAAGGTCATATTAAACCAGTATCATTAGTAAATAGTTCAAAGCTATTCATAGATTCTTTTTTGAGTTGTATCTGATATCTTAAATGCCATAATCTTAAAAATATAACTTGTGTTATTTTCTCCCAGAATGTTTGGCTCACATTTATTCTCATTAAGAATAATAGCCAACAAACAACAACAACAACAACAAAAAGAATATAACCAACATTTATCCAATATCTTTGATTTGTGAGGCCCTATATTAAACATTCCATATGAGCTACCTCATTAAAGCTCCAACAACATGGTAGAACTACTTCCTGTATTTTACAGATGAAGAAACTGAGGCTCTGTTGCTGCTACTTTTTGCTATTCACACAACCTAATCTTCCTACTGCTTATCTCTTTGGTTTCAGTGGTTTGAATGTCACTACTTCGAGTAAGATTTTATCCACTACTTTCTCTTTTCAATCTTTGACACAGTGTTGAATTAGGATAGCTTCAAGTACTAATCCTTGGGAAATTCATTTATTATTCATCTGTTCCACTAAATTTCAGGAAGTGTTCTGCACACTGAGAGTATAGTGGTAAGCAGTTGTGATAAGTAGCTTCTGAGATGATACCCAATGACTTCCATATCCTATGTCCCGCCTCCTTGTGTAATTCCCTAGCCTTTAGTATTGACTAGATCTAGTGACTGGCTTCTAAAAAGGACAAAAGTGATAGGCTGTCACTTCCAAGATTAAGTTAAAAAAAAGACTGTGGTTTTCATCTTGGGTACTTCTTTCACTCTCTCGGGTTATTTTCTCTGGGAAAAGCCAAATGCCTTGTCATGAGGCAGCTCTGCGGATAAACCCAATTGGCAAGGGATTGAGGCCTGCCAATGACCAAGTGAATGAATTTGGAATTGGATCCTCCATTCTAGTTCAGATGAAACCATAGACCTTCCTGAGTTTGATCACAACCTCATGAGGAACTTTGACCCCGAGGCTTTGACCCAGACTTACCCAGGCTGTACCCAGATTCCTGACCCACAGAAACTATGAGATAATAAATGTTTGTTTTTTAAGCTACAAAGTTTGAGGGTAAGTTTTTGCACCATAATAGATAACTAATATAGCAATATGGCTAAGAACCTTACTCTCATGGACCTTAGACTATAGTAGAGACTACATACACACAGAAAAATACACACAATATTTGAGTGAAGATGAGAGTAGTTATTCTAAGAGGGAAATAAATCAGCGTACAGTGAGTTGGGGTTGCTTTGGATATCATGATCAGGGAAAGAAAGACCTCTCTGAAGATAACGTTTTAGCTGAAGGTAATGAGAAGGTGTCAGTCTCGTGAAGATATAGGGGCCGGACAGTCCAAGCAGAAGAGATAATTAGAGTAGGGATAGTAGAAATAGGCTTGAATTGTGTGAGGGACGGAATGGGCCACTGAGGCAGAAGCACAATGAAGGGAAGAGTGGTAGGAGATGACATCAGAGAGGTGTGCAGGAAAGATAATAAAAGGACTTACTGATCCTGATTTTGAATTTGAATTTCATTCTTACTGAAACATATATACATTGTGGGTTTTGTATAAGGGAATTATATGATCTGTTTTGCATTTTAAGCTCACTCTGGCTTCTGTTTAGAAAATGGTTTTAAGAGGCAAGAATGGAAGCAGAGAAATTTATTAGGAAATCAAATAAAAGATAATCATGATTTAGGTAATAATAGCAGAGATGGTAAGAAATGGTTGGGTTTGGAATGTAGTTTTGGGGTTGAGTTAATGGTGTTTATTGGTGGATTAGGTATGTTGGGTCAGGCAAAAGGAATTCCAAGGCCTCTAATGTCTGGCCTGATCAACTGGATGGATGGTGGCACCTTTCACTGAGGAAGTGCAGTTTGATTGGAGGTGGAGGTAGCACATGGGTGCTATGAAATCAGGAGTTTGGTTTCGTATGTGTTATGTGGAACTAACAAGAGAAGTGCTCATTAATCTCTATTCTGTGCTTTAAGCCAGTTTCTTACTCCAGAAAGCCACCTCTAACATCCCATAGTATCTTTTCTCCTCCTAAGTTTTGTTTTTCTTTGGTAGTCTTTGTGGTCGAATTTTGACATAGGCTATTTGAATGCTTACATAACATACATTGACTCCATCCTTTCAATATAGTGAGTTAATCAGACGTAATTTCTCTTATAGAGTGCTACAAAATTCACTGAGGAAAAAAATCAGTGTAGTATGTTGGTTGCAATTTATCATAACATAAATACCACATTACATAAATATCACATAACATAAATATCAAATGCAAGTCAGTGCTGTCTCCTTGATCCAGACTTTGTTATAGCTTCTAATCATGCCTTTCCCTATTCATTAGTGATTTCTTCATGCCGCCCCACTCAGCTTAAAAGTTTGTCACAGTTTTGCTAAAACTCCCATAAATGCAGTGGGGAATTTGAGTGGATAATTTTTCCCTTCCTCTACAAATTCTATAATGAGAATAACCACAGTTACATACACACATTTGTCTCATAAGACAAAGTGATCAGAAAACTCTAGAGAAAATGCCTAACAATGCCAACAGTAATGAGAAACTGAGCAAACTCAGTGTCTTATAGAATTTAAAAAAAAAAGCTAAATATCATCTAGGCTATTTGAACATCAGTGCCCTGCATGAGTAGTTAGAAAAAATATCTTTAGGTATCTATGTGCTGCCAAATATGGAGTGATTCGATAGCACACTAGGAAATTTAGAATTGACTCTCAGATACTAAAATATGAAACTGAGGGGCATAGTCTTGATCTGCTAATTCTGAGCCAATGTATTATAACTGCTGTGTATTGTGAGATACTAGTATGAACTGGTATATTATAAAATTAAATTGTATTGTATAGTACATTGTATTGTTCCATCAGATTTTGATATCCTCACTTTAAATAATTCATGGGAAGAAATGATCACTTCATAATACCACAAACTCACAGCAGGCAAAACTAATTTTACACAATATGAAAACAGATTTTATTTATTTAAAAGGAATATTAAAAAAAACAACAACAACTTTTTTGACACCAGCTGCTGAGAAATAAATAGAATACTTTATGACAAAAAAATCTAAATCTATAAAAGCTGTTCCTGGGAGACCAAGTTGGGAATTGTAAAGATACATTTAAATGCCCTGGTCAATGTTATAAGCCTTATTTTGAGGAAAAGGAGCTCTTCCATCTTGCTCACTCCCTGGGGGAATAAATGGTATTAGGAGAAAATTAGCTTTACAAAAACCCTCCTGACACCTACAACATAATGCCAAGGAAGTGGCAAGCTTTAGTTATCACTCCAAGGATAACCTCCCCTCCCCCATTAGTCCAAATAAACATCTATAGGTAAATGGTAACTAGCATCCTTAACTACAAACTAGAAATTACTGCTTAGTTTTGTCGAAACCAGATCTTAACTGGAAATGGAAAGAATATTTTGGAGTGACTACAATAATTTTACTGTGGCTTTAAGAGTAGAATGAGAAAAAAAGGTGAAAATATAAGACTATTTTCTTTGAGAGAGTTTATTAGATGGACATTTTTGTATACAAATATACGTTTTTACACAAACAGTAAAAAATCTGGGCTTGCTGTTCAATTTGATAATAACTCCCCATCTGACTCCATCAGATACTGGCTTCAGACAAAGAACGGGACCCATGCCATGGGTGGGTCTGGGTTTAATCTCAGAAGCCTGAGGGTCCAGGCATCCAGGCGGTGTGCAGCCCTCTTCCCTGAAGCTTCAGAGAGACAAGTATGGAGAGGGGCAAGGGTTGGAGCAACGGAGCTAAGAGATGGACGAAAGAGAGAAAGATGAGAGCAAAGTCGAAAAGAATCAGATATGTTCACACCAAAGCAATGAAAATACATTCTTTTGGTAATATAAACATTTTTATTGAATTTTTACTTTTAAAAAGTGTTTAACTGAAAAACTCTTGCTGACAGCGGGAATGTAAATCTGAGGCTAAGAGACTGGCTCACCAGCAGAAGTTTATTATTATCTCTGATAACAGCTGAATTCCAGTCTTCTTTGTGTACTGTAAAATGGGGCAGATCTGTGTATCCATGGCATCATAGGCACCCTTAACGAAGGGCTTGTCTTTGGTTTTGTTATAAGTTTCCTCCTTGAGGGGTTATAAGTCAGGAGTTAAAAATTTATTTTAGATTTCCGAGGGTTACAAATGTGAAGGGAGGCAAATTTGGTGCTATTATTCCTTAACTCTTCAAGATTTAAAATACTTTTCAATGTAGCTGAGATTTAAAATGCTTAATAGGTGTTACCAAACTCTGATGGGATAGTGTTTTTAATACCTTTCTGTATTTTCAAGGGGCAGTAGTTATACAGAGATAATGGGTTTCCTTTATCCTTAGTATGTCAGTGCAGTCTAAAGTATACATTAACAAGGCTGCTTCGGGAATAATAGGAAGAGCACTGAGATTCCAATGATCTAAGTTCAAAGTCTGGTTTCATTCTATTTGCCAGTTTTTGGCCTTATGCAGCTCAATTTAACCTTCTGTGCCTTATTTTTTTATCTGTAAAATGGGGTTAACAGTACCTACCTATAATGGTCTCTAAACATTCAGTGAAATAATAAAGTTCTTAGGGAAGCTTAAAGTGCTATGAAAATGTTGATTTAATTTTTTTGATGAATATTATATAAATTTTATTTCTAAAGGCAGCCGTGTTGCATCTTAAGGGATGGCTTTGTACATATGTAATGCAATATATGTAAAAATGACTCCGTTTCTGCTGAGTGTTTTGCTAAAACACCACCAGTTATCATGCAAACATTAACCAAAACAAAGCTGGTATAGCAAAATTAGTATTAGACAAACTGAGTAATATTGTAATGATTTTTTGGTGAATGAATATATGTCAGACTATTTTCTTATGTATAGAAAGAAATAAAACCAGAAATTCCAAAATCTCTAATTTCATTTCTTTGATTTTTCTAAGATTTCTACTTTCCAGAATATAAAGTTCAGATCCATTTTACTGAAATCTTTACTTAAGCTTCAAGCTTTTCTTCACAATGAAAGGGATACAGATAGAATAAGACTTAAACATTATTTAAGCAGAATTATTTAAAGGCATATTAAGTGTTATGAAATTGTAGCAATCCTGAAATAAGTTGTCACCTTTTTACCTGCTCAAACAGATGCTGTAAATCAGTTATCAAAACAGAACACACACATACACACATGCAAGCAAAAAAACAAACAGAAAACCAAATAAAACAGAACACTGGCCTAAAATATTCATCTGTTTTATGTAGGAACAAGAATGGTCATACCTAAGTGGAGGAGGGTAATTTAATGCACAGATACAGTATTTAAGATTTGAAACATCATCACTGTCCATGCAATTAAGAACACTTAATTAAACTTAATTGTTAACCTTGAACATAGAGAATTTTAGAAATAGAAAAGATGTTTCATAACTTTTAGGAATACAGTGATGTCGTTTTTATTGATAGAAATGCATTGTGCTTTAGTTACAAAATGTTAAAGATTTTGTCATTTGTGAATTTGGGGTTGTTGCCACTTGCCATCTTATGGAATTTACTTTGTTAGACTAGATTGTCACACTCTTTGAAAGACAATTGATTTGATACTGACACCTGTCACCATGCTTTCATTAGAGATAAACAATAGGTATGTGAGTAGCACTGGTACATTCAGCCATAACAAAATTAGCTGAACATTATATATATTACAGAATAAAGTGATTTTAGGGAGGGAGGTGTCCAACCTGGATTAACTTTTGTGGAAAAGAACACTAATGACTGTGTATCAATTTGGCATTCCATCCAAACCTGGGATTGTGTTTATCCACGGGGCTGCTCTGAGATTCAGCAAAATAACTGAGAATGGACTGGGCCAGGTGGGGTAGGGAGAGGGCAGGATTCTGCTGACCTGGCAGAATAGGGTTTTGGGTTCTCACCTCAAAAATAACATTAAATCCCTTTCTATGCAATTATAACCTCTTTCATTTTCCAGGAGACCCGTCTATAGAACCTAAGAGGCTTATTCTCTTTCATGGAAATAATTCAGCTAAGCTGCTTGAAATCTCAACAGATTAATATAAATCTTCAGATAAAAAGTTAGTATTTTAATGGTAGTCCTCAGACATAATTAGTAATGAAATTTAAGCAGAGCCTGGGAGAATAGAACTGTAGAATCCTAGAATCCTAGAAAAAAAATCATATCCTTTTAGAAGGTAGAAGGATGGTCCTATTCCCCTGTGTAATAGATGAGGGTAAAGTGACTAGTCTAAGATCTTTAACTTGGAGTATATGGAAGAGCTAGAACTAGAAGCCAGTCTCCGGTGTCTAGTCGAGTATATATTCTAGTAGAACTTGGCTTTTTTTTATATATCTGGACAATAAAGTCAGTATCTTAAAATGATATTGGCCATATATTTTTTTCTAAGCAGTTAAGTGCTCACCCACTCTTACAGTATGAATAATAATGGTAGACATTTATAGAACTTAAAACCTGCTAAGAAGGACCCCAATTGGTTTACTTAGAGTCTCTCACTTAAATCTTCGTAAGAGCCTTATAAAGTGGGTGCCATTGCTATTTTCATTTCATAACTGAAGGAGGAAACTGAAGCACAGGACACTGAGTAAATTCACCAAGGAAACAGACCCATTAAGTGGTAAAGCTTGGATTAGAATCCAGGCAGTCTGGTTTCCAGAGCTTCTGCCCTTAACCGCTGTGCTATGCAGCCTCCAAGGCATTTATTAGTTATGCCTGCTTAGAAATGACATGGATAAGTTCTCAGTGCTCCAGAAGAACCAGTTTCAAGAAAGAATAGGATATATGTGAACAGCAAACATATCCATTATATAAAATAAAAGGTTCCAAGAACTGGAGAATTTTACCTACAAAAGAAGAAACCACAGGAGGAATGTGTTAGCTATGGGGAAATGGGATTCTTACAATAATTTTCAATGACAACAGAGCAACACTAGGACCAATGGGTGAGAATTATAAGGAGATAGATTCTGGCTCAGCAAAGCAGTGCAGTAATCAGAATAAGCAGCCTTGGTGGTAAGTTCCCTGTCTGTGCATACAGACTGCATGTCTGGTTCCTCTTGCTATAGACAGGATTGCTGCACTGGGATAGTACATCAGAGTAGAGCTATGCTCAGTTAAGTGAGAGGTAAGGGGCAACATTCAATTTCATCTGAAACAATGTTGGAGGGAAGATCAGGGCCAGACCTCTAGACGGATCTGGCATTGAATTCTGGCAGCAACATTTTAATAGGTGCATGAACTTAGCCAAATTACTTAACTAAGTACTCTGAATCTAACTTTTCTGAATCCAAATTTCCTCATCTATAATTGGGAAATTGTAGTAATCTCCTAGACTTGTGGTGAGGAGGAGTAAATCAGATCATTACGTAAAATGCTTAGCACTGTGCCAGGCACATAGTAAGTGCTCAGAGTGAGAGATTCATTAAATTTTTCAAAGATGAACTACAGTGCTACTTACTCTTTCATATGGAAAAGGAAGCTTGGCCTAGCAGGTAATAAATGGTAGGACTTTATGCCCACCAATCTTTCACTGCGTTTGGGTGTGGGACCATGGACTCCAGAATGTGAAAAGTGCTTGGAAGCTTTGTAATACAACTTATTTTGAATGCAGTAGAGCAGCTTATGATTTAAAAGCATCCTGTGGTGAATGCTTTTATAATGTGAATAATCACCCCCTAATTTATCTGTTTGGTAAGTTCGGAATTTGGCTTATTGAGTCTTCTTAAAGCAAAGAGTACACCTGCACTCTTCTTCCCACAAGGTAGCAAGATTTTCATGCTGGGCTGACTTTCAGGGAAATAAGGGTGCCTCCAGGATTCAGAATCGCATAGGCTGGGTAACTGCTAAAACATACCGCGGGTGCTGTAGTCAGGGAGAATGTTAATTGTACTTTACGATGCATACATTTTTAATGAGCATAAAAGTTCATATAGGTCAGCTGACCACTAGACTGTTGCACATAGGGATGTTGCCTAAATTGAAGAGTTGGGTGCTTAAAAGTCATTTTCCCCATATCTCTTTTTCTTCCTCTGAAATTTCAGTGGGAGTCAACATGAAATTATGATATGATACATAAATCCTTTGGGAAAAACTAAACAGCATTGGAAGATTGTGCAATAGAAAGATCACCGGGTTAGGATCTCTGAATGAGACCTGCCATGTACTAACTGCATGGCATGGGATAGGACGCCATTTATTTATCCTGTATCTTAGTATCCTAATCGTAAAATAATCAGGTTAGACTTAGATCTGCTGTGTAACATCTAACTAAACATTTTAGTGCATCTGATTCATAAAATGAGGTGGAACTATTTTGTTTCTTTCCAATAGAAAGACTAGAATAGGAAATCATAGAAAGAATGCTTATGAATAGTTAAGAGGTTTTCTTATTGCCAATCAGCAATACTTGTCACTCTGCCTCAGCTTGAACCCTCTTTTGCAGATGTGAAGATTTATAAGACATTTTATTTTGCTATGATATAGAAATGAATATGAATGTGGGCAAACTCAAACCAAATAAGTCTTTTCTCCCATCATCCAGCAAACATTGACCTGTGTTTGGAGAAACTTGAATGTATTTGAGAGAAAATGACTTCACTCACAAATTAATTACATCTAGGGCTAAAATAATTATATCTTTTCATTGATTCCCTTTATTTTCACAGTATTCATGGAATTTTGCCAATTCTTTATAGAGTGCTTTAAACTTATTTATAACCAACTTGGATGAAGCATACTTTGAATATATGCTGGGGACTCTATCCTCTGCAAGTTGAATGGAGGAATAACATGCATCAGATATGCATGCTTAAACTTTCTGGTGCTTCTCGAAGAGGGCCCCTTAAAAGCTCAGAATCCACTTAGAATTTTCCAAACTTTTCATGCTGGTTGCCATCCATGCAGGATGTTGAAAGGAGCCAGAATTTATAAGTGGCACTGAATTATCTTTTATCAAATGAGAATTTAAAACACATTTCTATACAGATTCATGCATTATAAAGGGCTACTATTCAGCCCTGAATTTCTTATTTGTCAGAAGCTTCAAGCCAATTTTTGAGAGAAACTGTAAAGCTTAATTCAATTAAAGAATAATGAAACTTCAAATTTAACCAGATTGAAAATACAGACAAAGCCTTAGTATTCCATAATCATCTTCAGAATGATCCTGTCAACTCTAAAGATGCTAAAACCATCAAGATTGCAAGCATGTGTGATGAGAGGTCACCATGATGCCAGGCATAATGGCCAGTGACCATCAGTGGTTCAGAACTCTTTACATTCTGAAGGTGAAGAAGAATTTTATTTAGACTTTCATTTTGATTCTTAAGAAGAACATTGTCATGTATGGTTATATGCCATTGCATACTTTTTAATATGTAGGCAAAAAACCTGCTCAGTCTTCCTAATAAATAAAAAATAAACATTAAAAGTTAATCACAGAAAACAATTTCCATGTTCCATTTTCTCTTAAGAATGTAGCAAAAACAGGAAGCATATAGAAAGAAACTATCATCGGAAATAATTAGAATAAGTCATTTAATATAAATTCAAGAAAGGTGAAAACTATAGTTATAGAAAAATTATCTAACATATGGAGTAGAGATTAAGATTTAGTTATATGACATCTGATCAGGAATATGCTACAGAAATTTTTCTATGCAAAGATACAGACTTTCTATAACTATAGGTGAAAACTATAGTTATAGAAAAATTATCTAACATATGGAGTAGAGATTAAGATTTAGTTATATGACATCTGATCAGGAATATGCTACAGAAATTTTTCTATGCAAAGATACAGACATTTATTGAGTACTTACTCAATGCTCAATATTTGATGTGATTAATACAAATAATAAATACATAAATAATTGGCTCAGATTGATTCTATTTGACAGTGAGATTACATCTACATGTCCTATAGAATAATGAAAATTCTTTCAATAGATATATAAATTATGAACCAGTTACAAGATAAAAATTGTGTTTGCAAAAATACATTTGCAAAAACAGCTTCATCGGTTAACCCCATTTAAGCTCATTTTGCTATCTCGGGACGTTTCTGTAGTTACATAATTAGAATGCAGACTTTTGAAGACCTCTGAGATCTCTTGTGGGTCTTACGTTTGTGAGGTCTACAAGTTTAATACCAGAAGAAACAAGTCAATTTCAAAGGAAAATGAGAACCAGGATTGGGATTTGCTTGCGATATCCTTACATCTATATTGAAGTATTGGATATGGGTTCCATGATGGAGTCCAACTTATGCTAAGGCAGAACATTTTCTAAGCAATACTTGGTTTTCTTATTGGAGAACTGACAACTCATAAAAGCCCAAGAGCACCCTCTAGTGAAATTTCTGGAGTAGACCTAAGGGGTTTGCTCTTGACCTCAGCTCTCCTTTCAAATGACCTTTGATCGCCTGCAATATAGAAACTGGATTTCTACTATCTGATTTTATCTTCAAACAACTTCAAACAATTTCCAGATTATAATGAAAGTGGTATGCTTGTCAAGTAGTTCTAGTGGTAGAAATGCTTAAACGCTGGAACCTAATATTCCATGCTCCCATAATTTTTTTTTATTTTACTTCCAATACCAGCCTGCTGCACATGACCTCTCCTACAGTCATATGTTAAAATAGTTTCTGGAACAAATATAACTAAATGAATAGTGGGAAGCATGAAAAATGGTACTGAATGATAATACTCCTGCCCCTACCTCCACCTGTCTTATGCTTGCCACTCTTGGTTCAGGTACACTATATCCAGGAACTTCTTTAGTACTTGGCAATATTAGAGGTCAAGGGGAGCAGGCTGAGATAATAAGTAGAGGTCAAAAATTGTAGGAGAGGTCAGGAAGATTAAGTCCAAGTATTCATGCACTTCTGAGTTTTTATATTATTTGATTACTGCCAAGATATATTTTTGCTTAAATCTTGAGCAGGAATGAAAATGACATATCCCACAGTGTTCAAGATAGCACCTTATTATATCAGAGGTGCAGTTAGAGAGATGATTACAAAGCAGGCCCAATCTTTGCTGTAAATTAGTTAAAGCTGTGAATATAATACCACTCATTTACATTAATAACTGTTATGTAATAAATGAAACAAAGCAAATCACTACTTGACTTTGTAGATAGCATGCTATAGAATGCTATTGTTGGAAGGAAACTTTGAGATCAGAATCTCCCTATATTAGAAAAAAAACAAAAACAAATGGATGCACTTAAATGTTAAGTAACTTGCCCAAAATTTACAATCTGATAGTGGCAGCTTCAGGACTAAAATATAGGTCCCTTGTGCCCACTCTAGTGTTCATTATGCTGTAAGAATCCACTTATTAAAGAGCTTACAATGTAATTTCAAACCATTTCATTCTCATTGGTTATTGGTTTTTATGCCTCTACTAATTTATGAATATGTCTTCACACTTATAGTGAGAAAAAGTGTGTGTACCTTCTAATTTCATCCCTTTTCTATCTCTGCTTTCATGTATGGAAGAATAAGTTACTCTTTCGGTTACTATCAGGAAGAATACAAAAACATAATCATGTGATATGAGTGATATTATTCTTGAAACATGGTGCCATGCTGTGTTAACTTTGCACACTGAAGAAAAATGGGGGGACCCATAAGTCAGTTTGATAGTCTAGCATTACTGATAACCACCTCCATGATTCTGTGTTCTAATAGTACTTACTCCCTAGTGTTGATGGAAGGATTGTGTGAGTGAATGCAAATAAAGCACGTGCAACATAGTTGACGTTAATTAAGTGCAGTGTCTGTATTAAATGTTAATATCTATTTAAAAAAATAATAAAAATAAGAATACTACACTCTTAGGATTATCCAGTAGAAGTCAGAGCTATGAACTCTGTTAAATACTTTTTAGGATTATAGTCTGATTTCTTGAAAATAAAAACAAAAAATTCCAAGATGTCTGCAAGTTATTGTTTATAATTGAGAATGATTGTACAAGAAATTGCCATTTATCAAGGCATATCACATATTATCTTGGTAGAAGTTTATGCTTTTTTCATTTCTCAATTAATTATTATATTTTTAGTCTTGGCTTTAACCTTAATCTTACCACACATGACCTTAGTATTTTACCTTTCATTCATATTATTGATGATGTTTAGTAGGTGAGGTGGCTGTGTATGGCAACTCAAGGCACAATTACATAACTTTAAATTTGCTGTAAAGTTAATAATTTAATCAAGTTCTGTTTCTTGCTCTTTGCCTACTTTGCTACTCCTCAACACTCAGTGTTGGTATTTAGAATCATAAAATCAACATATATTAGGGTGGGAAGAGATCATAGAGATCAACAGGTCTGATTCCTTCATCATACAGATGAAGAAACTGACACCCTAACATCAAAGATAACTGAATGGGTTTTATTCCATATACTGACTGTTTTAGTAATAGAAGATCACGGTTTCTTATTTTATTGAATCTTTTCAGTTGATTGTCTAATTTTACACTGATACTCTGAACCAATGGATTGACAATATAAATCAATGTTACATGTGAATAGACCATACACAGTATTTTAAGCCTATCTATTCAAGTAGGACAGTAGGCCACATATGCTTGCCAGTTTTCTAATTCCCGTCACTTTACAATGATGTTAAAGCCCATACTGAAACTTGTAGGTGATTATCTTCAAAAAATTCTTCTCCAGCCATGCAACTAAACAGTCTGGGTAATGAGACTACATGGTCTCTGCATGGTCTACTAAATACTTCTAGGAAGTGGAACCCCCTTCTGGAGTTATGAGAAAAATATCACTTCTAAAATGCCTTGAAAAGTGCTCCAGCAGAAACATTACACTGGAACATTTCATTAGCTTTTTGAGAACAATAAAGAAATGTGGAGCATAATAGGCTAATATGTTTAAGTGGCCTTGGTAGAACCCTACTTAACTCAGTGGGATTTTCTGCAGCATGCAGAGGTGGAAAACCATTCCCTACATATTTATTGTGTAGGACTGCCTCCTTCTTTATTGCATGCAGTTTATATCAAAGGGAAGTGACTTTACCTGTAATTCTAAAATGAAGAAAGTCTCAAAATACAAGTTTTAGGAAAATCAATATTTAGATATGATGATGGATAACCAGCAGTGCTAGCTTTTGGCACTGGGGCTATCTGTCAATAAAGATGGAAGAGAGGCCAAGTTCAATCTCATTGTTTCCTAGCCTCATAAGACTTACGTAGCCATCAGGGTATTAACATTTGTGAAGTTTCTAAATTCCTGAAGAAAAAGACAAGATGTAAGCCAAACCTCATTGGTCACAAACTGCAAAAACTAATTGAATTGATAAAAATTTTCAGTTGCCTAAGTCAGCAATAAAACTTTTCTGCATAGTATTTTGAATTAAGTAAAATGATAAGTTAATGAAAAAATGTCAAATGGTAATTTTATGGTTTTATTAAAATTCCAAGGGACTGCACTGAATATATTGCTGGACTTGCAGTATGATCCTTCCCAATACTCTTTATCTCTCTGAGCTTCTATTTTCTCTGTTCATTAATTGGGACTCGTTAGTCTTAGGAACACTGTGATCATTGTGATTTTCTTGAGCTTGTAGGGAAAAAAATGGATGTAAATTAAGCCCACAATTATAATATTTTAAGTAAGTTCAAATAGACATACATGATGACAAATTAAAAGTTTCCCTATAGGTGTTGGTTCCCTTTGTGTAGACAACTTGTCACCAAAATTTATTGAAAAGTAAGAATTCCTATTTGTGTGGCATTGAATTAATGATACAAAAAAAACCTCTTGACTGACAGCTCTAGTGGCTGAAGTGGCATATTTAAACCATTATGTTTGTTTGTTTCACTTACTGTCAAACTCTGTCTTAGAAATACTATCAACTGGTTATAATGATAGATGGAATCTGTCTTTCAGTTCCAGGATATGTTTTGTATCAAAGTTTCTCTTCATTGGTTTTTGGAATCTATAGGCAAGATAATACATAACCACAAATGTAAATCCCAGCTGTAATTGTTTCTCAGCATTTGGTGACATCATAAATCCCTTAAGATTTATACTCATATTGTATTGTAAATAACTGTATTGTAAAAAAAACCTAGAACCGTTCAGTAGGAGGATGAAAACTCTAAACAAAACTTGAAAAATAATGCATATGGTTCTTCTCACTATGAGGAGCATTTCCTAACTACCCTATTACTCCACTGGAATTTTACAAAAATGTTCTTGGCTCTCAAAGTTGCTCTAACAAAGAATCAAGTGGGTTTAATTTAAAAATCACCCCTAAATATGTTTGCTGGTTTTGAAATTCTGATTTTGTGCTTATGTAATACAAAAACAACTTTGGTTTTAAAATAAAAATTGGCCAAAAAAAAATAATAGTGCACTATTATGTGTTCTAATCACGTATGGTGTTTTGAAAAAAAAATTCAAAATTAACAAAATTATTTCATTGGCATTGCAGTTCAAATGCATGGCTTTTCTTTCCTACAAGTTGCATAAAGTAAAAATAAAATCAACAAATATTTCTTAAATGAGTAGTATATGAACTTAACTGATTTTTATAATAGGTAATCTAACAACTGCACTATAGACAAATTTTCATTGGGTGTTTTTGTATCCTTTGCCTTACAGAGTTTACTACATTGCAGTTTATGGTCAAGTCTGTAATGTGCTTTAGCAACAATTTTAAAGTGTCTGGGTTTCTCAAAAAAGTTTCCCCCAGTGATATGGATAATGCTCAAATTCTGGTATCAGTGGCCCAGCTTTCTTTGATTTTTCTTATAAGTGCTTTTTTGGGTAAAATACATAAACTTAGAAAGAGAAGTTTCCTTGGCTCATATTACACTCAAGAGACAATGATGATACTGAAGTCCTTTTCATAATCAGGGTCTTTGTAGAGATTGTCCAGGTAGTCTTAGCCAAAATATCCCTCTCATTGTACTCTACTCCAGGGCAACATGTGGTGTGCCAGCTGGATGCCCTCCCTACATGCCTCAGGTGGCCACATTTCAATGGTGTCTATAGAGCACAGGCCAAATTCTCATTCTCTGTGTTAATCAGTGGGAGAATTCCCATAGAAAATGGGATGGGAGCATATTTTAGGAAAATTCAAAGAGATTATCCAGATGATTAGGCCAGGACATTGTAAATTCAGGTTTTATGTAGAATTTCTATAGCATTATCTTATTTCACCAAAGAATGCTAGAAAATTTGGATATATTTAGAAATTAAAAATAATTATGCTTTTTATTCCACTGTGCTTTCTCCAAAGAGAATCTACAGAAATTTTCTTTAGATACAATAGAAGCTCATCTTGATTCATAACATCAAAGACAAATGATGTACCTAGTAATATAATTTGATTGAACTTTTTCCCATGATCTTGAAAGGACCTGAATTCTACTTATAGAAGTCTCATTATACCTCTCTTTTCAATTAAGTTCTAATCAATTCTACAAACATTTAGTAAGTGCTTACTATGTACAAAGCACTGAGATAGATGCTCTCAATAATTCTGTGTATGATGCTTTATGATGTGTAACATATTTTCACATTCATTATCTTATTTGTGTGGTAAAGATTCACCTTATAATTATTACTTATTTAAATTGCCTAGGTGATGCTGTATTTTGAATTTAGGGTGGAGTTTTGTTTTTGGTGAATCCAGAGACCATTCTAAAAATACATTTAGTTTTCCTTAAATGAAAGATAAAGTCAAATCATTGTATTATTATATTAAATTGAATTGGGATGGAAACAACGGTATTTCCTGAGATTTTCTGTTGGTTTTATATGTCACTAGGCTCAGTCTACAGTGCATTTTTAAGGACCTAATTGAAAAGATTTGTCAACATGTTCACAAAAATAATTTATTTACAATTTTAAGGCAATATTGATTTATTTCATTTCATATAATGTCTTTTTTAAGATAAAAAATTTTGATTTCTCTAGAAACTACTCATATTTAAAATTATGTCAAATTCTGCTGTTCAACCACGAAGACTGTAAGTGCTATACAACTTCTGGAGAATAGGTCTGAAAGCTATTATTCTCCATTTAGCATGTACACTATTCTCTAATATTGTTGCATCTAATGCCTATTGAAATGGTCTATTTCTCTATTAATATTACATTATAAAGTCTTACTTCTACATATTTCTGAGATTTTTTCAAGTCATTTTCTCAAACCTACTTTGTAAATACTTTAAAACAACCTCAGTTTTATTTTTATTTATCTTATTTCTCTTATCCATAGTGTTGAAGTGGAATTTATCATTTAGCATTTTTAATATTTCCAAAAAATTTAAAGGGAAATCATCTTCATTTTAAACACTGAACATATTCTTTTCACAAACCCAAAACTGAAAAACTGGTAGGAACATCTTTATTTGCTTTATTTCTAATATCAAATGTGCAAAAAGTCACTCTCTGGGTAACCTTCAGCTATGTCACTCTGCGTGTTTGCCAGAGGGCAGTCATGTTGACCCCATCTGCAAAGGCTGGCTAAACTAGAATCTTGGACTATTAGAATCCCATTCATCAAGGTCCACATAAAGTAAGGTAGGTGGGAAGCAGGAGCACAGATGGTAGGGTCGGCAGCAAGGAACTTGTTTGTTGACATTGATATAGACCCTTCTTCTTGCCAGAGTGACTCCATGGACTTGTTTTGGCATGGAAGACTAGGCCAAAGCTATCATCTTAATAGAAGGTGAGCTGCAGGCAAACTGGAGAGATCCATGCACAGTAGGTGTTTAGGGTTGGCTTAGATTTTGTCTATCAGCTTGACTGTCATACATACTTGATTGATGTGCAGTGGGGCTTGAAAGTGCTGCATTGATGTTGAGGACTGTGTCATAAGGTTCCTGATATGGTGCACATGTCTGAATGGAGTTGGACATTGACTATCCTTGCCTATGCCAAACAACACCAGACTTGAGTGCATTATTCTGCAGTTGAGTAGCAGATGGTGAGTGCAGACGTTTGGAGGGGGTGTGCCTTCAAACACAATATGGAGCCAGCAAACTTACTTAGAAGGTTATTGCATGTCTTGACTTTGGCAGCTATTTTTTAAGCACTGATGAAAAATCCAAGTCCTATCCATTGTTACTCTCAGAATATTCAGCATAGTTGGTGTTCCAGCAAAGGAGACGTGAAAATCAAATGCACTATTCACTGTATTGGTCACAGTTGGTTGAAGGTGACTCCTGGGTGTTGGCTAAATGGGCTAAATAAACATTCTCAGACTGAATATTACTGAACTTGGTACCAAAATAGTTACTAACAAAATAGGTAAACTTCATCTAGAAGTGGTCAGAGAAAGAGCCATCAAAGCACTGGAAGAACACTGAGGTCAAATATGGTACTTAAGAGTGACTTTATTTTCTTTGGTTTTTAATTCAGGGAAAGTATTATGTTCTTTGGAAATAAAAATAAGAAAATCAAATATCTCAATAGAGGTTCCTTATACACAGAATTATGGAGATCCACAGATGAATGAGCAAAGTAATTCCATATGTATAGGAAAAGTGGTTTTTATTGGTGTTTGATTTTTTTCCCCTGAGTGGGTTCTGACTCTGAACACATATACATTCATTTTAGGTTTAAAATAAAGGTTGTTTTTTTCTTTAAGATTAAAAGGTAAAGTATGCCTATTGCATATAATTATGGAAATAGAAAAAGTATATAGTACTTAAATTTAAATCAGGTATGAACAATTCTAAGATTGTGCTCTGCTTCCTTCCAATTTTTTTACATTTCTAAGTGGATATGTTTATATATCTATTTTTTGACTATCTTCAATTAGCGTTAATTATATTACTAGTTCTCAGTCATGAAATACTCATTTTTAATGGTTGCATAATATTATACCTTATTTGTGTACCAAAAAATTTTAAACTTCCCCATATTTGATATATAGGTTATTTTCCACCAGTATTCCTACTGCTGAGGACCATTCTTATATATACACTTTTATCTTGGACTATGTTTTCAGCATGTTTTTTAGGTTGATTTCTGGGTTAGAGGATGTAAACTTCTCACGGTCCTCTTGTCAACTCCTCCCAAACTGTATGTGGGAGTGCTTTTCTAAGTACACTCTTACCTGCTTTGAATAGTATTATTTTATAAATATTTGCTAATTTAGCAGGCAACAAAAACCTGGCTTATTTTAATTTGCATCAGTTTTATTAATACAGATTTGGAATGTCTTTCAAATGCTTATTTGCCATTGTTTTCTTCTTTCTATAAATTGTTTGCTCATGTTCTTTACTCATGTTGTCTTGATGATTTGTAAGATTTTTTAAATGTTAAATCACTACTTTTGTCAAATGTGATGCAATTCTCCCAGTTCTCATATGCCATTAAATTGTTTTTGTTGTTGTTAATGTGAGAAAGTATTAATTATTTTTTTAAAGATTTATCTATTCATTTGAGAGAGAGAGAGAGCATGCATGCTAGCACACAGTGGGGAGGGGCAGAGGGAGAGGGAGACAGAGTCCCAAGCAGATTCAGTGCTGAGTGGGGAGCCTGACACTGGGCCCACAACCCTGAGATCACGAGCCTGATATCACCTGAGCCAAATCCAAGAGCTGAATGCTCAACCGACTGTGCCACCCCGGTGCCCTGAAAATGTTAAGTATTTGTACAGTCAATTCTATTGTATTTTTTTCCCTATGACTATGGCTTGTGCTTTTATCTTCTTTTTTATCAGCTTGAATTCAGATAAAAATTCACCATTTTTTCTAGTATCATCATGGCTTTATTTTGTATTTTTAACTCTATTCCTTCCAGAATTTAGTTTAGCCTAAGGTATGTGATAAGCATCTTGATTTTGCTCCCAATAGTTAATCTTCAGTTGTCCCAACACCATTTCCCCATTGGTGCCATCTTTATTGCTTACTAATTTTTATCAACATTAGGATCTATTTTTGAATTATCTGTTCTTTCACTGGTTCCATGCAGTTTCCATTAGAGCTTCACAGTAAGTTTACACATCTGCTAAGTCAAATCCTTCCTTTTTTTTCTTTTTAAAAAAATACTCTGGCTATTGTCACCTATTTATTCTTCAAGATTAATTTACCTCATTCAGTTCATAAAAATGTTCCATTGGAATTTTTATTAGAATTTTATTAAATCTAGAAATTAGTATGAGTATCTTTGTGATATTTAGTCTTCACATTCAGAAACATCATGTTTCTATTTATATAATGTTTTATACATAAATAAATTATGTCTTTCTATTCATATAGGTCCCAAATTCTTTATTATATTTTTCTCTTTATTTAAGTATAGGCATGCTGTGTTCTTGTTATTGTCATTAATTGTGAATATTCCATTTTCTAATTATTTGGTAGAAAAACCGTATCTTCTTTACAATAGTTTTGTTATGATTTGATTTACATAAATTTTCAAATGATTACAAGAGGTTCAGCTGACATCCATCATTTCATAGATACAATAAAAGAAAATAAAGAAAATGCAAAAAAATTTTTTTCTTGTGATGAGAATTCTTAGGATTTATTCTCTTAACAGCATTGCTATACATCCTATAACAGTGTATGATATTTATTTTCTAGCTACCTTATTCAACTTTCTTAATAATTTTAGTAATTTTTTAGAGGTTCTCTCAAGTTTTTAAGGTCATTAAATTATCTGCAAACAATGATGACTTTATCTTCCTTTTTTCCTTCTTATTTCTGTTTAATGTCCTACTTCATTGACTAGAATTTCCGAAACAGCTAAGTAACCACGAAGATAGGAAGTATCCTTGTTCTTGATTATGCGGTAATGTCACTAGTTTTTTTTTTTTTCTTCACAGTTTTAAGGTGGATGTTGTTGTTGATTTAAGACAGATATTCTTTGTCATATTGGATTAGAATACTATTTCTAACCCTTTCTTTGTTTATTAAGAATGATTGTTGAAGTACGTTACATGCTTTTTTGGATAAATATTTTTAAACTCTAACTGATCAACATAGACTTTTATAGTGATGTCTTTTTCAATTCAGATCAGTTCTAACACACATTTACTCAGTACTTACTGTGTGCCAGAAATTGTTTGCTGGACATTGGAATTCAGATACATATTCCCTTTCTTTAAAAATGTAGGATTATTCAGAGCATGATAATTCAGCAAGGGATTCATAATAATTGATTTCTCATTATTAAATTGCCCTTGCATTACTAGAAAAACATCACACTTAGTATTTTATGAAGAACACTTTGAAGGCTTTTATAACCTAATTGTAGACCATGTCAAAACGTGGATTTTAAAAATTGCTAAAAGTAAAATTACTATTTACAATCAAACTTACGGATTTTTATATCTGAAGTAATAGTGTTCAGATTCTAATCAAAAACATCTATAAAGCTTGATAATGCCTCAGAAATTTCATAGATCTCTATAATATAGATTGTTTACATTCTATATAATCAGGAAATTGGAATTTCCAATCATACTTTATCACTTCTTATATGATAGAAATAATATGAAATGTTGGGACCCGTCACTTTCAAGATGCCAACATTGTGTTTTAATTTCTCTGGGAGTCTTCTGCATTATCTGTGGGACTTAAGTATGCATTTACATTGATTTATTTTCAATTGAAGTTTATTTTTTTGTATTAATTTTATTGCTTCAATGTAGTTTAGCATAATCTATCTAGATTTTCCATTTGTGTTATAATTTATTTTATTTTTCAGAATTCTTTATTTTGTTCTTTTATACAATATGCATGAACATCTGATATTCAAAACTATACCCTTTTGACCTCATTCTTTATATTTCACTCAAATCAAAACAGCAAGTATTGATCAAGAATCAGTTTTCTAGTTAGCATCATGCTACTTGTTATAAATTGTAGTACAGAAAAATGTAAATCACATACTGTCAGGGAACTTACTTTCTAGTTGGTAGATAAGATACAAACAAGAAAAAAATGCAAAAGCACATCCTAATGAAATATTTATTTTTACAGTAGCTAATATAAATACAGTCATATTCTTGTTTTATATTTAACCAAATGTATTAGAATTCACAACATACCTTTTGTATATTGACCTCACCCTGGCTTCTTCATGCTTTTCCTATACTATTGTACCTTTACAATTATTTCTTCACTTGCCGCTTAAAAATTGTATTTACTTTTGCAAGACTTTTAAAATTCTCTTTGGAACAACCCCAGATAGACAAATGTCATGCACATTAATTTCTGAAATATTACCAGTGATAATTTGTCTCACACAAAGGTGACCCTGCTCAGCATTTAGAAATAGGAGTAGTGCAGGCTACTATAATTGTAGACTGAAAATCATTGCTTTCTGAATCTCTTATTTCATTAAAAAACTTGCCCTGATTTTTAGAACCATTCACAAAAGAATTAACATGTAAAGTAGGAGAAATCCAAATCCTAACATGAAGTTAGCATCTCTACTAAATGGGAATTTTAGCAGTAATCTTTGGTATATTAAGGCAGTAGAGTCTTCTACCTTGGGCTTTGATGAGATTTTTATATCATGGGAACATCTATTTTAAATTTTGTGATTTGATCTGTGTTCAAGTTATAACCTTAAAATTTTATCATATTTTGGAAAATTTATATCCCCCTCAATTTTTAATGCCTGCATTGCAAAATGTTTGTCACAGACCACAATACCTATCCCTGTGGAACTGTTATCCTATCTTAATTCAGAAGTAATACTATTGACTAAATGATACTTAGAGCTTCCAAACTTCAAGGCATTTTTTTGGCCACCATTCTCCCTAACCTCACTGTGAGCTTCCTGTGTGGTATCATTCATCTGAGGTCTTATTAAAATGTAAATAAATTACACCCAGCACACTTCCTCTATTTGCCCAGCTTGTTACTATATCGAAACAACTGTCTTAATGAAACACATATTGATGTATTGTGTATTTCCGTGCTAAACCAAAGTGAGAAGGAAGTTATGTGAATATATAATAGAACCCACTTCATAACAGTTTTTGTTAGAGCATTTTATGAATTGGAGATAATCTGAGCCATGGGAGATGATGTAATTCTACATGACAGATCATAGAAAGAGGATAGCTCCTTAGATAGAATTGGATTAGACTCTTGAGATACGTGCTTTCGGCCTTTTATAGAGCTTTACCTTTATAAGCATAGCTAACTCTCAGTTTTCCATACTAATACTATAGTATTGTGGTAAATATAGTAAAAATAAAAATAAACAACTTTGTTATCTAAAGTAATTTCTCTTTGGCCTCCGTATACAATATTTGACTTTTTGACATCAAATTTACCATTTTATTTTTGTTTTCCATGGGTTAAGGAAGCTATTTCTAACATCCACATTATGGAGTGAAAATGGTCTAACACTTGTGTAATGTTATACTTTGTTATATATAACAGATAATCTTCATAGGGCATGACTGGATAAAATCTAACTCATGTAATAATGAGCAGTAAGAATGAATAATAATAAGCATGAATAATAATAGCAGACCTATGAAATACAATAGTACTTGGTTAATTGTTAAATGAGTTTGTAGAAAATAACTATTATTGCTTGAGTACATACCAAATAGTGGGAATAGGAGGCAACTGAGTGGTGTGCAGGAGAAAAAGAAGCCAAATGGGATTAAAATTTGTCATGTTTGAATGAAATGCCGACATGACAGTAGTAATTGATTGTCTCTGTGATCAGACTTTCTGGTGTTTGTAATTTTTTTCTTATATTTTCCTTTTTTTTCCCAAGGGCATGTGTTAATTTTGTAGTCAGAAAAAATTAATGTAAAAATGTGTTATGTTATCCCCATTTGCAAATAATTCGTTGAGTGAACTATATAAAGTATCCGAGGGAGAGTGGAAGCCATGAACTAAATTTAAAGGCGAAGTGTTCCATTACGCAAGTAATCCATTGTCTCAGAACTTATTGAAGTTCTGTTATCACTTTCTCATTTTTTGAAAATTCCAAACTGGAGACAACTTAATTAAGGAAATAGTAATAATATGAGTAACATTATGTTCTGCTTTTTAACTCTGCTTAGGAAGAAAAGCTTCACTATGTGGAAAATATGATCTGATATATGTTGTTGTCAGCTTTGGAGAAAGACAGTGTTAGAAGCATTCTTTTTCTCCTGCTCTGTTTCAAAGTTGGTCTCCCTGAGAAGAGCTGTATATATGATTAACATCTTGTTTAGCCCAAGTCATGGAAACTCAAGTTCATGTGGTGAGGGCATTATGAGGAAGCTTACCTGAATATTTATGTAACATGTAGCAGTTAGAGAGCCAGCTAAATATTAATGGAATTAATTATATTTTGTTAGAAATACTATAGAAATATGTTATACTGGGCCTCTGTTACTTACATAGAGGGTTAGTACAACTTAGATGACCTATTTCAGCACAAATTATAAAAATAATTTGCTCCAAACTGATGTAGCTTGCGCCAGGGAGCATGGCTTCTAGAGTGGAGCACACCCCTAGATTGGGTGCCCTTGTATAGGGCACAACCTACACACTCAGTCATAGCTGCCCTATGTTATATGCTTTATTAATGGTTTGAAAATAGTTGCTGTTGCTCCATAGGTTCCAAATTGTTCTTCTCTTGCACAGAAAGCCAAGAATCACCTTCAGGTGATTTAGCAAAAAGATGCTTATCTAAGCTTTAAGTTAGTCTGGGACCCTGATGATACAAATCCATTACTTTGCTTCAGACATCTGATTTGAATAACACTGAGGGTAGAAGGAAATGAAATAAAGTCACCACAAAAGCATAGATGAGTTTATCAAGTCTGGTTCCTGGATGATCTAGGTTGCATTTGGAATTGCATCTAAAATTTTGGGGTATCTTACTATAACTTCAGATGGCTTGATATACAAAAGGGTAGATAAAAAGAGACATAGATCTCCTTGTTCTGAAAAGAAAGATGGTTTAAAAGGATACACATATATATGTTAAAAATATATATATATTTGAAAGTAAATAAAATATAGATGAAGTATATGATATAAATGAAGTAATTGAAAACTGAAACAAGGGAAAAACATAAGAATTAGACCTATGTATTAAAAAAAATCCTATAAAGAGTCTTATATACATTTACAAGTTGGATTCTTAATCATATGTTTTGAAGAAATACATTGCTCATACTCAGACTAGAAAGAAATATCATCCTCTGATAATCTTCAGTATATAAAGGGGTCACCATATTATATCATGGATACCATGATCAATATTCACTTTTATGAGGAACAAAGAGTATTTTGTAGGTATACTTCTGTTATAGCTCTCAATATAGATTGATAACATCTCAGTGATGTGCAATTTGGTATTTTCAGTCTTATAAGATACAGACCAGTTAAATGACACTCCATTCTGACATAATTCAAAGGAAGATTTTAGAATATACCTAGATCTAACCTCCAATAGAAGAACTGCAACTTTTTATAGATATTGCTTTTCTAAGTCATGCCTCTAATTTTTATTAGATAACAGTGAATTCTAGATTGTATTACTGGAAAACAGCTATTTTTGTTAATTAATAGCAGAAACAGTAATCAAGTTAGGGGTTGGGTTGAAGTTCTCTTATAGAAATGCAAAGCCTGGCAAAAACACACAGCCAAAAAAATGTTTACCTGAGAAATTAGCTGGAGAAGTGTCATTTCATAGGACCAAAAAAATCTCTGTAAACATTTGTTTTCATTCTCCTCTAATATACAGACAAATGGGAGATGGAGGCTCCAATTTCTTCTTTTCTTTAGCTTGGATATTGCCTAATTCTCATATTACAAGGTGAGGGAATTTTATCATATACTCCATCACCAGACTTTCTTGTGTCCTTAAGCAATTTATGTAATGTTCCATGCTTTATTTTATGGATTAGCTTCCTTATTTTCCAAATAGAAGTAGTAATATTTACTGTTACAGGTTCTTGGGTTAAAGGTGAATTATTATGACATTTTCATGAGATGAAGTTTGGTGAGTATTTTGATTTCTTTGACACTTTGTAAATGTGAAGGATTAATGTTGACCCAAAAACATCAGTAAGATATTCAAAGTTAATGCACCATACATTCTGAATTTCTACTGCACAACGTTTGCTGATTTTCCCATTCCTTTCAGTCTCTATGAAGAAAAAAAAAGTTTTGAAAATCCTAGAAGCAGATACTACGTGTTTATCTCATTTTATGTCATGTGTGATTTTGTAAATCTACTCATAATTTAAATGCTCTAGGAGAATCTGTTCTCAAGGGAATTTTATTGATCATTATGTAAAGCAAAAATCATTTTTAAAGTGCACATTACTCCCTGTTTCAATATGGGAACTTTCTGATTTACAAGAGTTATTTAAGTGCCCAGAGAAGCATATCCCTTTAGTATGTTCCTAAGGAGATATAGCCTGGGCATGCCACAAAACTGTGAGGGAATAAGTTGGAAAATACTAAGTTGATTCACTTAAGTATTTGGACCTATTTAGAGAGATTACTTAGCTACTATTTGGTATGAGATTAAGTCTAGTTGATATGTTCTCTACAATTGCTTGGAATCGGTTTATTCTAGATCAGTCCAGCTCCAAATTTTCTAGCTACTAATTATGAACCATGAAATGCTAGCTCTTCTCATTGTGTGGTTTCTCTCAGCACTGTAAAGTCATGTAGAATTCTTTATGTCCTGTGGGGGAAATATTGCACCCTCATACTCATCCTCCATCTACCTCCCAATCCTCATGATTGGCAGAAATTCCTAATCTCCAGAACTTTCAGACTTCTTAGAGATGTAGTGGAACAGGCAGTTGAGGATTTCACATACACATATAACCATCATGGAAACTTTCATTCATTGGCAGTTGGACCTCCCACACCCACCCATACACACACCCCTGCAGCTGGGCCTCCAAATCTTGCATTATAAGGAATAGAATTAGGCAGTGGTTATTTGCTGAAGGAATATCAAGTTTTTTATGGTCATTATATAAAAGGAGATCATAAATTATACCACCCAAACTGGATTCTTCTGAGAGTAAGAGGGGACATTTTAATTAAAGATTATGGTTAAATGACAGGCATAAGTGAGATCTGGTATTTTAGCTGGGACTACCTCCACTGCTTACCCTTCCCCAAACTCCATTGGCATAATAGATCTACCAGGGCAGGCCAAGCCACGAAAACTCACAACGTCCTGCTGAAATGGGCTGACTTGATGGAGTAAAACATGAAAAACCACATGCCCCTAGGTGTCATAAACAGTAGCAATCTCAGTGGTAAACAGGGAGGATAAACATTACAGCTAGCCTGAAGTTGCAGTTCAGGTTGGGGCAGGCAATAGACTGGAAAATTGCCAGAACTTTAACAAGGAGAATTGGAAAAGGAGACTGCTATAGTAGGCATTGATAAGTACATATCCCTGGTGGTTTGGAAGTCTACATGTATTACAGGAAAGACCAGAGACGGTCCAAGATATCCACGTACCCAAGGATGACCCTAAGGCCTCGTGCAAAGAGGAGAGAAGAGTGATCCCAGTAAAAAGTAAGAGCCAAGGAAGACATGTAAAGTGCCTGAACTTTGAATGCATTTCCAACCCATACACATATATCAGCAAAGGATGTTCTCTTATTGCCCTCAAGGTGTTTGAGGAGAACTCTAGACCAATCATTACATGTGAACTGCAAACTGTGCTGACATAGGGGCAAGGTTTAGCTAAAAAATAAAAATAGGAATTATAAAAACTGACCAGAGACATCAGCAGCTGCACAGCATGAGGGAGACAGACTCCACAGAATTAGATTGGTAAATCACTAAACAAACAAGTAAGTAGCAATAACAGCAACAATCTCCTGGAAGGAAAAATCAGAAGCCAGAGTTGCTATTAAATATTGTATAAAGTGTTAACTTGCAAGAAAAAAAAATCATAAGACATGTAAAGAAACAGGAGTGTGACAAATACCCTGTTACAAAAGCAGTCAGTGGAAACTGTATCTAGGTTGGAGGGGAAAGAGCAGATATTGAATTTAGCAAAGACTTGAAGGCAGCTATTATAAATATATTTAAATAACTAAAGGAAACCTTGTTAAATAATTAAATAAAATATTAATATACTTTTAAAATAAAGAGTATCAGTATAAAGATAGAAATTATTTTTAAAAGAAACAAATAAAAATTCTGGAGTTTAAAAGCACAATAACTAAAATGAAAAACGTTCTAGAGGGACTCAAAAGCAGATTTGAGATGGCAGAGCAAAGAATCAGTGAACTTGAAGATAACTCAATAGAAATTATCTAATTTGAAAAACAGAAAAAAAATGAAGAAAATAAACAGAGCTTCAGAGATCTGAGATACCATCAAGCATACTAACATGTATGTAACAGGAGAAGAGGAGAGAAGAAAAAGAAAGGGCAGAAAAAAATATATTTGAAGTAATAATGACCCCAAACTTGCCAAATGTGATGAATAACATTAATCTACACATATGAGAAACTCAACAAATTCCAAGTATGATAAATGCAAAAGGATCCACACATAGACACATTCTAGTCAAACTTTGAAAGTCAAAGAAAAAGATAAATTCTTGAAAGCACCAAGAGAAAAAAGACTCATTCAATACAGGAAACAACATTCTGATTAACATTTGACTTCTCATCAGAAACAGTTAAAGTCAAAAGGCAGAGGGACAACATATTCAAAGTGCTTAAGGAAAAAGATTATTAAAGTGACCATCAAGAATTTTATATTCAGCAAAACTGTTCTTCAAAAATGAAGATAAAAGAAAGATATTCCAAGATAAACAAAGACTGAGGCTACTTGTTGCTAGCAGACCTGCCTTACAAGAAATACTAAAGGAAATCATTTAGATTTAAAGGAAGTGACAACAGTAACTAAAATCCACCCAAAGAAATAGATTGCACTTATAATATTATTATGTAGATAAATATAGATACGGAATAAATATACAACAAAATTCGGTTCAAGAAAAAGGAAGAAAATAAAAAAGGTTAGGCCAGAAATCAATGAAATAGAAAACAATAAAATGGTAGAGAAAAATCAATGAAAACAAAAGTTCATTCTTTGCAAAGACCAACAAAATTGACAGATGTGTAGCTAGAATAACAAGGAAAAAGTAAAGAAGATAACAGATTACTGAAATCAGGAATATAAGCGGGACATCACTACCAATCCCATAGAAATTAAAGAGATTAAAAGGTAATACTATGAACAAATATATTCCTAAGACAACTTAGATAAAATTATCTAATTGCTACAAATGCACAAATTACTGAAACTGATTCAAGAAGAAATAGAAAATCTGAATAGATCTATAATAGCAAAGAGATGGAATTTTTAATTAAGTCATCCCACAAAAGTCCAGATGCAGATATCACCACTGCATCCTATCCATTATTTAAAGAGAAACAATACCAATATTTCACAAACTTTTTCAGAAAATTGAGGGAGAAGGAACACTTCTTAATTCATTCTATGACAGTAATATGCTGAAACCAAGCCAGACAAACATATCATAAGAAACCATTATCCCTCATGAATATAGACACCAAAGTCCTCAACAAAATATTCACAAATCAAATACAGCAATCTTTAAATGCACTATACACCCTGACCAAGTAGGATTTATCCTAAGAATGCAAGTTTGGTAAACATTCAGTAATTAACTATCTAATTAATTAATTAATGTAATATACCATATTAGTAGAATAAAGGAGAGAACCCTGTGACTATTGCAATGGATACACAAAAAGCATTTGAGAAAATCCACCATCCATGACAAAAACTTTCAACAAACTAGACTAGAAGAGGACTTCTGTAACCTGATAAAGAGCATCTCTGCAAAATCTACAACTAACATCATACTTAATGATGAAAGACTAACTGGTTTAACCCTAAGATTGGGAACAAGGCAAAGTTGTTAGATCTCACCTCTTCTATTTAACATTGTACTGGGGTGTCTGTCCAGAAAGATAAAAATAAATAAATAAATAGAAAAAGAGAGGAAAGAAAACAAGAAAGGAGAGAAGAAAAAAAAAAAACAGAACAGAAAAGAAAGAAATAAAAGGCATCCAGATTAGAAAGTGAAAAGTTAACACTTTATTTGCAGAAAATAAGTTATGTAGAAAAGCTGAAGGAATGCATTCATACACACAAACGAGTTCAGCAAGTTTATAAATTATATCTTATTTTGTAATTATACAAAATTATATATTATTATAGTACAAAATAAATTATATATTATTTTGTGATTATACAAAAATTAATTGTGTTTCCATATACTAGCAGTGAACAATGAAATTAAAAAAACAATTCTATTCACAATAGCATCAAAAAGAATAAAGGCATATTTGTAGAAATTGACAGGCTGATCCTAAAATTCATATGAAAATGCAAAGGATCCTCCAGAACAGTGAAAATAATTCTGGAAAGGAAAACATAGATGACCTATGTTCCTGATTTTAAAACTTACTATAAAACCTATAGAAGGAAGAGTATAGTACTGGCATATACATCAATGGAATGAAGTTGTAAATTCAGAAAATTAACCTTTATGCATTTGGTCAATTGATTTTGATAAAGGTGCCACAGCAATTTGATAGGGGAAGGAATAGTTTTTTTGTTGTTTTCAATAAATAGTAGTAGGACAATTGGTGCTAAGACTGTATGAAATATAAATGAATATCCATGGTGCTAGAACTATATGAAAAAAATAACTTTATAGCCTTACCTCCCACCATACACAAAGATTAATTCAAAATGGATCATGGACCTAAATATAAGAGCTAAAACTATAAGACTTCTATTAGAAAACAGGGGAAAATCTTCATGACCTTGAGTTAAACAGGGTTCTTAGATATGGCACCAAAGCATGTTAAAAAAAAATAAAAAACATAATTTGGATTTCAATAAAATTAAAAACTTTAATATTTCAAAAGATACCACTAAAGAAATGAAAAGAGTGGGAGAAAATTTGCAAGATTTATTATTTTTTTTTAGACTTTATTTATTTTTAGACAGAGAGAGAGCATGAGTGTGAGCAGGGGAAGGGGCAGAAGGAGAGGAAGAGGGAGAAAAGCAGATTCCCCACTGAGCAGGGAGCCCAGTGTGGGGCTTGATCTAATGATTTTGAGATCAATACCTGAGCCAAAATCAAGAGTCAGTCACTTAACTGACTATGCCACCCAGGTGCCCCTGCAAGATTTACTATTTGCAAATATATATCTGATAAAGGATCTTTGTCCTCATAATATATAAAGAATTCTTCAATAATAAAAAGACAAACAACCCAATTAAAAGTTGGGCAAAATGTTTGAATAAATATTTCACCAAAGAAGATCTAAGAATCACTAATGAGAATATGAAAAGATGCTCAATATCATCAATCCTTAGAAAAAAGTATATTAAAACCATAGAGAAATACTGCTTTATGCTAACTAGAGTGAATACAATAAAAATAGGCATGCAATAACAAGTATTAGTGAAGATGCTGATAAATTGGAACCCTCATACATTGCTGGTTGAAATTTAAAATGGTACAGCCAGGGGTGCCTGGGTGGCTCAGTCAGTTAAGCTGCTGCCTTCGGCTCGGGTCATGATCCCAGAGTCCTGGGATCAAGCCCCACACCAGGCTCCTTGCTCGACGGAGAGCCTGCTTCTCCCTCTCCCTCTGCCTGCTGCTCTGCCTACTTGTGTTCTCTTTCTAGCTCTCTGTTAAATAAATAAATAAAATCTTAAAAATATAAATAAATAAAATGGTACAGCCACTTTAGAAAATGGCTTAGCAGTTCTTAAAAGTTAAAATAAACTGGGGCACCTAGGTGGCACAGTTGGTTAAGCCTCTGACTCTTGGTTTCAGCTCAGGTTGCGAGATTGAGCCCTGCGTTGGGTTCTGTGCTAAGTATGGAGTCCGCTTGGGATTCTCTCTCTCTCTGTTCCTGTCTCTTTCTCTCTCTCTGTCTAAAAATAAATAAGTAAATCTTTAAAAAATATATTTAAAAAAAGTTAAAGTAAACTTACCTTTATGACCCAGAAATTTCACTTCTTGATATCTACTCAAGGGAAATAAAAACATGTGTCCACACGCAGACGTATATATATGTCAGTGTTCAGAGCAGAATTATTCATAATAGTCAAAAACTAAAAACAATCTACATGTTCATTAACTGATGAGTGGATAAACAAAATCCACACAATGGAACACCGTTTGTCAATAAAAGGGAACAGGCTACTGCTACATACCACAACATAGATGAATATGAAAAGCATTATGATAAGCCACATGCATGACACCGCATATTGTACGATTGCACTTATATGAAATGTCCAGAAAAGGTAAATGTTTAGAGACAGAAAGCTGATTAGTTATTTTTTGGGGCTCTGAGTAAGAGTGGGTTGACTACCTAAGGACATGAAAGATCTTTCTGGGGTGATAAAAATGTTTTAAAACTGGACCCTGGTGATGATCACTCTAAATTTATTTAAAATCTGTAAGTTGTACACTTAAAAAGGTGAATTTTATGTTATGTAATTACACCTCAATAGACTGTTAAAAGTGAAATTATGCTAATTGAAACTAAGAAGAGGAAAACCTGGCAGACACTCTGTTAACCAAATGACCAAGATTAACATCCCCAGTGATAAGTCATATGGATATCATGTACCCCCTGATATGATGTTACAAAAAGAGCTCTTCATTCATTCACAAGCTAATCATGAGAAACATCAGACAAATCCAAATTATTATTTAGATTAGTACAAAAAATATCTGACCACTACCCTTCAAAACTATCAGGGTCATAAAAAACAAGAGAAGACTGAGAAATGGTCACAAATCAGAGAAGAGTTAGGAGAAATGGCAACTAAATGCAATGTGGTATCCTAGATCAGACCTTTGGAATAGAATAAAGATATTAGTGGAAAAACTGGTAAAATCTCAATAAAGTATGTAGTTAATAGTATTGTATCAATGTTCACTTCTTCCTTTGACAAATTTACCATCGTTACATAAGATTTTAATGTTAAGTAGTGAAGAAGATACAGGAATTCTCTGTACTCTCTTTACAACTTTTCAATAAAAGTGAAATTGTTTCAAAATAAAAATAATTTAAAAAACAAAAGAATGGGAGACTTATCAGTTAAAAGAGAATTATGATTTAAATGTAATGTGTGGATCTTGTTTAGATCCTAATTCATACTAACCAGCTATAAAAATGAACAAAGAACAAAAAACATTCAGAAGTCAATCATTTGACCTAAGATATTTAATAACATTAAAGAATTGCTATTATTTTTGATGTGGAATGATGATATTATGATTTTCAGAGGCCATTATTTTTTAGTACTACATACTAACATATTTGTGGATAGAATGATATATCTGGAATTGTCTTTAAAATGAGCCAGTGGAAGAAAAAGTGGGTGACTATAGATAAAAAAAAAGATGGCCCGTGGGTGATGAGTACCTGGTAGCTCATTGTACTATGCTCTCTACTCTTGGATGTGTTTGAGATTTTCCATAATAAAAATTTTTTTAAGTGAAAAGAAAAAAAGACTAAGAGAAATAATTAAAATATTATAATTTCCCTCTACGCTGACCACAGCAGGGCTTGTCTCTTAAAAATCATCTGAGCAATGTCAGAATGAATAAATTATAAGAGAGGTGAGTGAACTCTCAAAAACAATCTGAGCAAGATAAAATCGATGGTGAATAGTTGGGAGAACATTAAGAGAAACGCCTGAATTAGCATAGACCTCCTAAACTAGAGTGCTTTGTTGTTCTTTGCTTGAAGTTTTTTGACCTGGTGATATCTAAAACTCCTATGCATGTGAGGACTTTTTAAAAAGTAGAGTGTGGTCAGAAGCAGCCCTGTGTTACTAGTCAGTGTTACGATCTATAGTTCCTCACCCCCCTTCAGTTTTCTTTATTGTCTAGGGCTTTGTTTTTTGGACTTGTGAGTTACAGGATAGGTTACTGTAATATAATGCATTTGCCACTTCTCTGGAAAGCCATTCAGAATCTCTAACTAGTGCAGAATGTACAACTCTTTTGCTAAAGGGTCTCTGCCAAGAGAAGCATTCTTCCGGGCTTTGTAATTTGCATTGATTACTGACTGAGCTGTTTCCCAGTGCATCACTGGGTGTTGACTGTAATCTATAAAGCTTTACACAGTTTTGTCCTATTTAAAAAAGTCTGACACTGGTGGTCAATTTCAATAATGACCGAGATCGATCTGGGTGACTTTAAAAAATTTTAACAGATTTTGGGACCTGAAATGTCAAGAACAAGTTATTGATCACACATAGTCTGGAAATCTACTATTTTAAAGGTGGGTACAGTGTACAGTACTGAACTGGTAAAAAACAGGAAGTTGAAAAGTAGGCAGTATTGCCAAAAATGTTCTAGCTCTGACTTTGTGCTCCCTAAACTAATCCAACATGCTTTCAGAATATTTCACTTCCTTGATGACCATTTTTACAGTTTCTATCCAATACTTACCCCCACATAGTGACAGAGTTAATGATTATCTCATGAGGCAGATATGAATAGGAACAGTATTCATATCAAAGACAACTGGTCCCACTTCCAGGTCCATCTTTGGGCCAAGATATGTAGTCGCCAACAGTGAGTTGGCGACTGTATTTTTTGAGTCCTGGCGCAAAGTAAGATCCATCTGTTTTGCCCAGCCGTTTGCCTGAGTGCCACAAAATGGTCCTGTTATTAGTCTTATTTGTGGTCCTATTTGAGGTTAAAGGATAATATAAATAAACTTTAGTCCTCCTTGTGATGAATGTAGCATGGGAATTAAAAGTGGTGGTGTTGGTAGTGGTTAAGTGATGTTGCGTCTCTATTTTCTCAGTTGCTCTGTTTTCTTTGGATTGGGAAACAGACATTTAAGAATGAGTTTGTCATCTGGAAGGATAGTTGTGACCAAGTTTCCCTCAACAGGATACAAGATGTTATTTTTGAGCTTCATTACCCTCACCAAGGGGGAAAAAAAAAAGAGAGGGAAAAAATAAGGAAGAAAGTGAAAGTAAGGAAGAAACATGCAGAAACAGAAGTGAAGAGAAAGGTCAAAGAGGATGAGGAATACATGAGGAGACAAGAAGAATGTAACATAGCAGATTGCCTATTCATAGAAATTACTTTATTATTTTGAACTGATAGTTCAGTTAACTCAACATCTGGTGAATTGAGGAAAAGGAAATCTGACTGATTAAATTGAACTGCTAGTTGTCAGTTAAATAGTTTATATATTAATATGCAGCCTAGTTTCCATCATATTTTCCCATATGAACTAGATAGTGAATCAGTTTTTCACTAACCATATTTGAGCGGTGAGTAGAACAATACCAATCGGTGATTCAGATTTATGTAGAGGTGGGCAGTTTTTATATTTCTGAATTGATTATTGGGGATTATTGTTATTCCATATAATTTCTGAGCCTGAGTTATTTTTGTCAGTTTCTTTTATGAATGTTTTGCTACCTTATAAGGAAATATGTGCACTCCCCTCCTCTCATTCAATTGTCCCTGACCGCCTCCATAATTTCTGTCTTTACACTGGTGCATTTTTAGTCTAACTCAGGCATGTGAGAAGCAGGGGAAAAGTTTAGTCAGTCAATGTCAGTGATTTTTTTTCTGATCCATTCATGGATGGATTTCATGAATCTGTACTAGTTTGCATTTAAAATCTATATATATCAAATAGACACAATACCTAAAATATTCTTCCATATACTTGAAGGGAAAAAAATAGAATTCATAAGTCAGATGAGATACATTTTCTAATAATAGATGCAATTTCAGGGGTGATTTATGATCATGCTCCCATATGTAGAGATATTAAAATATTACCTTGCACTGATGTGAAGTAGGACATAAACACACCACATTTAGTGCTACAAATATATAAAAAATGTACTGGCATGCTGTGAAGTAAAAGAAAGATAATTGTATTATCTTCATTTTACACGAAAAAAGGCTATATTTTTCTAAATCCTGTAGTGTCAGTTATCTAAAGCTAAAAATAGGGATGACTTAATCTAGTCTGTTTTTTTTTAAACTGTTATCTTATTTAGAGATGGTGTTGTATGAAGAAAGAAGGGATTGAAAATATAGTGTGACATTTTAAGCCCAAATATTTATGACATAGTTGGAGATTTTAATGCCTGCACTCTTAATTTGAAGATTAAAAATACATGTTAAAAAATGTGGTTCGGTTTTTTAAAACCAGGAGGTCCAGTTCAAATCCTGATGGTCTTCTTGTGCTGCTTCACACAGCAGTGGCTGCATCTAATAAGATATATGTATATATGATGTGGTATCCGGCATGCTAAGCCCACCATACATTGCAGTGGGCATTCTGTATTGCTAAATATGTTCATTTACCTCTACTTCACCATCTGCCTCGCCACCAATGCAGCCACTTGAAAGCAGTAGATCTAACATTTTTTTTCCAATTCTATTTGAAATCATAATTTTCCTTCAACATGTATATTCAGATAATAGATTTTCTTCTTTATTCTCTAAAATTAACATTTTATGTAATCTTTAGGCTGTGAAATTGTTGTTGAGTAGTTTTTTAAAAATCAGATAGAATTTAGCTGAAATTCAGAGGCACTGAGCTTCTAGTCATATCATTATAAGTCCTAAACAGGGAGGCATATTTTGTTTTTCAGAATTGCTTTTTTTTTTTTTCCTCTTTAGATCCTTTTCTTTTCATTAAAAAACTACTCTGGGAAGAGGGTTTTTTTTTTTCCTTAACAGAAAAAAAAAAAAAAGCCACGCTTGACTGATAATGCATTGCTTTGGATGGTGAAACATTATGAAAGTTTAATTTTTAATTAAATCTGAAATACCAATTATAACTGAAAGAGATTTTAACCTGTTTCTTTTCAGACTGCCTGAAGTTACATTTAGAGACTGAAATCACTGCACCTTAAAAACAAAAGATTGAACTGCACTGCATTCCTGTAAGTGAAAGCTTCCTGTACCTTCCTGCTCTGTGATTCTGTGACCAACCCAAGAAAAGACAAAAACATTGGTAACATAGTAACCAGGCATGAGTAAAAATTTGAATATCCCTGAAGAAATATATGTTTAAATGATTTCCTTCTATAAAAAAAAATTTGTTGGGCTCAATATTCAGTATGTCTTTTTTATTCAACCTAAATTGTGAATCCTTTTTTTTTTTTTCCTGGTTTGAATTGCATTAGGGAGGGTGTCACCCACTGTGCATCCACACAGTGACATACACCGTGACAGGAGGGATTCTCACATTTTTGTTCAAGTCCCATTGAAGGTAATGGATTTCTTATGGAATCAAAGTAGATTCCTTTTTCCTTTGTGATGTCATTAGAAATTTTTAGCCTTTGTGTCAATGGAAATGGAGAGAAAGAAGTTCATGATGACATCACAAGATTCTGTTGCCTTGAGGACTTTGGGCAAAACTAAGTAAAATGCATAATTCCCTTGTGTGCGTGTGTTCCCCATTCTGCTATGAAGCAGTCAAAATAGCACATCTTATGTCTTCCCGTGAGCTACAAGGCTGTCTCTCAGAGCCCCATTGTTCCATAAATGCATGTCAGAGTCTACCACAGTCTGGTCTACCCTTATTTAGCTGCTGTTTTGTCAATGTACTTGGAAGAACAATTAACACTTGGGATTTCAATGTCTGAATAACAGGCAGTGAATAGAACCCGAGCATATAAAAGAATCAGACGCCCAGGGTAAGAAAACAGAAGCTTATAGTTGGTGGGGGAAAAAAGAAAAGCATTTTAATGCTGTGCTCAAAGGTTGTGAAATACTATGAGAAAAGTCAATCTTTTTTTTTTTTAAATTTTAGATCAAAATGTATGTTTTGATAATGAAATCCAGAAGGTTATGATGTCTTCCTAAGTTTTGCAGTTTAATGTGTTGCAAGGTCTTTCCTTAGAGAGTCTTAAAACACTGAAATAACATCCATCTCCTTGAGTCATTGTTGGAAGGCCGGATGCAGGGTCTAGTGCACCGTGGCTTTCAGAGTGCCACCGTGTCTGTCCCACAGAGTGCAGTAAAGGTGTTTCACTTTCTTCCATTTTCACTTTGGTTCACTGTACTCTTTCATTATTGGCTATAGTGCTTGTGTATTGACTGCTGATAGTCCGGAAGTTGTTTAAGTATCTCTATGTATGGTGTGAATTTCTGCTAGGTCCCTTTTTTGGTGGGAGGAGAGAGATGATGCATGGACAGAGCAAGATCACCCCACTGTCAGGGTAGCTGATGAATGGAAAGGGAGCTTATGCATGGTGCCCACTGAGCACAGTGCTTGACTGGAATGAGGGAATGAATGATGCTTGTTGTTATTTTTGTCATAACTGCAACAGTTCAAACCCATAGACAGAAAGGTCTCCAGAAGCAGGATCTGTTTCTTACTCGTTTTTTAATCTCCAGTGCTTGGCATAATAATAGTAATGACGAAATATTTACTGTTATTAATACAATTATAAAATGTGTTCATAGTCAGAACTCTAGGATTTATTCTGTCAGAGAATATTTATTGTGGAGAGGCGTTGAGTAAAGTTCTTGACAGTCAGGAAGACAATTTTAAAGGAATTTGTCAAAGGCAAACCAGCTGTTCATCACATCACATTAGGCATCCGTCTCTTGGTCTTTCTCATTTACTTTACACTTCCTTCTCATCACCAAGATGAGGAGGGCCAATTCATACCATATCCTTTTTTCTGTGAAATCATCTCCAGCAGTTTTCCACTTAACTTATGTGTCTTAGATCCCATACATTGAAGTTGTCTCCAAAGATGAATCTACCTGACTCCAGGATGGGCTCTTCACCTGTTGGTGCGGTGAATTGCCGTGCGGTGAATTGTGCTTCAAGGAAAGAGGCATATAGAGGCACATGTACGATAGATATGGGGGCAACAGGCCTGGGAAGTCACCATGAGAAGCCTCAACTTTCAGTGCATAAAAAGCCAGGACCAGTTTCTCAGTTTCTCAGCATGAATAAGACCACAACATTCTTTAGAACTCAGAACCATTTGACCCCTGCTGACCCCTTCAACATTTAGCTTTCTGGTGGTTTGGGGGTTTTTTGTTTTTTGTTTTTGTTGTTTTTGTTTTTGTTTTTTTGCATAAAGTTCTCTGCCCTCCCACACCAATTTTAATTTATTTCCAAAAGGGGTCCCTTCATTTTTATTAAATCAGCTGCTGATGATGCAAATTAAGGCTTTCATAAAACTTGGCCTCTGAGGCAAAACTAAAATGATAAAATTTAGGCTTAGTGAATTATACCGTTATCATGTTGAATAACATTTAAGGACATCAAAGAACTTTATCAACACATTTCATATTTTTTAAGATTACAAAATTGAGGTGAAAGGGATTTAAGGGTAAAGCTTCATCAAACATTATAGGTACAAAGGCTGTAAGAAGCAGAAGTCCTAATAATCTCATTTTGAAATAAGTATATTGAGGCCCAGGGTAGTGTATGCAAGTTACCCAAACCATAATGATTACCAGTGCAGATCATCCTTTAGTCATCTAGGCCTGGGGCTTTGATCTTTCCTCTACACTCAGGGTCTGAGCGGTGTTTTCTGAGGAACAAATTGCCCTAGGTTCATTTTATGAGACCCTTTGAACTGTAGTTCCCTCCATAGACTAGCCCAAAATTAATATATAAGAAGTTTTCTGGAAATATTCATAGTTACCAAAAAATGTGGGGTTTTTTTTCATTTTTTTCTGTACATTTTGATATCATGCCTCTGGTTGTACAGTGAGTCACGTAGACGCAAATTTACTTGGTTGACTTAATATTCTTTATGACAATTTACAAAGTGGAGAGAAGACCATTAGAAACTTCAGTAGTTTAATTGTGCTTACAGGAATGATAAAACTAGTATTCTGAACAGAGCCATTGTGACATGGAATTCAGACTTCCCAAGAGTGTGCATCACGCATGGTGTCAGAATGTCACTGTTGCCAGGGATCATTTCTGTCAGAGAAAAGTTTTTCAGAGTCTGAAAAAAATGAAATAAATGTTAATAATTTAAAATGAATTACTTGCTCTAGTAATTTATTTCAGGTTGCCTTTATTGGATTCTGTCATTTAGCAATCTGAAGAGACCAGTGTAGGAACTTTTCTCTTATTTTACCCAGAGTTAAGTCCTGGATATATCTTAGTTTCTTCTTCAGATTTATTTTATACCTTCCCAACCTTCCTATCCCCATGTGAAGAAGCTCAAGTTTCTATGTACGAAATATGAGTGCTTATGTCTTTGTGCCCCAAATGAGGAGATGGTGTTCTGTCTTAAAAAATCCCATGGAGGGCGCCTGGGTCCTCAGTTGGTTAAGCGACTGCCTTCGGCTCAGGTCATGATCCTGGAGTCCCTGGATCGAGTCCCACGTCGGGCTCCCTGCTCAGCGGGGAGTCTGCTTCTCCCTCTGACCCTCCCCCCTCTCGTGTGCTCACTCTCTATCTCAAATAAATAAATAAAATCTTTAAAAAAAAAAATCCCATGGAAGCTTTGGCATATAGAGAAGGAAGAATTGAAGCATAAGGATGCCAGAGCAGGGCCTTGGATGTAGGTGCACAACAAGGTTCTCTCCTCAGACCTCTTCTCTCTTTAATAATAAATTAAAATTTATTCTGTGCCTCTTATGAACAAATCATTTTACCAGGGTAAATAACGTATACTTCCTGTCATCAAGGACTTCATAATCTGTTTGGGCAATAAATACATCTTTCTTAAAGACAGAATGTTGTATGGGTACAGTAAAGTAAATAGGTATCATTTCCTTTGGAGCATCAAGAAATTATCTGGGGCACCTGTGTGGCTCAGTCGTTAAGCGTCTGCCTTTGGCTCAGGTCATGATCCCAGTGTCTTGGGATCAAGCCCCACATCGGGCTCCCTGCTCAGCGTGGACCCTGCTTCTCCCTCTCCCACTCCCCCTGCTTGTGCTCGCACTCTCTCTCTCTCAAATAAATAAAATAAAATAATTAAAAAGAAATTATTTGATATTCACCAGTAGCCCAAGTAGAGGGAGTAATGAAAATGAAAGCTAAGGGAACAGTGAAGAGTGATGGTGTGATCTGAGAATAGGATGCTGGTTGGAGCCAGTGTTTTCCAAAGTGTGGGTTGCAAACCATTCATAGGTCATGGAATCAGTTTAGAGAATCATAGCCAATATGCTTTTAATGAAATAGTATCAAAGGGAGAAATTTATAAAAAGAGTGTGTTACATATTTTTAAGACAATGGATTGCAAAATAAATATATTTCTTACTGGGAATCATGCCACCAAAATATGAAAGCAGATATAAAGAAGATCAGTCTTTTAAATACTCAACTCACATAATCCTAACTAAGGGATAATATTATTTTCCACCTCTTTATATACGAGAAAGTGGAGGGATTAAGCAATTTGTTCCAGGTCATACAGCAGGTGAATGTAAAAGATAGAATGTGAATAGGTCTGTCAAACTCCATATTCATACTCTTCCCATGATCTGACACTGCTTTTCAGGGTTGTATGACTTCAGTTATTACACTACTGATAACTTACACATCTACATCTCTCGTCCTGATATCTCTCCCAAATTCCAGTCCTATATTTCCAATGTCCTTATTTAAATCTTCGAATAGATATCACACTAGTTTTCTCCAAGTCAGTACATCAAAATTGAATTTATCCTCCTAGTGAAAATTAATCATCCTCCTTTTGACTATATTAATTTTCTGCATCTCAATTGTCCAGGTCATCTTGACTCAAAATATGTCATTCTTGCTTTCCTCCACCCCCCAGGTGTCCAGTAAGTGGCCGGGTCTTGTTAATTCTCCTTCCTTGGTACCTCTGTCTTAGGTTTTCATTTTCTCTTGCCTGCAATAATCTCCTAATTGAGAGAGACAGGGGGAAGGGAGACCAGTTCATCCTAAACACTGCTGCCTCATTAGGTTTCCTGAAGCAGGAGTCCTAAGATTATGTCACCCTTGTTCAGACAAAACTTTATTTTATTTTATTTTATTTATTTTATTATGTTATGTTAATCACCATACATTACATCATTTTTTGAGGTAGTGTTCCATGATTCATTGTTTGCATATAACACCCAATGCTCCTTTCAGTACGTGCCCTGTTTAATACCTATCACCAGGCTAACCCAATCCCCCTCCCCGCCCAGAACCCTCAGTTTTGTTTTTCAGAGTCCATCGTCTCTCATGGTTTGTCTCCCCCTCCAATTTCCCCCCCTTCATTTTTCCCTTCCCACTATCTTCTTTTTTTTTTTTAACATATAATATATTATTTGTTTCAGAGGTACAGGTCTGTAATTCAACAGTCTTACACAATTCACAGTGCTCACCATAGCACATACCCTCCCCAATGTCTATCACTCAGCCAGCCCATCCCTCCCACCCCCCACCAATTCTAGATTAATCACCAAACCATTTCTAACCAATATTTATGACCATCTAAAATCTAATTCTAACCTCATTTCTGACATTCTTTTTTTTTTAAGATTTTATTTACCATTTGAGAGAGAGAGATGGGGGGGCATGAACAGGGAGAAGGAGCAGAGGCAGAGGGGAGAAGCAGGCTCCCCACTGAGCAGGGAGCTGGATGCGTGACTCAGTCCCAGGACCCTGGGATCATGACCTGAGCCGAAGGCAGACGCTTACTGACTGAGCCACCCAGGCACCCCCTGACTTATTCTTATGTTTTAATATACCACACGCAGAACAAATTTCCTCACCACCACCACCACCACCCCCCTTTATTAATATTGTTCCTGCCATCTTGGATGTCCATTATTCTGTTTTTCCATATGCAAATCTAACCCATCCTTCTGGGTCTATTTTAAATGCTATTAATTCCATGAAACCTTCCCTCTTTGACCTAGCCAGAAATAATTCACTCTCCCCTGTTTACCGAGCTCACTTAGCACCTGTAGTGGCTCTGCTGACAATTTGATTTTGGACTTCTAGCATTCAGAATTGGGAGAGACTATATTTCTGTTCAGTCAACAAGTTTTGGTAATTTGCCACAATAGCCTAAGAAACTAATGTAGCATTTATTTACACTTTTTTTTGAGACTTGAATTGCTTTCTATATTTTTTAATGATACTTATGTTCAGGCTTTATCTCTTTACTAGAAAATGAATTCTTTAGGGATAGAGTCCATATTTAATTAACATTTCTAAACTCTACAAAATCTATCACAGTAGAATCATTAAATCATTGCCCAACCATGCTTAATCTGGGGAATATAGAAACGATCCCTTAGGCTCTCATGGAACTTATAGTGTCCTAAGGGAATCAGACATTAAATAAGTAAACAAATAATTACAAAATTACAAATTGTAGTCCATGAAAAGAGCTAATAGATATGCAAGACAGTAATGCATGGGAAAATCTGTTATACTATCCATTGAGTAGTCAGGAAAGAATTCTTATACAAAGTGTAATTTAAGTTGATAGTTGAAGCACAGGAAGAATCAGGCAGGTGAAGAATTTGGGGTGAGGATAGAAACATACAAGGAAGAGAAAGCTCCAGACAGAAACAGGATAGACAATGCCCTGAAGCAAAGACAAACTTTGTGTTTTCAAGGAAATAAAAGGATTCCAGAGTGGCTAGAGGGAAGTAAACAAAGAAGAGAATATTATCTATATTTTACTTGACTAGAACAAGATGAAAATAATTCAAAGGTAAATAGTATGTACAAGCTCATAGCAACTATATATTTATTTTGAATCCTTGCCAAAGGTTTACTTCTAAGTTTGAGGGGGGTTTGGATTTCTGAAACTGAGATCAGTAGTTCACAACGTATTTCCATCTGCATACCCAAAGTAGATTCCTGACAACCTTTAAGATAAGGTCAAGTTAATTTTATTTCCTTTCTAGTTAATAATTATTACGATTCTGTTGTTGGTTAATGAATCTCTTATTTTTGTTTATTTTTAAGTGCTAATTGCACAATGTAGGAATGAGGACCAAAAATGTGTTTTATTCCTAGGATGTATTTTTAACATGTTACCCTTAATCTTATTTTTAATTTTGATGTATTTTATCATGTGCAATGAACAGGGGCCTGGAGGCATAGAAAGCCTTGAAATGAATATCATTATCTTCATTATTACACCTTCATTATTACTGAATTTCGGGATTAAAAACAATCCAGATTATTTTAAAGTATGATGCATTAATATCATGGAATACCACTAAATCAGAATGGAGGTATTGGTTTGTTTGCAAAATGGTAGAAATTATGCCCTTTTGCCAGATTAAAAAAAAGGGAAAGAGAAGAAAAAAGGAAAAGAAATATAGTAGAGGAAATGTGAAAATTAAACCATAGAGAAGTAGGTTAAGTTCTAAAGATATGAGGATTTATCTGCTTTAACTTAGTAAAAAGACAGAATCATAAAAAGAATCATAAAATATTATAGCAACAGGGAAACTTAGGAATTATTTATTCCAGCCTCCTCATTTTAGAGATGAACAAAATTCAGGCCTAGAATTCCTTTCTAAGACATACAGTTAAATAGTTAATGGCAGGGATGGAACTGTAACCCTAATTCTTAGGAGGTTTATTAACACAACTAAACCAGCTAATCAGTTATCGACACCCCTACCATAACTCTTTCAAGGTCTTGGGTGGAGAAAAGAATATTAAGTACAGGAGATGAGTCTACAGACAAGCTTTAATTAATAAAAATCTGAACAATATGTATTACTCACAATCTGTTTACTTAATGTACCAGATGCTTTGTGAAAGTTGTCTTTAATCCTTGCTACCACACTCAGCAACCACTCTGCAAAGTAGGAATCATTTCCATTTTATAATGAGAATACTGAGCTCCAGAAAGATTAAGTAACATCCAAGATTGCAAAGCCAGTAAGTGAATTTGTACTGATGCCAGGCCTAACTGATTCAAACTCTGTACTATCTCCTGCTTGTTGTTTTTATCTATTGCATTTTGTTATCGCCTTAGCTCATGTGGTTACACAGGTCATTAGTTCTCTAATACTCCAAACATTGAAAAAAAAAGTTAGGAAGAAAAGAAAGTTAGATTTAGCAGGTACCCTTTCTGCATAAAGTTCTTCACATTTAATTCCATCAATAGTACCTCAAGATTAATGTTATAATCCTTAGTTTAAAATGTAGAAAACCAAGGGTCAGTGAGATGAAATTGCCCCACACATCTTAGTAAAAGCCTGAGCCAGAATTCTAACACAGATCTGTCTGATCCCAGGTGTTCTTTCCATTGTTACATCAACCTCTAAGTCTGCTCTTCTCCTGGATGCTGGTTAGTCTTCTGTGGTCCTCACACCTCATCTCCTTATCTGGCAAAATAGAATTGTAAGGCATGCTCTCATAGACTTCTCAAGAAGGAAGAGAGTGTGTTGAGAGTGTGCTTTTATAATTAAGTTTTATTACCTTGTCTGGAAATAAATACAATGACCCATATATGTTTCCTTCTTTGAGAAATGAGCTAGGAAGAGAGGTTGAATCTGTGACATTACTCTTCCATCTCTACATTATCTTGACTCACTCTGTGTCTGTGCCCAAGACCCCAATCATATCACAGATAACAGTACCACCTATATCATACTTGAATACACCTTTGAAAAATAAAAGAAGTAAAATTATTGTATTTATGAGGCGAATACAAAGGAAGAAGTTTTGTATTTTCCTTCTCAAAACTAACTTATTTGAAGCCTTGGAAGCCTGATTAGAGATATAGGTTAATGAAAGAGCTTATTGTTAACTGCTTCTAGAAAAAGTGCAAAACTGAAAATCCAAACACACTTATGAATTGTTAGATTGTTTTCTAATGACCAATGAGGACTACATTAGAAGTGAACTTCTTGGTGAAAGCAAGAGAGAGAGAGAGACAGACAGGGAGAGGGAGGGAGGAAGGGTGGGAGGGAAGGAGGGAGGGGGGAAAAGGGGAGGAGGAAGATATTGGAAACAGTTTTTTAATGGCAGCTCCCACTCAGACATGATCCTGAATTTCCTGCTATGTGTCATCTTTAGCAGCACTGCATGTATACACCTTCATTTCTGAGAAGGTCATTTTCTATTATCAGATAATATACTTGAACAATTATTCTAAAACCTGTTGTCACTATGGAATGGCACAATATACAAAAGTTTATGGTGATTAGAAGTGATGCTTACCTGTTAGGGTTCTACAACTGTTACTTTATCCCTCTGTTTCTTGAGTTTGACTTCCAAGTCGTTCTATGTGAAAGGGTCCATTCAAGTCTTTTAAAATAACTCCGTGAAAACCATCTTTCCTACTTGCAGAAGGGACTTTGTTCTTTGGCTCATCCTTGCACTTTGCAATATGTTGCTAGTAGCCCTAAAGCAGAAAGTACATTAATATATCATTTGAACTGCTGGGTCTCATCAGGAAAAAAAAAATGTTCTCAACAATCTTATAATATTTTGTTAAAAATTCAATTCTGGTTCAATGTTTTGTTCTCGAAGGAATTTTGAATGAAGAAAAGCTTTTGTAAGAGGGAGGATGCTTATCTAATCTCTTCAAGACTGGTGAGAAACAATCAGGAGACTTGTGACTCTGAAACAGTAAATTTCCAGGGAATTAGGCACACGTTTCTCAAGAACAATAGTTTTACACGTCAGGTTGCAGCACATTGGCTCTAAATGCACCCCTTCATGTATCCCAAATGGCAATGTGAAAGCACCATTCTTTGAGTCAAGTGGAGAAGGGAAGAGGCCATGCTAAACTGACATTCTTTCAGGAGGTCATGAGAAATTGAATACAGAATGAACTCAGTCTAATGATTAGTATCAGATTCTCAGAATTATAAACCTCCTATGTTAAAATGTCCTCAAAGATATAGGAAAATAAGTTTGCTCATGTTGGTAGTTATAAGGACTAGAAAATTAAGATTCTTGACAGTCATTTACTTGTTTGCAATTGCACTAAACTTGACCATATGAAATTTGCTTAACCTTTGCTACAGTTTTATTGACCTATTCTTTGCTTAACTTATTTGAATATTATAGGACGTTATTAAATAATCAGCATATGTCTAACATTGTTATCATTGCCCCTGTTGTTACTATCAGAATTCTCTTTTCTTCTCTGGACTAGGGCTGGCAGGAACAGCCGAGAACCTGGGTTACACATTTCACACTGTATCTGTCTTAGCTTCCTGCGGCACTGGAAAGTGGGAGGGGCCAACTAGACTGGCGGCTCTGTAAGTTAACTTAGACTTACCTGGAAAACTTGTCAGTGAAGCTTTATTCATAAGCCCTTTTAGCAGATAAATAGTTTGCATGAAAAAAAACTTGTTTTTTAAATAAGTACTAACTCATGTTTCATGAGACTTTCTGATTGATTACATCATACTATCCACATTATCATTGCAGTTACCACGAGGGAGGCAGCAAGTGTAATGGAAACCAAAGAGTATGGGGCTGACTGTCTGGAGACTTAATTCAGGCATTGTCAGATAGTTTTGTCTTAAGATCATTTTCCTTATCTGTAGGGGACACTTTTCTCGATCCGTGCAGACATTATACAAAGAAGCCAAATGATATATATGAAGTATTTAGAGCTCTATGGAATAAGGGTAGTTCATAAATATCATGTAGTACTATTACGGTAAAAGTATTAGCAGAATTATAAATCACTTTGAGGTCTCCAGAGTAAGGTACTTTATCTGAGGCCTTCCTGCTTAGAAATTAGTTTGTTTTTTGAGTTGCCATATAGGGAGGTACTCTGTTGCTGCTAAGCACTGTTCATACATTGGAAGCAATGACTAAGAATGAATTGCCAGTAATATGTTACTCTTTTTATTTTTAAAAATTTTTCTTTATTATTGTTTTTTAATGTTATTCCTTTTAAAGATTTATTTTAAAAGCATTCTTTACTATAAATTCTCTGAGCAGTTTTTCTTAAATTAAAAAAAAATTAACTATTTTATCTCTCATATTAGAGAGTGAATTGCTTGAGGTAAAGAACCATGAGTGATTTACTAATTTTCTCAGTTACTAAAACTGGTACCAGATAGATATTCAGTGTTTGTTCAGTATCTTGTGTAAAAATTTAGTAAAATTTTAATAAACATTTTTTTGAAAAGGATATTGAATTTATTAATTTGACTACATATATACCATATGATATGGACAGATGTTATTGAAGATTATATAGCCATTTGAAAAAGAATGAATTATATCTATCGCTATTGATCTGGGAGGATGACCATAATTTATTAAGTGAAAAGAACAAATTTTCAGGGTAATGACTATTTATGAATAAATTTGTTGCACATGTTCTATGACCATATTCTTCACAATGGCCATCTCACAGGGTTGAGAATAAAAAGGGACTGATGGAAGATTATTAATTTTTTCTTTAAACATTTTTATTGTTTCATTAGTTGTAGTGAATATCTATTATGAAAGTAAGTTTGAAAATGAATATATAAAATTATTTTTTAAATTGCTTTTTTTAATTTTTTTAAAGATTTTATTTATTTATTCATGAGAGACAGAGGAGGAGAGAGAGAGAGGGAGAGAAGCAGAGGGAGAAGCAGGCTCCCAAGGAGCAGGGAGCCCGATTGCTACCTTTTGTTTCTTGGAAAATCATCCTGAGAAAAATAATCATACAGAACTTTTAATTTCATTGTGTTGCCTCAACCTCCATAATACAGAGTAAAGCACATAATCTAAATAGAGTAATTCATTTACTCAACAAGTATTTCCTGAGCTCTGTGATGGTACTAATTCTTGTTAATAAGTATGATGTATATGTGTAAAGCTGAGCTCTTTCATGATACAAGGTTCATACATGGAATCATATACAAAGAACTGATAGTTGAGCAAGCAAAAGTTTATCGTTTATCTGAATATATAACCTATAAATTCACCAAAAAACTTTTTGGGTTTCGTTGGTTTTTTGTTGTTGTTGTTTTGTTTTGTTTTTTGCCATCTCTGTTATCTACAATACATCTCTCACAATAGCTGCCCTGAAGTTCCTGCTGCCTTTCTCTCCTCTTCAAGAGCTCTCACTAACCCTCCTTGGCCCAGGTCAACTAACTTTTCTGCTCACTTCCCAACTCCTTGCTGGGTCTGTCTTTTTCTTCCCTTTCTGATGATTTCAGGCTTCTTTCACTCACTGAGGAGGACAAGAAATAGAAGAGAAGAGAAGAGAGAAGAGAAGAGAAGAGGAAAGGGAAGGAAAGAAAGCAAGCAAGAAAGAAAAGGAGAGGGAGGGAGGGAGGGAGGAAGGAAGGAAGGAAGGAAGAAGGAAGGAAGGAAGGAAGGAAGGAAGGAAGGAAGGAAAGAAGGAAGGAAGGAAGGAAGGAAGGAAGGAAGGAAGGAAGGAAGGAAGGAAG